>NW_003314285.1:726086-768984 GCF_000143415.4 Selaginella moellendorffii | reverse complement strand
ATTAGATTACTAAATGTCAATTATAACATGGAACATAAAGCAAATTAAATTGCTAAATGTCAATCTGAATACATAATATGATTTCCTTAGTCAATCAACCTAAACCTAAACCAAGTTAGATTGCTATATGTGAATTTCAATATATGATATTGACACCCTACTCCTTAAGTTTAGCTTAGTAGGAATAAACTAGATTGCTAGATATCAATATAACATATGGTCTAGCCAACTAAACTACACCTTTAAATATCAATCTGCCAGATGTTAAACTTAAATATATAGTGGATTCTTAGACCAATTAAATTATTAAATGTTAATTTTAACATGTGGTGTTGACAATTTACCCTTGAGTTTAGTATAGCAGGAGCAAATAAAACCTTGGATCTGTCCCTCATGATCCTAAACTTGAAATTGTACCATTGAATAATTCATTGTTAAAGCAACAGTTCATTGTTAAGATCAAAAGGAACTATGTACCTATTCCAATTGAGTTGGATATATGTATGATTCAATCTCAACATGTGGAGCCCAATGGACCAATGGGACCAAATTGAAATCTGATTTCTCTAACAAAGTAAAACATGCGGACG
The DNA here is from genome assembly GCF_000143415.4 of Selaginella moellendorffii. NCBI lineage: Eukaryota > Viridiplantae > Streptophyta > Lycopodiopsida > Selaginellales > Selaginellaceae > Selaginella > Selaginella moellendorffii. The sequence goes on along the minus strand of NW_003314285.1, from coordinate 768,394 downwards.
GTTATGAATGGGAAGAACATTGGTAGATATCAAACTATGGTGTACCTCTAGCCAACCAATTGATTTTTCTTAATCCTATCATGCTTTTTTTTTTTCCAATATATAAAGCTTCAAAGAAGGTTCATTCATCACTTTTGTAGCTGAGAGATGGAAGATGTTTTGGCTGAAAAATTGTCAAGAGTTTGCAAGTTCGATTTGCCATTCATCCCTTGTACCATTCCCTTTGAATGCCATCCTGATTTTACTAGGATATCCAAAGATACTGATGCATGGGCTCTTAGAATTTTGAGTATCACTGATCCATATGAGAGAAAGAAAGCTCTTCAGGGAAGACTTAGCTTGTATAGCCCAATGACTATTCCAAGAGGGGAGAGCAGCAAAGGGGAACTTTCATCAAAGCATACATGGACTATGTTTGTTTTAGATGACATTGCCGAGACTTTTAGTGAGCAAGAGGGAAAAAAAGCTATTGATATTCTTCTTGAAGTTGCTGAGGGAAGCTATGTCTTAAGTGAAAAAGAGAAGGAGAAGCATCCTAGCCACGCCATGTTTGAGGAAGTGATGTCGAGCTTTCGGAGTCTCATGGATCCCCCACTGTTTGCTCGCTACATGAATTGCCTGAGAAATTATCTGGATTCTGTGGTGGAGGAGGCCTCTTTGCGAATTGCCAAATCCATTCCAAGCCTCGAGAAGTACCGGCTGCTCCGGAGAGAGACAATCTTTATGGAAGCATCCGGAGGCATTATGTGTGAGTTTTGCATGGATCTCAAGTTGCATAAGAGTGTGGTGGAATCCCCAGACTTCGTAGCCTTTGTCAAGGCAGTGATTGATCACGTCGTTCTTGTCAATGATCTCCTTTCCTTCCGACACGAGCTGAAAACCAAGCGCTTCCACAACTATCTCTGTGTCATCTTTTGCCACAGCCCGGATAATGCAAGCTTTCAAGCGACTGTGGACAAGGTATGCGAAATGATCCAGGAGACCGAAGCCGAGATCTTGCTACTCCAACAGAAGCTGATGAAGCTGGGCGAGGAAACTGGGGACAAAGATCTGGTGGAGTATGCAACATGGTACCCTTGTGTGGCATCTGGAAATCTTCGCTGGTCATATGTCACAGGACGCTACCATGGACTTGACAATCCGCTGCTGAATGGTGAACCATTCCAAGGGACCTGGTTTCTACATCCAGAAGCCACCCTCATCTTGCCATTGGGATCCAAATGCGGCAATCATCCATTTATCATGATTTGATTTGATGTGTTTGGGAAATGTATTGTGTTCTATAATAAACTGGAATTGTTTTGAGTTTTAAAATTTAATAAAAGGGTAGAAACAGGGTTTAGTGAACGAAAAATATCGGACGGATCAAGCCAACTTGGTTCTAGTACTTTGATGATGAGTACTGGATGAGAATCTTTGGATGAGTGAAGTAGATATTCAATAGCTTACTTGCTTGCTAGGTCAATCAAAGTTTATCTCGCTATTGGAGAGGTATAGAATCAGCAAAAGTACAACTTTTGAGATTGTTAAATAGAGAGAGAGAGAGAGAGAGAGAGAGAGAGAGAGAGAAGCCGTATCTTCTGGGAGACAAAGGATATCCATGCTACTCTTCAATCATGGCACATTTTCAAATGTTGGCTCACCTCTCAGTCATATGAAGTTCTGCAACAATTTTTTTCTCCTAATTTCAACTTGACATCTAGCTTGACATATGTTTTATATTTCTAAGATCTAAAACTTCTACAAATTGCCAGAAAAAACCCACTGGGTTTTGTCAAATGTGTAGCTTGGAGAGGCAAGGACAAGTTGCAGTTCTCAGGCTAGTTGGCGATGGCGAGCACTGGTTGAATCCCAATCTTCTTAATGACATACTTGAAGCTCTAAAAGTGGTGCAAGACTCTGATGCAAGAGCTCTGGTGACAACAAATGACGGCAACTTCTTCAGCAACGGCCTGGACCTGCAATGGGCCAAGGAAGATCCGCCTAAACGCCTCCCAGATCTGGTGCTTGAGATGGAAAAGGTCGTCTTGGCGTTCATGACGCTCAAAGTTCCAACAATCTCTTGCGTCTGCGGCCATGTTTGTGGCGCAAGGACCTCAATCTCGATGGCTCATGACTACCAGTACATGAGAAACGATCGCGGCTTCTGGATCATGACGCCGCTGAGGAGCAACTCCATGAGCATGGTTCCAGGCTACGTTTCGCCGCCGGGATCTTTCACTCTGGCCAGGCTCAAGCTCACCCCGAGAGCTTATCGCGATGCCTTTCTTCTCAGTCCCAGGCTCACTGCTCGTCAGGCATTCGAGGCCGGGATCATCGACAAGTACTTTCACACCGCACAAGATGCTCGCAAGGCGGCCATGGATCTGGCCGGGGAGCTGGCCGATCGCAACTTCAACAAGGATACATATGCGATTGTTCGCATGACAATCTATGCGGATGCAATCAAGGAGCTGGATCACGAGAAGGCTCGAATGCTCTTGTAGTACTCCACCTAAGTTATAGAAAGAAAATAATGTCTAATCTTTAAACCATATCATACTCTATTTCAAATAGTAACATTCGCATTCCTTCACAATGGTGATTAGGGCTTGGCTCGCTAAATGGAGTCCCTTCTCGCAAGGGCGCTCGAGTCCAAGCTCAAGTACTGGCTGCGCTCCTTCACTCGGGATCAATTCAAGCTCCAGGGCCGATCCGTCCAGCTCCACAATCTAGGTATGCAATTGCTATATCGCTTTCTCTTCGATTGTCAATCAAGAATCAATCAACCTAGAGATCACGCAGATGTCGATGGCGCCGTTCTGCATTCCACTCTGGGATTGCCGCCGTCGCTCTTTGTCGCTCAAGCGAGAGTCGGCAAATTGGAGCTCACTGTAAGCCGGCATTTCCTTCCTGCATTAGATAATGGAAGGGGATTTTTTCCTGTTCTTGCTCCAGATCCCTTACATCTCTAACGTCAAGATCGAACCGATTGTTGTGGACATTGACAAACTGGATCTAGTTCTTGCTGAAAAGTCGGATGCCGAGGCTTGTGATCCTGTTGCCGGGTGCGCTACTCTCTCTCTCTTTTTTCTTTTTTACTGCTAACTTACTCGTTTTTGGTTTTGCGTAGAATCCAAACTAACAGTTCTGCAAAGAGTACCAGTTATGGATTCGCTGATCAGGTAGACGCGAAAATCTTCACCGTTTTAACTGTTTATGTTTATTTTTTACTTCTTTTTCATCTTGGTCGCAGATTGCCGATGGAATGACGATCCAAGTTGGCACAGTGAACCTTATGATAGAAACACGAGGTGGTTCTCGTGGAGGAGCTGCATGGTATGGTTTTTGCTATCTCTTCCAGCTTATGCTTGAAAGTTTTTATTGTTGTTTGCTGTGAAGGACACCACCGCTAGCAGCTATTACAATGAGAGGTCTTAGTTTATACACGACCAATGAGCATTGGGAGGTAAGAGCATTGTTTGTGTTTCAATGAATGCTCATTTACATTTAGTTCTGTTTCGTTTGTCACTGCCGAAGGTTGTTAATCTCAGGGAAGCTAGGAACTTCTCCTCTGACAAGAAAAGTATCTTCGTTTTCAAGGTTTTTATGCTACAAGCTTTACCGATGATGAATAGACTTATTTTGCTGTGTTGTATGTTGCAGAAGCTAGAATGGCGATCCTTCTCCGTGGACCTTCTTCCCCATCCTGACATGTTTGCTGATGAGCGGCTTTCCAGCGGAAGTAAAGATGCCGATGGAGCTAAAAGATTGTTTTTCGGGGGAGAGCGTTTCCTTGACAACATTTCTGGCACGGCGTATGTAAGTTTCTAATCTTTGGTGCTGCTAAATATTTACCAACGTTTTCTTCTTATGAAAGATCACAATGCACCGGACAGAGCAAAACAATCCTCTGGGACTGGAGGTTCAACTCTTAATACCGGAAGCTGTCTGTCCAGCGTTAAGTGAACCAGGTAATTGTTTCAATAGTTTCCTAATCCTTTTTGCTGTAAAATCCGGTATTTTAGGATTGAGAGCGCTGCTAAGGTTTATGACCGGGTTCTATGTCTGCTTGAATCGTGGAGACGTACATCCGACAAATGCTATGGTGAGCTAGGGGGATTTTATTTCTAAAGAGATCACCTGACTAGAATAAAAGATCATTTCTTACAGGTGGATGAGTCACCTTCTTGTACTCTTGTTGGAGTAAGTGTCGAACATATTTTTCTTGGGATCAAAGACGCAGGTAGTTTACTTTTCTTGTATTTTCTGTGTCCTTTGAGCTAATCTTTGTTTAGACTTCAGGCTGGAATTATTAGCCCAATCGCTTCGCTACAAACGGGTAAGTAAATTTTCATAATTCTACACTTTTAACACGTTATGGTGCTGATAATGCAGGCAAGTATCCCTGAGAATGGTTCAGTAAAAACTCTTGGAAATGTCTCCTTGGGAGGTTTGTTCTTAAGGTATGCTTCACGCATTGCAAACGCAGGCGTTTCCGACCCATAAATTTACAGGGATATGTTTTTACAACCTCCCTGCATTCTGGTTCAGCCTAGCATGAGTCCGCAAGCTCCATTTGAAGTACCGACATTTGGTATTTGGTTACTCTTTCGGGTCGTCTGTGATAATGACATTCTGGTTTTGCAGCCAGCGAAATCTTGTGGCCAAAGATTTATCCTCTCGACTTTCACGTTTCGAAGAACAGCAGTACATCTATTGCAAGCCTGTATTCTTCTCAGCTAGCGCCGTCTCCTTTACCGCCAGCAATGGCCTCACAAACCGTAATTCAGTGTCAACCTCTAAAGGTGATTTTGCAAAACGTTTTTTTTCCTCATCAAAACTAACACTACGTGCTTGCTGTAGATATTTCTTCAAGAAAAGTCTTGTTTACAGATTTCTTCCTTTCTGGCGGACGGTATTTTGGTAGAGCCTGGGGTAGTGCGTCCAAACACGTCGCTGAACAGTATGCACTTTTCTCTCAGGGAGTTTGACCTGAGCGTTCCGATGGATCCTGAAAAAAACGACGACCAGCGACGACACGAGGGATTTACTGGGGCTAGATTGCATGTAGAGGGGTTGCTGTTCGTGGAGAGTCCAACATTATCCTATGGCTTGCTGAAACTCGACGAAGATCCAGCGTGCTTTGCTTTTTGGAAAGGCCAACTTCCGGATTCAAGCCAGAAAAGATGGGCCATACGAGCAAATCAAGTGAGCGTGGCTCTTGAAACCGGTAGAAGTGGGGACTTTCGCCTTTGGCAGTGCATAGAGTTGAAGGAGCCTTGCTTGGAGGTTGCAATGGTTACACCCGACGGCCTGCCGCTGCTCAAGGTTCCACCTCCAGGGGGCATCGTGAGACTGGGAATCTCATGGAATCACTTCATCTCCAACAGTTCTGTGGAGCAGCTGCTGTTCGTGCTAGAGATGTATTCTTACTTGGGAAAGGTTGGCCAGGCACTCATGAAAACCGATGGAGGAGTCCAGGATCTTAGCAAGTCCAAATCGTTTGGAGGACTCATTGAAGCGGCTCCATCCGACAGTGCGGTTACTCTCGGCCTCGATTATTTGGAGATCAAGTTTCTGGAGTCGGGTTCTTCCGAGCAGTCCGTAGAAGGCTTTCCACTCGTCAAGTTTATCGGAAGTGGGATACGTTTCAAGGTCACACACAGAACTCTCGGCGGAGCCATCGCAGTTTCTTCAACTTTGTGCTGGCAGAGTGTTCGCGTGGAGTGCGTCGACACGGAATCCGAGCAGTGTGGAGAGTCGCTCTCCACAAAGCTACTGGAGCAGAAGAACATGAGAGCGATCTTGTGGGTGAACGAAAACTTTCCTTCTGCAGAGAAAGCTTCACAGGAGAACAGGCCGTTTCTTGAGGTCAACGTGGTCCATATGATGCCTTACAGGGCCGAGGACGCTGACTGCCATAGCTTGAAAGCCATTGCAAAGATATCCGGAGTGAGACTGGGAGGTGGGATGATTTACACGGAGTCACTGCTACATAGGTTTGGTGTTTTTGGACCTGATGGAGGACCAGGAGAGGATCTCAAGGAGGTGTTGAAAAGAGTCTCCGGCGGTCCTTTGGCTCATCTCTTTCAAGGCTCTCATACAGGTAAAGGAAAAAGGTTTCATACTCTTTCGTTGGTTTTCTTTGTTCATAGCAGCTGTGCCCTTTTTTTTATGACAGGAAAAATCTCTGCTAGCTCGAACGATGATCATTCATGGGAGCTTAAACGACCAGACAACGTAGAGATTGATATCCAGCTTATAGACTGGCTATTCGCTTTGCAAGGCGTGGAAAATATAGCGGACGAAGACGCATATTGGCATTCTACGTTTAAGTGTTTGCGCGCTAAGGCCGATCACAGCACTAGCACCGAGGAGCGACCGCCACAAAGAATAACGGTACGAAGATCTTGCTCGTAAGAATTCGTTAGACAAATAATTGCGTTTCCTGACTCGAACGAGATTTTCTTGCTGGTTTGGTCTCCCAGGTAATGCTCGAGGGGCTTCAAGCGTTAAAGCCAAGAAGGGCTGTTAGTTTCCAGCCGCTGGACAATGGCGGATTATCTTCAGTGGATATAAGTCGGAGAAGTGGTAACGATGGGCTTGCTTTGGAAGTCCGTTTGGTAGCGAGAGAGGGTGGCGATGGAGACGCTGAGATTGGAATCGGCGAGTGGATAGTTGACAGTGTCCGAGCAGCCGTGAGAGAACCGGTAAGAAAATTATATAGATCGAACGTCAACTAATATCTCTCTCTTCTCTCTTGCAGATGGAAATGGACGCAACGAAAGACGAGCTCGAGTTTCTCGTAGAAATTGCTAAAGCCGAGGCCGAAGCAGCGAGTAGAATCACGGTGGGATTGCTGAGACTTTTGCAGCTACAGGGATCTCTCGGCCAAGCCGCCATCGTCCAACTAAGTAGCCTAGGTGAGCAAGAGCTTTTTCTTCCCGAAAATGACCATCGTCTTATTATTCTTCTGGAGAAACAGGAAGTGGAAGTCTCGACAAGCTGAAATACATGAGTCCTGAAAGATCACGGCGAGCCAGCAGCATAAGCAACGTCAGTTGCAACTCTTCCACTCCCTACAGCTCTCTCAGACCTCGAGAAGAAACTCGAGAAGAGAATATCAACACCACTGTCCTGGCCGACCAGCTCGAAGATTTGGTGTGCAAGTCCCAGAACCTTTGCAGGAGAATCGAGATGGACGTCAGGACTACGGCAGCTGAGGACGGCATGGATCCCTCGTCAAGTACTCTAAACAGCGTCGCATCGCTCAAGAAGCAGCTGAATCAAATGCAAGGTTTGATAAGCAGCTTGCGACTATGAGAGTTTTGGTAAGTTTTCGATACGTACGTTTTTGCCGCATAGTAGTGCTGCGCAGTGACGAAGAGCTCAAAAATTGGGAAGCGGCTTCTGACAGGAGAGAAGCTTGTCCTTCCCATAAGGACCACTCTCGGTTTCCAGGATGCGGGTGTGCCACTTGACGGATTTTGCCAGGAACTCGAGCTCGGCTGCCATGTATCGAGATTCACGTATCAGCACCCAGCCTCCGGGACGCAATATGCGGTCCATTTCCAAAATGATGTGAGCAGCATTACATCTGTAAGTCGATATGAAGATACTTCGTACAACGGTTTTCCAATAAGATACCTGTTCTTCTCGAGCATAAAAACTCCCGCAGCGTGTATAAGGTCATAAGTTCGTGGGTAAGTGTCAAAGGCCTCACACCTAAGAAGAACGAATCACTAGTCACAAAGTAGAAGCAAACCTTGCTCGTCACATACCAGTCGTGAGCAACACCAATCAGTCCGCGATCATAAATCACCGGTAATGTATTTACACCACGTTTGGGAACAACGTTCATCACCCACCAATCTACCTTTTGCGAGATTAGAGCCGCAGCAAACCTGCAACAGACGTCATAACATCCATGCAAAAGAATATAGAAACTTACCCTCCATAGCCTGCTCGCATGTCCATTACGTTTCGAATGTCTTCCTTCTTCAGGCCAAGGCCTCGCAGGTATCCTTCAACGATGGCAGTCCAGTACCGCTGCTCGGCCAGGAACACTTCAGGCTTGGCTTGCAATGCATCTGAGTTCACGGCTTTCAAACGTTCCGGTGGAAGGGACAGTCTCGATGGCCATGTGGTGATGTTACGACCGAGTCCATTTCCAGGTAAGGGACTGATGCAAGCCTTCATTGGTACATACCTGTCCAGAGGACGAACACTTGGTATAAATCACAGAAATGGAGTCTCTACGATACCAGACAGAGTCAGGGTCATCGCTTGAATCGCAGAGCGGAGGTAGTGTTCCCGGTGCCCGTTTCAAGTAGCATGAGTTATCCACGGGCTTCTGCCAGATTGCAATGTAGCCTTTCTTGGCAACTAGTTTCCAGCAAAGGTTCTTGGCAAGGTCTGCCATATCTGCCGAATGCAGGAAACTTATAAGCGAAATCCAAATTTTGAGAGGCTTAGAAACATACCGTTCCATGCCTGCAAACTACTTGGCTCGTGTTTGTAAACAGGCTGAGCTGCCCATGCAAAGTAGCCCCCACCGCGCATTATGCGATTAACTTCCGCAAGAAGTATACCATCTGTATAGCACAAACTGCCTTAGAAGTCAAGGAAAGACATGTTCTTATACTCACCGTCACGAGTCCAGTTGATACGACAACGAGAACAATGGATCAGATCAAATGCTTGACTTGGATATAAGAGCCGACGAGTGGCCAAGACGGCCACCATTGCAGGAACCCCACGCTCGAGTGCAAATTGTATCTGATTCTCATGCACGTCTTTCGGAGCAATGGAAAGCGTCAGAACGTTGCGAGAGAGAAGATAAGCGCCCCAGCTTGCAACACCACAACCAATGTCCAACGCAACGCGTGTGCGTTCACCAAAGGCAAGCTCTGGTACCATCTGATGAAAGAAAAAAAATTTCCCCATCAAAACCATGAAAGAAAGTAAGCACGAACCTCAGCCATCTGGTCCAGATATTGGTCAGCTCCATGAGCAAACTGTGTTCCTCCACCAGGAAAAACGAACTTATCCTTTTGACTCTGGATCCAGTTCTGCCCGCCTTTATCAGCAACCAAGCGCGTGTGAGGAACATTGCTATACCACACCTGCAAAGAAAATTAGCTCAAGAACATCACGAAGAACAAAAGCTTTCTCATTTTTTCTCACCTCGTCCCGGCTCTTGGGCCACCGTATAGGCCGCTTGTATCCCAATGGAGGTGGAATGATGCAACACAGTCGTGATTTCCCAGCGGGACAATGCCGCTCCCACTTCTCTCCATGCTCAGTGGATGCAAGCCGGGCGATAGCATCTTTGTTGTCGAGGCAGGGAATATACTCCTTCATCCTGGGAGGACACTCCTCGAATTTGTAAGATTTCCCATTCACATTCTCCTCGGCGCTGAAATTCCTGCTAAGAACCAGATCGCTGTCCACGATCTCGGGAGTTTCCTCTTCCCCTGATTCCCTGGCCAGTACCTCGTTATCGAGCGATCCATCGTGGCGGAGGAAGCCCAAGATCGTGGCCTGCGTGGTGGATTCAGCTGGAGTAGTGTCGCCGCCGCTGCTCCAGCCCTGATCGTTGAAATTTTCGACCTCGAGCTCTCTTCCCGTGTCGGTGAGGAAGGAGGAGCTGCGATCGACGAGAATGCAGGCAATGCAGATGAGAACCAGGCCGCGGCGATCCATTCCAGCGCCTTAGATCGCGCCTTGCACCCGGGATTGTGGTAGATCGGTGCGAGATAGCGGCATTTTCCAAGTGAGAGAGAGCTCAGAACCCTAGATGAAGAACTAGGGTTTTTACTCGCATGGCCGATCGCGCGCTCCAATCTCCGCTGCGGCGAGTGATCGCGTCTTGTCCACTCCAGGTGAATTCGCGCCCGCTCTCCTCCCTCGGCTGAAAATTTCCGAGATTCTGGCACCTCAGATGAAGGAATACGGGCAATGCGTCGCCGGCAAGGCCGCCGCGATTGAGAAGGGGATGTGCGAGAAGGAGTTCCTGGCGCTGAGGGCTTGCATGAAGAATGTGGTGAGTTCTTGCTCGGATCGATCGAAAAACTTTCTTCCTCCTTGCAGCTCAGGGTTAAATAATGGTCTTTGCGAAGCTAGAATGGCTCTTGGTTCTTACGATAGCGGATCGGGCGCCATGTCTCATGCATACATCCAGTATCCACCATTTAGATGTGATATTCCCGGAGCTCTGGGAGTAACTTATGACGACGCAAACAAGCTGCTGCTAGTCTCTACTCTTGGGGAGGTTTGTTCGAAAACAACACTCTTTCCAGTTTTTCCTTCTTATGTGACCATTGTTTTTACCAGATTTATTCCTGGTCTGTAAGCTCTGATACTTCACCTTCGGATCCAGTCGTTGTGAAGATAAGCCAGGGCCCTGTTCTTGGCGTGAGGTTCTCGCTCGACTGTAAGATCCTGGCCATTCTTAGATCCAACACGGAGATCGAGTTTATCAACCGAGAAGACTGTAACTCCTTTAAGCAGTCGTGCAAGAGTTCCAGTGAGAGGATACTCGGTTTCTTTTGGACCGATTGTCCGGACTGTGATGTTGTGATTGTGACAGCAAGGTGAATGCTAGAAGTTGGTCTTTTGAGTTTTCTAAATGCTTTCGTTCATGGGCAGTGGTCTGGAGCTGAATTCCTTGTGTCTTGGGAAGGGGAAGCTGAAGCTGGTTGAGAAGAAGAAGCAGTCTGTCAGCTGGTTTGTTTACACGCACGAAAGTCGCTTGGTACTTTTGGCATCTGGGACGCAGTGCAAAACACTCTCTGGCTACCAGGTTGGGTCGTACTGTTGTGACAGTTTCTAAGTTGCGTGTGCCTGCAGTTCTCCGCAGGGGGGATTGTCCGGCTTCCTAAATTCGATGCAAACTTCACCAAATCTGAGAATCACCGAACTTTTGTTTTGTCCTCGGAGAATGTGTTCATTGCTACAATGTAAGTCGCTGTATCTAAGGCAAGTTGTATGACCGTCTTCACTTGCAGGTACGGAAGGCTGTACTGCTTGCAGACTGATCCTTTGGCTAAGATGCTTCATATCCACAGATTCTACCGTGATGCTGTCATTTCGCAGGTGTAAACTCGTTTTTCCTGCCACTTAGCTGAAGATCTCCAAATGTTTTCAGGGCTCTCTACCAACATATGCGTCAAATGTGTCTGTCAGCGTTGTTGACAACGTACTTCTTGTTCATCAGATTGATTCCAAAGTGGTGCTGCTCTATGACATCCTTGCCAACACAAAAGTTCCTATATCTGCGCCATTGCCTCTTCTTTTGCGGCAGTACAAACCAGCCAACAGTCCGGAAAAGCCAGGAGCAGACGAATCAAGTCTCTATGGAGAAGGTTGGGTCTTTGTTAACCCCGACGTCATTTTGGACCATACTCACGGGCTTTTGTGGAAGATCCAACTTGACTTAGAGGTGCATGCGATTTCTTCTTTGTATCCAGTCATTCTTGTTTGTATGCAGGCTGTTGCAGCTAGCTCATCGGACCTTTCGTCTCTTTTAGCTTTCCTTCAAAGGCGTAAATGCGAGGCTGTGAAGGTTAGCGGTTGCGTCACTTATGTGTGGCATACTAATCTCCTACGTTGCAGGCGAAACAGCTATCGTGCTCTATTTTGCGCTCCATTATTATGGAGAGGAGATCTCTTTCCCAGGTTGCTTCTGCCTTAGATGTCTTAACTTCCGCCTTCGGTCATGTGAAGCGTTCCTCAAGCAAGGGTACCCCAATAGGAAGGATGTCGTCAATGCCGTTGATTCTAACTCCAGGCATGCAACCTGCTGCATTTGCTACTGCCCTGGCTATAAGCAACGCAGCAGAACTTTCTTATGGGAGTCTTCGAGCTGGTTCCGCAAGAGTTCTTATCAACGGCGAACAAGAGATTCGTGAACCTGAGCAAGAAAGTAGCAGCATTAGATTCTCGGAAACGGAAAATCAAGCTGCCAGTCCACATGTTTCGCCTCAGGAAATGCTAGACAACGTGTTCGCTGTAATCGACGAAGGAATGGCAGTTGAAAACAGCTTTTTGGGAGCTGTTATGGTACAGTATTTGCGGAGGTAAGGTATGCATTATTTCCTTATCTCAGGAAAAAATTGAATAGCATCTGTGATTTTCTATTATTGCAGTGCAAGAGCTGAGCAACTAACAATCCCACCAGGACTGTATGTTCTTCTTGTGCGACTGCTTGCAAGAGACAAGTGCTATGCTAGGATTCAGCATATTGTTGCTGATCAGGTAAATCTTAAAAGTGCTGCTAATAGTTTGTTTATGTGCATCTTGTTGGACAGGTAATTGAGCCATCAAAAGCTCTTGCTCTTGAGTTGCTGGACATTGGAGCGCAATGTTCTCAACTCGAAGAAATCGGAACGGACATGTTGAGGCAGGTGCATGCTCACAAAGATTACCTTGAGCGTCTTTTGCACAAAGGTAGGCTCTTGGAAGGTCTACGTTATATACGTCAGAACAAGGTCTGATTTTCGCTCTCTCTTTTCTAGCTCTATCTAAAACTGTTAAGCATGTGCAGGTTGAGTCGCCACCCTGTGTGCGATTTCTCGAAGCGGCTGCTGCAAAGGATAACTTCGTGCTGCTTGCATCAGTGCTAAGATTTTGTTGCGATTTTGTTTCCGCTTTCGAGCACACGGCCGAGTTTGAGAAGTTTTATTCCATTCTCAAGCGGGACTCTAGTAAGTAGGCACCTGTAAATATCAAACTTCGTGAGGCAAGGAATATCAGGTGTCTTGCTATCATTTTTCTTGTGCTTTTTCTATTCGAGGGAATCAGCTTGAATGCTTTGCGGCTCACAGAAGACTACACAGTAAAGAGATTCGGTAAGCTTTTCCTTTACAGCATTACATTATTGAGAAGGCTATTATGATTTTTCTTGGTGCGCTTGCAGCTGAAAGGCAACCTTTGATGCGATTACGCGAGCAACTTCAAGTGGTGAGTACACGCACAATGCATCATCCGAATATTTTCTCTCTTCTGTGACTGATGTTTCCTTCACAGCTCCTCGGCTCGCAGCGCTACATGATGGAGCAAGCGTTTGGATTCTCGTCCGTGAACATGGTGGTGACACTGTCATCCACTGGCGGCATGTATTGCTTCTGGTTGCCGTACTCGTGGTCGTAAGCCGGCTTGTCGCTGACCCTGTAAGTGCTTCCATGATGCATCCGGTGGCTCCGGTCGTAGTAATTGTTTGTGTTGTAGTCACTGGCGGAGCTGAAGAGATTGGTGAGCGAGGTGTCCATGGGACCATAGACGTGCTGGACGTTGCTGTAGTGGTGGTTCCAAACTTCGGCGTGCATGCCGGTCTTGCTCCTCACTTTCTTCATCAACTTTTTGGCGTCGAGAAGGTAGCCCATCACCGTGACCCGCTGCTGCTGGAAATCGATGTCGACTGACTCGACTCCTGGAAACAAGAAAAGCAGAGCTTATAGAAGCGGAGAACGGGAGAATTGCGAACCCAGGGTGTTGGCGAGCGTTTTGCGGACTTTGTTCTCGCACCTCTCGCAGTCCATTGCGACTTTGAGCTCCACAGTCTGCAAGCAAGACGAGGAGAGTGACGAGAAAGCATGGAGCGGAGGGAAACAAGGACCTGCATTTTCTCCCCAGTTTAATGAATGTTCCAGCATAGAACGAGCGCGTTTATACTTGGACAGCATCTCTTTCTTTGCATCTTTTGCATCATCACTGAAAGATAAGAACGAATGTTGAAATTTTTTCACTTTGACTCACATCAAAAACTTTAAGCAAACATCTTAAAGGTAACTTCCGATTATCGCAGTATTTAAGCTAATTAAAATGCTAAGATATCAGAGGGAGGTTTCGATCCTCCGACCTGTGGGTTATGGGCCCACCACGCTTCCGCTGCGCCACTCTGATCTTCAGACAATAAATAATTGATGGAAATTGCATTAAACAATTGATAAAAAAATAACTTGGGTTGTTTGTTAGTAGAAAGTTTTCATTGACTAACATGAAATAAAATGTGATTAATTATTTTAGTAATTGTCTTAGGTAATAATGTTCATAGAAAAAACAAATTTAATTCCTTCTTGGTTTTAAGATTTGTAGGCCCGAGCCTAGGGCGGGCCTTCCAGAAATTCTCGACGGCCTCCCGAGGGAGACACGACGAGGGGGTTTGGAAATAGTTTTCAACCAGCAATTGACGCGTCTCGGTAAAACCTCATAAACTGCGTCATTGCCCCAAGCGCAAAGATACCGCTCCCCTTCTCCGGCCTCCTCTTATATACTCGCGAGCTGACACGATCCCAAGCCCCGGCTCGTGGGATAATGACGTGGCATATTTACACGTGTTCACCACGTATCTCCACGCAAGTTGCTGACGTGGCAGATACACGATGGTTTTTAAGTTTGTTTGAGTTCTACGAAGTAGTCCATTGACGAGCCCCGACAAAGGAGCTCCCTAAGCCACGGCGGTCTAAGAAGCGGCGGCCTAAGACTAGAAAGCAAAGCAAAGTGGCGCCTCGGCCTAGCGCCGGGAGGCTTTTGTAGCTCCTGTGACATGTACTCCACCACCGCTTTAGTGCTGTGCTCGGCCACTTCGAGTGGGGGAACTACTAGAGGATTGTGAAAGAGCTTGAGCTCCTGCAGCTGCGTGAGATTTCCCACCGAGAGTGGCAGCCTCGCGATCTGGTTGTAGCTGAGATCCAAGTACGTGAGGGACGAGGCGTAACCGATGGAGTCTGGGACGCTGGTGCTAAAGTTGCCGCTGGCGTCGAGCGTTTGCAGGCTCTTGAGGTCGCCGATGGTGGGAGGCAGCGACACCAGCTTGTTGAACTGGACCTCGAGGTGGACGAGGGAGGCCATCTTGCCGATGCTTTCCGGGAGAGCTTTGAGCTTGTTGAGCTGGAGGTGGAGGCGCTTCAGTCTCGGGAGGTTGGCTCCAAAGCTCAAGAAGAGATGCTCAAGCTGGTTGAAACTGGCATCCAGTGTCTCGAGGAAGCTGTTCACAAGATTAGTTTTCATTGAAAAAAGCAGTTAGCCTCACCTACAACGGCCAAGGCTCCGAGGCAGTGATTTGAGCATGTTTCCAGAAAGGTTGAGGACGCGCAGTTTGGGAAGGCTGTCAAAGTAATCTGGCAGATCCTACAACGTAAACACTTGAACTTAGAAACAAATCTCGTCGTTCTAGCCGGCTCACCTCTAGATGGCTTTTGGAGAGGTTTACAGCACCAAGCGGGCACAGCATACCGGAAACAACGCTCAGATTCAGCACGACCTGTTCCTCTCCTTTCTTGTTAACTTCGACAACGGCTTCAGAACCCTCTGGCTTCCTCATGATTCGTTCTGAAAAGGATAAGCTAAAAAAACTAACAAAACTTACAGACCTGTGCAGTTCCGCCCCTATTTAAGCAAATCTCTCGAAAAAAAAGGAAGGAGAAAGGTTATCCATGTTATAGTGAAGTTAAAAGGACAAGTCACAAAATTGGTTAACATTTACTTTAAATACCTAAGAGGACGAGGCAAACTGCCGAGACCAGCTTTCCCCATTCTTCCACACTGTAAAACCAGTCAGACAATGAATGAATTGTCTCATGGTTTTTACCTTCTGAAGGTGCTGCTATCCAAGGTCCATTCATGATGTATAGAATGCTGCACGCTGTTGAATATTCAAGCTCCGGAAGAAGTTTAGGAGTAAGAAGGAAACACCTGAAAAAAAACAGTTAAATGCAGACCGAAGGAAAAACTAGCTCCTTACTGGGGTGTGTTGGGCTGACTTGCAGCTCTCACTAATTGCTGAAACATCTTACGTTCGTTGAAGGGATCCATTCCTGATCAAACCTGTTAAAGATTCGCAACCAGAAATCTCAGTCAGGATACCTTGGTTTATCTCATCCACAACACGAAACGGACAGTGGGTAAGGTCTTGGAGTGAGACAAGGTAGAGTATAGTTGACACCGAGCGTTCCTGAAAACGAGACTCAATCCACAAACCAAGGTTACTAATCACGGAAATTATGTACCCCTCCAGATTGGTGGTGTGCACTCAAAACCTGCAGTTCTCCCGTTTCTCTGAACGAAAAAGTCAAACGAAAGCCACAGATAACTTAAATCATACCTGAACTTGACTTTGATATGAATGCCATATTTATCGAAATCGGTCCCTTGCTCGTCTACAGAAAGAAAATGTTTAAAACAAGAAAGAGCGACAATCCCAGTTACCTAATGAAACCTCGCCTGCAACAGCCATCTCCTTGAAATTCCTACTGAAAGTGGAGTTAATTCTAGACACTATTTCCCGTAAGGTTGTTAACCACGTTGACTGTAAGAAAACTTTTAGTACCACGAAATATACCCGAGCTTTTATGGTCACCTGTATCGTATTCATCTCCTCCACACAAGAGTTTAGTGCGTTAGTCTCAACCTCCAGCCTTGCAGTGCCACTCTTAATCTGTCAGAAGTTGATATGAGATGAGTGAAACCATCTAAGAGTGGATAAGACCTGCTCGCAGCGGCGTTCATACTCTTCCAAGACATTGGGGTTCGAAAAAATAACAGCCCGCGCTTGGGCTTTAGCTGTCTCTATTGCGTCTTCCAAGTCCTCAATCGTATCTGGCATCTGAAAAACGTCATTACGTCAAAACACATTTGTAAAGGGTTCAGTAACTTACTTCGGCAAAAGCTGCTTGAAGCTCAGGAGTAAGCGGCGCCTTTTTTTCAGCTATTTCTTTGGCTTTTGCCAGAGAACTTTTCAAGCTCTCGACCTCAACTTTACCTGCGGATCACATACGGTTAGAAAACACTTCTCATGGCCAAGGTCGTCCACAATACATTCGTCCCAGGTTCTTTGCGCTTGAGCACCTCGTGTCTCCTGAGCTCTAATATCCCTCTCCATCTGCCTCACCTCGGCATCGAGCTCCATCGACTCCAGATATTGTATGTTATGGCTGATTTGGACGTTGACAGTATGGATTAGAATGTCCTGTGGATCAGCATTCAGTCGTGTCAGATAAACAAACACAGGTTGGCTTACCTTTAGCTCTATCGCCTTGCTACAACGCTTCAAGTTTAAGTCCTTGATAGTAGATCGATGCCTGTCAACTACAATTTGCAGGTCTTCCTCGTTCTCACTCGAAGCTAGTGTTCTTCGTCGTTGGTCTGCACAAAAGTGTTTCAAGTAGAGAATATGTTGAAGAACAGAGCGCACCTATTTTTAGTTCTAAGTCTTTTCGTCGCCTCACTTCAGCTTGATTTCTTCTCACAATCGCTTCCTGCAAAAATCAGTGATAAGCATTAAACAACCAATATCTAGGCCATACTCTCTGTCTATGTAGCTCCGCTGCTTGATCTTCCAGCTCTCGCTGTTCACTTGCGCGCGCCCTCAAATCGTTGTTGCATAGCGCTAGAGCACTCTCTGCTTCAACTTTTCTGCGCTGCAATTCCTCCGATTCTGTTGTATCCACACCTGCAGCAAGAAGTTTCGTACCGCGAGATAACCAAAGGAACTGAGCTTACTAGGCGAAAACATTCGAGCTGGTCGAACAGGATTCACACTGGCTGAAACGTGCCCTCCATATCTAGATTCTTGCCATCGAAAGTGATTCTCTGGAGTCCAAAGGTCTTTGATTCCTAGCCCATTTACTTCGTTGGCTCGTATATTACTTTCGGCAGAACCTATAAACTGATGAAACGTCGTCAGCAAAATGTATAGAAAAACAGTAAATACATACAGAATAGTTCAAGGCGAACTGTCCAACAAGAACGTCTTTCACGACTTGTGGACCAGCGATAACTTGATCCAGTCTTCCAGAAACCCCAAGGCTTTCCATCTTTTTCCTACGAAGATGTCAGCACAGGCAGCATGGAAAGCCACATTTTACCTGTGGTGTAATTCTCATGCCTGGAACAGGGGGTTCATCGCCAGTGAAGTTAATCACGGGTACGTCATATTGCTTTAGGTTTCTGACGAGAAGATCTCGATCTTGTGCGTCTTGAGTCACAAAGGACTGCCAGAATAGTTGATATAAATATTTGGAGAAAACAGACTCTCACCTTCCATATATAATTGGCTACTTGGCCTTCGACATAAGCTGCCAGATCCTTGTTCGGGATGTTCACCTGGAATCATCTCGCGTGAGTTTGCAATCATGCACGACAAAATTGTCTCACCTCAACAAGAACCGGACCATAGACTTCACGTCTAAACTCCTGTCGGTGCGACTCAACCCAGCGATAAGCTTCATAAATTTGTGGACACCCGTAGCGCTTCAGAAGATCCAAACGCTGGTTTGTAACATTGGCAATCTCCGAAAGCCTGTCAAAAATGGGTTATATAAAAAAAATATACGTTGCTGGGAAACCACCTGTTATTCCATCGTTCAATGTCCCTCCTCCTATGGTTTTGAGAACGTTCCAGCTCTTGCACCAAACGCTTTTTATCCTGGGCTTGGCCTTCCAGATCTGTTATCCTTTGGCAAAGTTCAGCCTGCAAATTCAGGACTATGAGATGCTCAACCAGCACAAATAAAAAAGATCAATACTGTTTCTTCTGTCTGTAGCTTAATATCTGGAAATCTCGCTAGCTCGTCTTCAGCTTCTTGAAGCTGACGCCTATTATTACGAATTCTTTCAACACGGTTAGCTTCATTTCGCTGAGCGTCCTCAATATGACTCTGTTTCGCCTTCACCTTAGCATTCTGCACCCGAAAAGAAAAACTACCATCAGCTGTCTTGGCAACATAGAGAAGTTACCCAATCGGTCTCCTTCTTCCCAATCTCCCTCCGCTTCACCTCGGATTTCGATATTTCTTCACGAAGCTTTCTGAGCGCAGATTCTGCTGTCGATTTCTTCTTTTTTTTATCGCTGGTAAAAGAACATTAGTTGGAAAATTCCATTTCATAATACGTACTCGATTGGACGCTTCAGACCCGCCAACTGCTCCGTCAAAGTTTTTAGAACTTCCCCGGCGGCTTTCAATCTCTTCTTGCCCTCCACATACATATTTTTGTCTTTATCATACATGAGCCACGGAAGTTTTTTGCTCATCGATTCTGCCTGTGATAGTGTGAGCAGTAATTCAGGAAAAGCAGGAAACTTACTTTCTCAAACAATCTATTTCGTTCCTGGACCCGCTCCACGTCTTTCTCAAGCTCGGCGTTGTTACTCTTGTGTTGCCTTAATGCGTTCTCAAGCTGCCTGACAGACTGCACAAGCCGCACAAGTTCATACGGAAAGGAAAAAAAACATCTGAAGCTGACCAATTGGCGCTGCTTGAGCTGCTGATTTAACGTGACAAGCTTCTCGTGTTGGTGAGAAAGCTCTGGATCCCCTACAGCTTTTTCTGTCTCCGCCAGTAGCTCAATTGGAGTCATTTTTGCGAACTCACAGACTCTATCTTGTGGTAAAAACTACAAACGGGAAGTGAGCAATAAGACGCCATAAAACTCCAAACCTGAGTAAGATTGTTGACTTGAATGTTAAACTGCTGCACACTCTCGAGCACAGCTTTCTTCGTTGACGACCTTCCTATAATCATAAATCTCCAAAGGTTGATCCCAAAAACACAAATGCGCAAGAACTCACCATTCAGCTGCCACTCTGACTTGTTCTGCTTGTTGAAACTCCGCTTAATGATCGTCGAAGCATCCGGTGAGTCACCCCGGAGTGTGATCTCAACCCAGCCGCAATCCTCCCCTCTTTTCACATAGTCCCCAATATGCCCAGCACGACCAAGCAGCTACAAACACCACAGGATCATAAGAAAAGAGGGTTCTTCCCCCTTCCATACCTGTGGCTCTCCACCGAGCCCAATAGCGAGAGCGCACACAAGCGAGCTCTTCCCCGTTCCATTCGGCCCAATCACGAGATTCAACCGCGGCCCGGGCTTGCTCGTGATGTCGGAGTAAGTCATGAAGTTGTGGACACGAATTTGGGTGATATTTCCTCGCATATAGTCATCGTGATCCCTGCAGCGCTCTCAAAATCCTGGCCAAGATCAAAGGAGAACACGCTCACCTCTCGGCCGAGATCTTCGCCCGCTTGCGCGGAGGCGGCTCCGTGCCCACTTGCGAGGAAAACATCGCGAAAATCCCACAAACCCTAATTTTAGGGTTTTTGTGCTGGGCGGGAAAGCATCAAGAACTTGCCGCGTGTCATTCCTGGCGGGCATTTTTATTGCGAGGCCTTGGATTTAGAGGATTTTCCTTTGCCCCCTTTCTTGGCATTTAGTTTTTCCTGGAGGCGCGCGGCCGCGGCGGCCTTGGCGTCCTCGCGTTTCTTCTTCTCTTCCTCGCGGATCGCTGCGGCGGCTTCTCTTTCTCTTCGCAGCTCGCTACAAAAGTTTTGAGAAAAAGCACCCATGAGAAAAACCATGGATTCAATCCAGCTTGCGGGACTTACTCGAGCTTGGCTTTCTCGGCCACCACGCTATTCACGGTCGATCCCTTTCGCGGCTTACAATCCATGAGCTCCACCTCAAACACCAAAGTCGCGCTGCAAGCAAAACCATCGAACAAGATCTCAAAGAAAACTCTTAAGCTCTCACTTTGGTGGAATTTCTGGAGGCGATCCTTCCGCGCCATAAGCATAATCGGGCTTGCAAATGATCTCCGCAATCTCGCCAACCTTTAAGCTATTTAGAATCAACCATGTACTTCACTCTAAAGATAAAAATGCTACTTTACCTGCATAGTTTTAATTGCGCATTCCCACGCCCGGATCACGCTGCCTCGCCCCAGCTCAAAGGTAAACACCGCATTGTCTTCTCGGCTGGAATCAAACACCGCTCCAGTATCGGCCAGTGTTCCTTCGTAGTGAACTAGCCAAACAAAACGAGAAGAGACATTTTACTTGAGGTTGTACAAATTAAACGTACCATCCACAACTGCAAGACTATCCGACGGAGCCAATGCGTCCGGCCTTGCGCGCTTGACAATTCTCTTCATCACTCCTCCATCCCCTGTAAGATCCACGACATCCATCGGCCCTAAATCAGTTGCCCTAATTACAGTAAGATGCGGATACCATGTTTACATACTCCACCACATCTTTATTCCCTCCGGATGCTTCAACTCTCCGGAGCAGCTCGTATTTCTCGGGGCTTGGAATGGATTTGGCAAATCGCAAAGAGAATCCAGACAAACAGTGGACTGCAGAAGCTCAACATCACCTCCTCAAACATGGCATAGCTAGGGTTCTTCTGCTTCTCTTGTTCACTAAAGTTATAGCTTCCCTCTGCAACTTCAAGCAGAATATCAGCAGTTTTTTGCCTCTTCTGTCACTGAAGTCCGTCTCAGCAATGTCATCTCGAACAAAAAGAGATGCATGGGCTATTAGAACAGTGATCCATATGAAAGAAAGAAAGCTATTCATGGGAGACTTGGTTTGCTCAGCCCACTAGTTACAATTGGAGGTTGCATCAAAGCATTTCTAGACTAGCGAATCTTTCAGCCAAGACATTTCCATCTTGTCTTATAATGGATAAAACATTAAGTTATCTAAATTCAATTTACATTATTTTCAAAAACAACGAAGATGCAGCAAAGATATCTCAGTCTTATATACATACATACATACATACATACATACATACATACATACATATATATATATATATATATATATATATATATATGTATATGTATATATATATGTATATATATATGTATATGTATGTATATGTATATATATGTATATATATATCTATGTGTTTGTGTGTGTGTGTGTGATGTTCTACAAACATCATGGAGATGTGCCTTCCACACACCTTTTCTGCCTCTTTTGAATAGATTAAAATATTATTAATGAAGTTAGCAATCATCTTTGGCATATTGCAAAGAATTTTGTCCATCATTGGCTAAAAAGTTGCTAGAGCATTGTTCAAACCAAATAATATCACCAAAAATTTGCATATACCAAATGATATTCAAAAAGTAATCTTAGAAATATCCTCTTTAAATATTGGCACTTGTTAGTACCCAAAAATAATATCTAACTCGGTGAATTAACAATCTCTTCCTAAACAATCTAGGAAATTAACAGTGTGAGGAGGAGGGTATATATTCAAGATAATAACTTCATTTAATAGATGATAGTTAATGTTAAAACGAATTCTTCTATTAGGCTTCATCACAAGATAAAGTTCATATGCTCAAAGATTCCACAACTTTTAGATAACACCCTTTTCAACATTTCCTTGATATTTGTATATAAAATTTTAATTTCCTTTAATGACTAATGATGAATAGGAACTTTGATTAAACAAACATCCCCAATTGAAATAAGATAATATATTGCAATTTTGGCCCCAAATGATATGTCAAATTTGAAGAGATTAACATATTCCTTTATAAACCAGTCAACCATTATAACACAAAAGCCGTCAAAAGGATCTAAAGAGGAAATATAAAAAGAAGTAATGGAAAGATAAAAAATGATAAAAGCACAGGTAAAAGAAAAAAAACTAAAAGGAACAGAAATAAAAAGAATTGAAAAAATATAATGAAGTATAAGATAAGGGGGAGAAGCAATAAGAGCAATATTAACTCCTTGAACTTAGATAGTAATAGCATCAACTTCCATTGAAATTGAACCATCTTCTACAAGAAATAGAACTAAAAGATATAATGAGAAATGGAAGAAGCAATATCTCATAATATTGTGCCAAATAAAAAACATTATTAAGGGTGGTAAGAACAAATGCATACACAAGTTTTACAAAATTTTAATGAAGTGTTAACCAGTGAGTGTATGGAATATTAAAATAAAATATAAAACTATGCATATTTAGTGGTTCAAATTGCAAAAGATGTTGAAAAAGACGTTGGAAAGTGAAAAACTCGTTGCAAAGCATGTCTCATAAGAACTATAAGAGGAGATATGCTAAAGATTCAATATTATAAAGACTCCAACTTCACATGAATACCACGCTATTGAGATGGAATTATTTCCCAATATCCCTAGCTTCTTGCAATCCATGGATGATCACCACATTTGGATCCAAATGGCAACATGAGAGTGACTTCTGGATGTAAAAACCAGGTCCCATGGAATGGTTCACCATTCAGCAGTGGATTGTCAAGTCCATGGTAGCGTCCTGTGACATACGACCAGCGAAGGTGTCCAGATGCAAAACAAGGATACCATGTTGCGTACTCCACTAGATCTTTGTTCCCAGTTTCCACGCCCATCTTCATCACCTTCTTTTGGAGTTGCAAAATCTCAGCTTCGTTCTCCTGGATCATTTTGCATACCTTGTCGACAGTCTCTTGAAAACTTGCATTATCCGGGCTGTGGAAAAAGATGACACAGAGATAGTTGTGGAAGCACTTGATTTTCATCTCGTGTCGGAAGGAAAGGAGATCATTGACAAGGGCGGCGTGATCAACCACTGCCTTGACAAAGGCTACGAATTCTGGGGATTCAACCACACCCTTATCCAGCTTGAGATCCATGCAAAACTCACACATAATACCTCCGGACGCTTCAACAAAGACTGTCTCTCTCCGGAGCAGCTGGTATTTCTCAAGGCTTGGAATGGATTTGGCAAATCGCAAAGAGGCCTCCTCCACCACAGAATCCAGAAAGTTTTTCAGACAAGTCATGTAGCGAGCAAACAGTGGGGGATCCATGAGACTGCGGAAGCTCGACATCACCTCCTCAAACATGGCATAGCTCGGATTCTTCTGCTTTTCTTTTTCACTAAAAACATAGCTTCCCTCAGCAACTTCAAGCAAAATATCAGCAGCTTTTTGCCCCTCTTCCTCACCGAAGTCTGTCTCGGCAATGTCATCTAGAACGAAAAAAGTCCAGAAATGCTTTGATGCAACCTCGAGTTTACTGCTCTCTCCCCTAGGTGTAGCTAGTGCGGTGAGCAAACCGAATCTTGCCTGAATAGCTTTCTGTCTCTCATATGGATCAGTGATACCCAACATTCTAATAGCCCATGCATCAGTAACTTCAGATATCCGAGAGAATTCAGGATGACATTCCAAGGGAATGCTGCAAGGAATGGAAGGCAAATCAAACTTGCTAACTCTAGACAATCTTTCAGCCAAGACATCTTCCATCTCTCACTACCCTCACTAGAAAGTACCAAGTGAAAGGTTCTTTATATTATGGAATTCGCACAGTTCACCTTAAACAATGAATCTAATAATAAGGAGGAGTTGTCAGATCCAGTGAATAACAATTGTCAGATTGGAACCATAATAAGTTTTGTCTCCGCCAAGCTGTCTGGCGCCACTTGCCATTGGTTGTTGTGAGATGATAACGAAAATTTACACATATGGGCAAGAATCAAATTGGGAAATTGTTGTTCGTTCCCTCTATCTTAAATCCCTGCTGAGGATAGGGATCACTCTCAATCTTCTGTTTTGTGGCGTGGAGTAAAGGAACTTAATTTTAACTATATAAATACACATTGAGGTGCTGGCTCTGCAAAGAGAGTGCTGAACAAATCTGGTGATCACATTCCAAACGCATATGTCAATCTCCATAAAAACTTAAGATAAGTGTTTGAACTATTGGGCATTGCTTGGTAGTGGGACAGTAAACAAGATTGCCAGCCTTAGCCAAAATAATGTTCAGTTTTAAGTGGGCTAAAGTGTGCTGTTGTGCTTGTTTTTGCAAATTGCTTCACATTTGGCTCAACCACATTGTGTTTTCTACCTAAGACGAGCTATTTTGACAAAGGTGATTAAGTTTCATATCAACACTTCAAGAAGAGAAAGAATCCTAAGCAATATATGTATATTTTTGTTATTTATTCTCTTAATTCTTAGAGTCAGATGTCAAATTTACAATTTATTGAGATTAAACATACAATTGATTATAAAAACTTGTTAAGTTCTATGTGCAAATTTAAAGCTAAACTGATAAAACATAAAGCAGGCATGGTAGAAGAAAATACACTGCATGGCTAGAGCAATTGTTAATAGCCATCTTATACCTTTGATCTAAAAGGATATTAGGCATGAACAATAATGGTAAGGATATCATGAAATATTTTGAACCGGGCTTAATACTTGCTGCATGTGCAGATAGTGAATTTCACAGATGGTGGTGGAACAGCTGAATGGATCCAGATGTTACCCTAGAGATCCAGCAAGAGATCTTGCAGAAGGCAATCTTGTATTGATAATACGTGGATCAAAAAAGCTTTGCCAACCAGGCAATGTCTAGTTATAAAATGTTGGAAAGCCATGTAATTTTAAGATTTTAAACACAAGCTAAACTGGAAACTGGGAAAAAGGAAAGAAGGAAATGAAAAAAGAGAGAGTAAAATTACGTAAACTTCTTTTCACTCTGGAATAGCTTGCTCACTATCCACATCCTTGTCATCCTCGATCTGAGTCTTTGGCGTCTTGGCTTTCGGCCCAGTCTGTTTCTTCTTGATGCCACTCACAATGTCGTCAATCCTGAGAAGCATGCAAGCAGCCTCGATCGCCGTCTTAAACGTCTGAGCCTTGACACCAAACGAGTCCCAAACTCCTGCCTCTTTCATGTCCGTGATCTTCCCGGTGTGGCCCTCGATCCCGAAGTTGGCGTTGTCCTCGTCGGCGTGCTTGGCCTGGAGAGCCGTCATCGTCCGGATCACGTTGACACCGCAGTTCTGTGCCAAAGTCCGTGGGATCACCTCAAAAGCTTGTGCCGCTGCCTTGTAAGGCCACTGCTCCACGCCCTCGATGGACGAGGCCTTCTTCTTGAGCGCGGCCGACACCACCATCTCAGTGGCTCCTCCACCCGGGAGGAGCTTTGCGTCCCGGATGACGTTCCTGGCGACTCCCATCGCGTCGTGGAGGTTCCTCTCCACTTCGTTGAGCACGTCCTTGCTCGCGCCACGGAGAAGGATCGTGCACGCCTTTGGATCCTTGCAGTCGGTGATGAAGGTGAAGAACTCGTCGCCAATCTTCTGGACCTCGAAGAGCCCGGCCCCGGTCCCAACATCGCTCTCCTGGAGTTCTTCCGGCCGGTTGACAATGGTGGCTCCGCAGGCCCGCGCGATCCTGTTGTTGTCCGTCTTTCGGATCCTCCTGATGGCGCTCACTCCCGCCTTGCTGAAGTAGTGAGACGCCAGATCGCTCAGGCCCTTCTCCGTGATCACCACGTCCGGCTTGAACTTGACGATCTGCGAGCACATCGTCTGGATGTACTCCTCCTCCAGCTTGAGCAGCATGCTCCAGTCCTCCTCGTTCATCAGCTCCGCGTTGGTCATGTTCTCGCCTTTCTTGTACTCGATCGGGCAGTCGAGGAGAACGATCCGGGGGCTCACGATGCGTCGTCGCATCTTGCCAGGAGCCACCACGTCCTTGTTAAACATGACGCCCTTGAGAACTTTCGATTCCTCGAGCTGGCCGCCGGGGATCTTCTCCACCTTGATGTACTTCTTCACGTCAATCTCCTTGAGACCATTGCCGAGATCGATCGCCACCATGTTGACCGAGTCGATGGCCAGGTCCGCGATGAGAGTTCCAAACCGGCTCGTGAACTTGGTCCCAATGCAGCTCCGGACGATGTTGAGCAGCATTTCCCGGTCGCTCACGTCGATCGGGAACGCAACCTGTTCGAGCACCGCCAGCGAGTCCTCGAGAGCTTTGGCGAAGGCGCGGCAGATCACGGTGGGGTGGAAGAGCTTCTCCAGGAAAGGCTCCGCGACGTAGAGCATCTCCCCGGCGAGGATGATGACCGAGGTGGTGCCATCGCCCACCTCCTCGTCCTGCGTCCGGCTGAGCTCCAGCATCATCTTGGCGGCCGGGTGAGCCACGTCCAGCTCCCGGAGGATCGCATTTCCATCGTTGGTGAGCACGATCCCCCCCGAGGCGTCCAGCAGCATCTTGAGCATGGATCTTGGGCCCAGAGTCGTCCGGATGATGTCCGCCACGGCCTTGGACGCCTGGATGTTGGCGTGGTAGACCTTGCTCCCCGTCTCGCGCTTGGTCGATTCATTGAGAACCAGCACTGGCGCCGGCATTGCTGCTAGATCTCCAGACAGTACCTTGCAAGAAGATCGCGGCGCAGCTCCTCGCAAAGAACCTAGGGCAAACGCTCTTGGCGCAACCTAGGGCAAACTCTCTTGGCTGCTAGCCCTAAAGAATATTCCGTATGAATATGTTTAAGAATATACTTTACGTCATCAAATAAACTATTACTGATGTAATGAGGGTGTCACAATTATTTCCTTGGAGTTTTCTTGTCCAGGAAAAGCGCCCGCGATCGATCGATCCCTAGTTCGTCAATCGCTGCTAGTGGATCGATCATGGCGGCGCTGCGCCCGCGGGCGCTTGGGGCTTTGATGCCGCTGCTATTTTTCGTGGCGATGGCGGCGGCAGTGCAGCGGGAGCGCTCGTCTGAGGCAAGCTGGGTCGAGAATACCGCGCACAAGCTGGAAGGGATGTTCCCTGCCTCGCGATCTTGGCCGGTAAGCGCGATTTCACCGCATTTCGATCCAGCTTTTCTATGGAAGCTCTCAGACTCGTCCTTGGCTGTCGCAAGGCGTTTTCTCTCAACTGGAGAATGGTACTAGGCTCTGTCGTGGCGTTTCTTGGAGCGATGTTTGCAAACGCGGCCGGCGTCGGCGGTGGCGGCCTCTTCGTTCCCTTGTTTCGGCTCTTGATTGGATTCGATGTGAAGACGTCGGCAGCTCTATCGAAATGTGAGTAGAGTTTTCCTTTTGTTCTTGTCTATCCTTCGTTCGAAGGTGAAAGTCTCTTCCTTTTTACATTTGTTGTTTGGTGCAGCGATGATTATGGGCGGTGCTGTTGCTTCAGCTCTCTACAACTTACCATCCAAGCATCCCGTGCTTGACAAGCCGCTCATAGACTACGACCTTGCGCTTCTCATACAGCCCATGCTTTTACTGGGAATTAGCATCGGAGTTATGTGCAATGTGATGTTCCCGGACTGGATCCTCACAGTTCTGCTCGTCGCTGTTCTTACTGGTAAGCACGACTTCTTTTCTTTCCTCCATGATTTTATTTCATGCTTCGTTCTAGAGCAAGCACAATATGAGCCGCTCCCACTGGTTGTTTTTTGCAGCTATGGCATTTAAAACGTTCAACAAAGGTGCATGTACCTGGAGCACGGAATCTGAGCAAAAGGTTTGCTCCTATTCTTTTGGCGTAGACAAAAATGAACAAAGTCGTGTTTCTGTTGCTAGGCCCACTGTTGTGACACCGGGGAAGAAGGTAGCGCACGACTCATTTGTTTATCACAACTTGCCCATGCCTGTGTAGATTTTGGCTCAAATTCCCGGACGGAGCCATCGTCGTCTTTGGAGCAGGGTCTGCTAGCAAAGTCCGAGCAATGTGCTCCAGTAAGCGTCGCACTGTTAAAAAATGTTGTCCTGATGATGTGGATGTTTTTTTCAAGCAGGAAGGCTTATCATCTTCGATCAAGTGGGCCAACATCTGTCTCCTTTGTACTGTGTGGACGGTCTATCTCATTCTGCAATTGCTGAAGGTACTTGATTTTTCTTTTGTGTATGATTGAGCATGACTGGTCTCATTTTCTAGTCTGGTGCCGCGACATGTGGACGTCTTTATTGGATTCTGAATGTCCTCCAAGTAAGTATCTTTCTCTGTGGCATTTTCTCAACTTTTGCTTTTGAAAACACAGGCCCCAGTTTCAATCGGAGCAACCGCAATTGGAGTGTGGAGGATTTACAGACGAGGAGATTTCGGGAAAGAAAAGCCAGCTGCGGGTCCAACTTGCGAGCAGCTCTTTTTGTATCCTCTTTATGCGGTACTCGCCGGTGTCGTTGGAGGGCTGCTAGGCATTGGAGGGGGGATGATACTGGCGCCATTGTTTCTGGAACTCGGCATAATCCCACAGGTATGACAACTTTCCCAAAGACTCGAGAGTCTGTACCAGAGCTTGGATTCCTTTTCTCTTTTCGCAGGTTACGTCCGCAACCACGACGTTTATCGTTGTCTTCTCCTCATCGATGTCCGTTGTAGAGTTCTATCTTCTGGGAAGACTTCCAGTCAGATTTGGTACGCGACAATCTTTGTTCTCGTCTTCTAACGAAACACCACCTCCTTTCACTGTCAGCTGCATATTTCACCACGCTATGCGGCATCGCAGCGTTGGTTGGCCTCCACGCAACCAAACTGTTCATCCGGAGATACGGAAGAACTTCGTTCATCATTTTTATCCTGGCGGCCATAATCGGATCAAGTGCCATCATTCTGGGTTTGTGGAAATCCTCGATCAAACTGTCAAAAAACTGACTGTGCCACGAACAATTTTCAGGAATCATTGGAGGCTTCGCGGACATTAGAAGATACATCGCAGGGGAATACATGGGATTCCACAGCCTTTGCGAAGATTGAAACCAAAGGTATGTATACGTAAAGAACAAAGAACTAGAAACAAAATCAAAGCAACACGGTACATGATCGTGTACCTGTGGTGGAGATTGTTTCGTTAAGTGATGTTTATACCAAAGGTTAGATTAAATTCTCTACCTTTGCTGGAAGAATAATGGATATGAATATTCTCTATTTCGCTCTTGCAAGCCCCTAGGGCTTGGCGGCAATGCGCAATGCGACTGGAATGCGGCGGCTTCCAATCTCCTCTCGCTGTAAGTGCGTAGGAATCGAATTCGCAATGGCGATTCCACACGCCAGCGTCTGAGCTCCAGGGATTGAGCTGGATTTCACGGAAGAATGGCTTGCGTGACTGCTTCCTTCACAGCATTGGATTCCGTGCGTGCTTGTTTGCCGGTTATTGTTCCATCGTCTCTGCTGAGGTTGAGCCAGGGAGCCAGCAGCAGCAGCGGTAGATTGTGTCACCGGCAATGCGCGAGGAAGCATTGCTTGGTGTCAGGTTTCTCTGGGACGAGATTGGATGGGACTAGGCTCAAGCGCATTGTAAGTTTCACGATACCTTTCCTTCCCTTGTTATTTCTATGACTCACCATGGTTTTTTTTCCTTGAACCAGAGGAGTTCATCCAAAGTTTTTGTTGTAGAGGCTCGTAAGAAGAACATTATCGAAGTGGAGCAGGACCAAAGCGAAGGCTCAGATGACGAGCGGGAAAAGAAAGGATTAGACATTCTCGAGGCTTCAGACACGAGCGTTTGGCTAGAAGATCTCTACCAGGTTTGCGGTGTTCTTATTTCTTCTTTGTTTCACGAAAGTTTACGAGCATCTTTTTAACAGCTCGATGACGGCGAAGACGACATCGAAGAGAATCTCTGTCTGGATGGCGTTGTAAAGGTGCTGGCATTTTATTCTTTCATTCGTCTCCAAGCCATCCCAGCGGATAACAATTGAGCATGCAGTCTTCCTCTTACGCAGGTGTACTGCACTCACTCTGAGCCAGAT
Source organism: Selaginella moellendorffii (assembly GCF_000143415.4). NCBI lineage: Eukaryota > Viridiplantae > Streptophyta > Lycopodiopsida > Selaginellales > Selaginellaceae > Selaginella > Selaginella moellendorffii. Next base: position 738,101 of record NW_003314285.1, on the reverse strand, counting down.
TATTCTCTTCCTTGGCAAAAGCAACGGCAGTTCATGAGCACTGGCAGGTACTCCGAAAACCTTGGAAAGGAAAGCTTAACTTTGATAGTTTGCTTCTTGCAGCGGTTTCGTCATATCGGGCCGAAGGTTGCTGACAAATGCACACTGTGTCGAGCACCACACACAAGTACGCCTTGCTAATTGATTGTTTTCTCTTCTCACTGAAAATTTACAGGTGCAAGTAAAAAAGCGTGGAGACGATACCAAGTTTGTTGCCAGGGTGAGTGCGTATCTCAGATTTTCTTAAAACGACTGGGATCATTTGCCATCAGGTTCTTGCTGAGGGCCCTGATTGCGACTTGGCGCTCCTTACGGTTGACAGCGAAGAGTTTTGGGAAGCTGTGGAGCCTTTAAAGTTTGGAAGCTTGCCTAGGCTACAGGTTTCAAATGTTCCTTTGAAAGTTTAGTCCATCTCCTGACTACTGTTATATTAGGATCCTGTGATTGTTGTGGGCTACCCAATGGGTGGTGAAACCATATCAGTGACCAGTGGTGTGGTTTCCCGTATAGAAGTAAGAAGGTTTGGTAGTTATATCGAAAGCTAAAATGCCTGGCTTTTCAGGTAACGTCGTATGTACATGGAGCATCTGAGCTACTTGGGGTCCAGATCGACGCAGCCATCAATGCTGGTAACTTTGAGGTTGTAAGTAAGGGTTCCAAAGTTTATATTGTTTTCCAGGAAACAGCGGTGGTCCTGCCTTCAACGAAGAGGGTGAATGCGTGGGAATCGCCTTTCAGGTTTCTCTTTCTGTTTTATGTGGAGTGGCAATCAACCGTAGTTCGTTTTACTTTTCAGTCATTGAAGGATATGGATGTAGAAAACATTGGTTTTGTGATTCCCACAGCTGTAATATTTCATTTTTTGAAGGACTTCGAACAAAACGGAAGATACACTGGCAAGTATACATAATTTTCAAAGTATTTTTCTAAACTTTCTTTCGGTGCAATCAGGCTTTCCATCATTAGCCGTTTGGTGGCAAAAGCTGGAAAACTCAGCAATGCGAGCCTCGTTAAAGATGAAAAGTGGGCAGAAGGTATATGTGATGACCGTATATATGCATCTGAACTTTGTTTCAGGGTGTGCTTATTCGAAGAGTTGAGCCACTTGCCCCCGTTGCCAGCGCCGTGAAGGCTGTAAGTGATGTGTAATTTGTAATGGACTCTGACCTTTTCTCTTTGACAGGGCGATGTTTTGTTAAGTTTTGATGGTGTACCTATAGCTAACGAAGGAACAGTTTCTTTCCGGACAGGGGAACGAATCGATTTTGAGTTTCTTGTCACTCAAAAGTATGTCTGTAGGTTTTCCCTTGCTGCTCGTTTTTTACAAGGTTTTGCTAGCAGATTCTCAGGCGAAACAGCAGAATTAGAGCTTCTTCGTGATGGGAAGGAACTGAAAGTCCAAACAGTTTTTAAACCTCCTGTTCGGCTGGTGAGCACTTTAAATCTCTCAACACCTTTCAGTACCCTTCACTCGTCCTGTGCAGGTTCCTGTTCACCTAGCATCTAAAATGCCTTCGTATTTCATTGTTGCGGGCCTCGTCTTCGTCCCACTGTGCTTTCCTTACCTCGAGTAAGCTTACAAATTTGGTCGGCATAAGCAGCTGCTTAAAAAATAAAAACTTCTGTTGTTTCCAGGTCAGAGTGCGACCTCGGTGAAGCGGAAGTATCAGTAAGTAATGTATAGCATTGCCGAGTTACTCGTAACGATGTGCTTTCAAACAGGGAAAGCTGAGAGAAATCGCGAGGAATGGCATGGTGGAGTTTGAAGACCAGCAAGTCATAGTTATGTCACAGGTAAACACTACATTTTTTTGTTTTTAACTACAAACGTGAAAACATTTTATCTAGGTACTGGCGCATCCTGTCAACGCAGGCTATGAAAATCTCCAGAACGTGGAGGTAGGCGTTGGCTCGTTGGTGTTGTCCTCGTTTGGACAAAACTAAGAACCTTGAATCTTAGGTGCTGACTTTCAACGGGGAGAAAATTCGCAATTTGAGGCAGTTCTCTAGATTGGTCGACTGTAAGTTCCTCGTGGTTTCTACCTTTGATCACTGAAACTTATTGGTAAACCACAGCCTGCACAGAGGAATTCATGCGTTTCGAGCTGGAAAGACACATCTTGGTGGTGCTGGAAACCAAGTCGGCTCGGTTAGCGAACGAGCAAATCCTGAGAGACTTTCACGTACCATCGGAGAGGTCTTTGGATCTCGTGGAAGGTCACACCCCAGTGACATCGCACGAGATAAATGGCCGAGATGCGTTACCAGGCAGCATACAGCCAGCAGCAGCAGCTTAAAAAAAAGGAAAGAAGGAAAACTTCTCATCACATTCAAACTGTAAAGCTCAGAAATTATAATCACTTATTCTTTCGCCAGCAAAATTCTTTATATATGACTAGATTGACTAAAGCTGAATTATAGTTACGTATTCACATATGACGATCAAAACCATGGTTCCCTGCTTAATGTTAAATGATTTGACCTGTGACAAGCATACTATTGAGGCTAATTTTCTTGGACATCAAGCTCGAAGTAAAAGTTCGTATTGTTTTTTTGGTCCGTCTCACAAAAGCTCCATGAAGCTTCTGTGATGAAGCTCGCTGGCTCAAACTCTGGCAAATGGAGCTCGACGCTATACAGACCACTCTTGACCAATGTCATTGAGAAAACCATGAGGATGGTACGAATTTTATGTAAAATTATAATTTTTAAATAAACCTGAACTTATTACATTTAAAAACAAAAAAAGAAAACTAAAGAATCTATGCATATACCAATCCCTTTTTAGTTCAATAAATATTAATTATAATCTAATCACATGGGTTTGTATTTGAAGCCCACAACACTCTTAATATAGGATGCTTAGAAAATATTTTTTGATGAGATTCATATAATAATAAATTGCAATCATTTTGAAGTGAAAGAAATGTTTTAATTTTACAATACTTTGTCTTACAATAAATATTTGGGGACCATATTACATCTTTATTTTCAGAATATAAAACTATATTTCCATCCATTTGTATTTTAAATTCGCAATTTTGAAAGTATTTAGATCCTTTATACCATCTTATAGAATTTTTAATATATAAAATTAAAACACAATTATAATGTAAATATAAATGGGCTTTACTATTTGGAGATATTAAAAATTCAGATGCTTTTAAAACATTAAAAGGCATATTGCTAATTAGTGTTGTTAAATAAATCCTACAATCATGTAAGTTATCTAAATTATACTTATCTATACTTTCAGATCCATGATTATGAAATAATTTTGCAAAAAACTCAATACAATAATAACCAGCTATTATTCTGAAAAATAATGGACGCAAAACTTGAATACGCAAACGATAACTTTCTAATAAGTTAGTAAACTCTATTCTCATATTATCACCATTATCTTGTTCATATTCATCAAGTTTTGCACTACAAGTTAAATCAATCATTTTTCTATCAGTGCTATAAATCCAAAGTTGATTAACACATTCCATAGGTCCTTGTATATCATCTTCAAGTGTAAATTCAAGTTCCATACTTTGACCTTTTGGTATATCTACAGAAGGAATTTTATTTATCATTGCTTTCATACTATTTAAAATTAGTATAACACTTTTTTCTGTTATATTATATCTACCACTATAAGTAATTTTCATTGAAAGAGATTTCACATGTAAATAAATTAAAATATAAAATTTTATGATTGAAAATACTTTCATCTTAAAATAGATATATAAACTTGTTCGTAAATAAATACTTAAAAATTTATATATTAAATCCTGTATAAATTTTTAAAATATATTTCTAAGGTTTATAATTATAGAAAATACTCACATATGATCAATGATCTTGAAAACAATAAATAATATTTAAAAGTACTCTAGCTTTTAGCTTTTTAGTAAAAATTTATATTTCTTATGTAATTTTATACTTTAAACAATATTTCTTTCTGAAAAGCTACCTAGTTACAGAAATATAATTAAATGTTTAATAATTTCAAAGATACATATCAATAGAGCATATTTTAAGTATCTACTAAATATGAGATTAATTTAGTGAGTAAATGATAGAAAAATATATGCAAAACTTGGATCTTTTATAATATCTTGAATCATTTTTACAATGATATATTAAAGCATTAAAGTCTCTAAACATCATAAATTTTATTATTATTAATTAGAAAAAATTCTAAATCCTATTCATTAATTCTAAAGAAATAAAATGTCAACAAGATAGAACTCTGGAAATGTATGTGAAGAATAAGAGCTGTACTAAGTACAAAACCAAGCCTCTAGCAACACTCCATGTTGTGATTGTTCTTACATTCTTAGCAAATGCTTAGCAACTGTAGCATGGAAAAGCATTCTTAGAATGGAAACCAACTCTAAATCCTGTGACGAACAAAACCGGAGAGGTCTTCGGCGCTCCTGGAATACCCCCGTGACCAGGTACAGGCAATCACCACATTCGAACTGTAAAGGAAAGATATAATCACTTATTCTTTCGTCAGAAAAACTCTTTATATATGAGTAGAAGTATTGATCGGGAAGTCGCTCGCGTTCAGGCAGATGCCTGGAGTCCGATCACTCCTGTGGGAGTTGAAAGAAGTTTAAGCGAGATACTCTATCAAAGTATACAAAAGCTTACCGCAAGCAAGACGTCCACCAGCGTTTCCCGTCGACTTGCTCAGCTCGTGTCCACCTGAAAACTCCGAGAAGGTAACAATCAAGACCAACAGTGGAAAACCAAAATGAAAGAACCTTTGCCAAGATCATCACGATCCGCATGAACGACGACGGCTCGGCCCACAATCGAGTTTGCCCCAGCTAGAGGAATCTAAAACACGAGAACGAAAAGAAAAAGGAGGAGAAGTTCGTGAAGGAAAAATGAAAAGCATAAGGTACCTGCTTGTCCTTGATGACGAACTCCGCAACTCCTGAAAAGAAGCAAATCAGAATCAAAGCTCTCTACAGTGGACGAAACTTACCATCGGGGCCTGCGGTCACATTCCCTAGATCGCCAGCGTGCCGGATTTTATCGCTTGGATCCCCATGCTCCAGATTATTTGGGTTGAAATGAGCGCCTAGACAAGAAATCACAAGCTTTTTCAGCTCAAAGCTCAAATCTTTCCCCAGCTATCGACCCCTACCTGTGGACAAACATCCGTTCGTGGTATCGCCCAATGCGTGGACGTGGAAGCCGTGCTCGCCCGCAACCAAGCCCGTGATCTTTCCAGACACCGTAGTACCTGCAAAACTCGCAGATCAATAGGGCTTTTCCGCCGAAATTGCTCTCACCTTCGCCGTCCTCGACGAAGCTCACGACTCCAGATACGCCAGTCCCGGCAAGAACAGCCACCGCTTTGAGAGGCGCCATAGCTAGCTCCAAATCCAAGCTCGATAGAACGAAAGAATGGAAATGAGGAAGCCTAGTCGTCTAGAACATTCCGATCCGGCCGTCCATTTAAACCGTTTATTCAACGGCCTGGATTGATCCGCGCTTAATGTGAAATGAGCGGGAGAGATGCGTTCAAGTGGACGGCTGCGATGCTAGGGCTCCTGGCTATCGCGAAGAATGCTTGGCGCAGCGGGGGGATGCCTCGCCACAGCACAATGGTGGCCTCCTCCAGCGGGGAAACTGTCAAATTATTGCGCAGCCCAGGCCACTGGAGCTGCTGATTCTCGTGTAAGTTCCTTGCGACCGATCTAACGCCTCATATCTACTCTCAGATTTCGCAGAGCAGGACGCAGCAGCTACTGCGATTAAGATCCGTGTCGACAATCTACGCAGGCTGGCGTCGAATGGCGCGACGCTACTGTCTGGGATCAATCTGGAAATCAAAGCTGGAACAATTCATGGCCTCATTGGCCCTTCTGGAAGTGGCAAATCGACAGTGTTGCGAGCATTGAATCGGCTATGGGAGCCTCCTGCTCGAGCGATTTTCTTGGATGGAGCGGACATCACACAGCTCGAAGTTATAGGACTGAGACGTCGAGTTGGAATGGTGTTCCAGGCTGCGTGCTTGTTCCCTGGTAAGATCGTCACTTTTCTCTTCTTCTCTCCAATCATTCCTTTTATCTTTCTTCTTTTTGGTTTCGTAGGAAGCGTCGCTGACAATGTGAGATATGGCCCGCTTCTTCGAGGAGTCCATCTCTCTGACGAAAGAATCGAGGAGCTTCTCGTGCGAGCGGGCATCGCTGATCCAAGCAAAAGGTTTGCATCAAAGTCCGAGAAGGAGCTCTCTGGTGGCGAGGCTCAGCGTGTCTCGCTAGCTCGGACTCTGGCAAACGAGCCCGAGGTTCTACTGCTAGACGAGCCAACCAGTGCTTTAGATCCACTCTCGACCAATCTCGTGGAGAAAACCGTGATGGAGCTCCGGAGGGATGGTATGACCGTGGTTTTAGTCTCTCACAACATGCAGCAGATAGAGCGCATTGTTGACGTTGCCACTTTTCTCTGTGATGGATCTGTGGTGGACACGGGAACTCTGGAGCAACTTAAGCAGCTCCGTGTTCCAGTGCTCCAGCAGTTTTTCTCGATCAGTTCAATCTAGTAGTTTCTTTATTGCCTTACATAGAAAAAAAAGTTTACATGTCATTTATTAACATGGGCTTGTATTTGAAGCCCATAATGCTCTTGATATAGGATGTTTTAAAAATGTTTTTTGATGGGATTCATATAATACTAAATTGCAATCATTTTGAAGTGAAAGAAATGTTTTAAGTTCACAGCCTTTAGTTTTGCAATAAATATTTGGGGACCATATTATATCTTTATTTTCAGAATATAACACAATATTTCCATCCATCTGTATTTTAAATTCACATTTTTTAAAATGATCTGATCCTTTATACCATCTTATAGAAGTCTTAATATATAACACCAACATGCAGTTAAGATGTAAATATAAATGGGCTTTTCTATTTGGAGATATTAAAAACTGATAGGCCTTCAATGAATTAAATGGCATATTACTAATTAATATAGTTTGATAAATTTCACAATCATATAAACTATTTAGAGTGTAGCTGTTAATACTACGAGTTCCTCTACTATACATATATTTTTCTATGAACTCAATAGCATATAAACCAGATAATAATCTAAAGTATAATGGACGTAAATTTTGAATATTAGTACGATATGTTTGTAATAAATTATTAAATTGTAGCCTTGTATTATTTCCATGGTCTTGTTCATATTCATTAAGATTTGTACTGCAAGTTGTATCAATCATTTTTCCATTAGAACTATAAATCCATAATTGATTTATACATGTTATATTTCCCTGTATATTATCGTGAATTGTATATTCGAATTGCATACTTTGACCTTTTGGTATTTCTTCAGAAGAAATACTATTAATCATTAAATCCATAGCTTCTAAAACTAATTTAGCACTCTCATTTGTCATTTTATATTTACCAGCATAGCTAAATTTCATAGAAATAGACATTTTAAATAAATAAAAACATAAAAAATAATAATATAATTTTAACATTTCTTATATTCTGAATTTAGAGAAATATTTTTAACTGTTATATACAGAAAAATATTTTTTCTTTAATAAAGTTATGTTTCTCTTTTACATTCTACTTTTTATAATAACTTTTTCCTAGTTTAAGAACTTGTTTTTATTAACTATCTACAACAATGCTATTATAGTTTTGAAATTTATTCTATAATTATTTCTTATAATACATGGGAACCATTATTTACATATATTATTAAGCTTATATATACATGAATTAAATGGCATCTATAATATTTAAAAGCATTTGTTAGGTCTAGGTGTATAGCTCCAATGCTATATACCATTATTAATATGTAGGGATTTTGGTAACTATTGAATTGATTTCAATTTAGACCACTTGCTTTTGTATATAAGTTAGGGTTTTAGGGCTTATAAAATATACACATTTTTATATTATAAGCACTTGCATTGGTAGAGATGAGGAGCAATTCTAGTTGTATTTGAAAAGTGCTTAGATTTATATTTTTTGTTTAGACCTAACTTTTGCTCTTTCTTTTCATTCATCTTCATGGTAAAGTAGTATGCTCCTTTGCAAAAACTTCCTCTTTTAACTTGGAGTAGCAATTGGTGCAATTGCTTGATATTATGTGATTGTAGTTGAACAATTAAACACAATTGATAGTGGTGTTGATGATATATAGTGCAACTTTTTCTGCTTTTACTATTAATCCTTTCATCTTATTAAATTTATTCCATAAGAATTTTGGGGATGAAGTGTACCATTATGTCGTAAATGTGACTATATGTATTGAAAATTACTTATCAACTAATCCTTTCATTACTACCATGACGGCAGGATGTCAATATTGCTAAACTCATTTTTAGTCTCTACCTAAGGTAGTTGAGAAATTGGCCTTTGCATGTGCATTTGGCCAAAAAAGCATAAAGACAAAATTCTTATATGCTATTAGTCAAGTATACTTGATATAGTTAGAGAAACTCATTCATTAACTTGCACTTGTTAATGTTGGGAACTCTTACAATATTGAGTTTGGTCCCTCAATATTTGCTAAATGATAGATTACTATGTCCGCCAAGACACTCTTGCTATCATGCCCCATGTATTAGTCCTATTCAGTCCTAATGGCTATTTATAGAAAGTGTCAATTTATGAGTTAGGCATATCTATGGAATGTAGAGCTTGTCTTGAATATGATGGTGTTATTCCTACATCCAAATTTATAATTTAATATTATTCCATATTTAGTAAGTTTTCATGATTGTCCTAGAGACTAACTTCTAGAATTGGGGTGAAAGTTCAAAGCATGTGTTCCTTAAAGGGAGGGGTTCCAAATGTAATTCTTCTAGTAATTCTAGTAATTACACCCCCTTGAGGAATACATACTTTGGGTATGCCTTATAGCACAAATTACTAATTCTATATTTAGTATGTTTCAAGCTTGTCCTAAAGACTAACCTCTTGTATTAAGGGTAAAAGCCCAAAGTATGCATTCTTTAGGAGGGGTGTGAAAGTTCAAAATATATAGTAAGGATAGTGGGTAGATTAGGCATGGCTAACCAACTTAAGGCAATGCTATAACTCTTGCTTGCATGCTTGTTTTTGTTTTACATTTGACTTGGGTCTAAACCCAAGTTTTATACCATGCTAACTGGTGGAATACCTATATTTTTATGCATATTGAAATAGTGCCAAACTCCATTTAGCTCTGTTTTACGTGTTGGACTTAGCATACTATATGCTTCAATGCTTTTGCTCTTTAGCTCCATATTTAAGAGTTTGCCTCTATCCCTTCATTCAGTGGCCCAAGGCTCTAAAACTTTAGTTCTACTCTATTATCTTTGGATATATGGCATATGACATATGGCACATAGAGGGTTTAAATTCCATTTCATAGTTATCCTATGGCAAATCACTATAGGAAAAAGGGTGAAAACCATATATGTTACACATTGGTCACTTTATGGTGATTATTATCTATCATTCTTGGGATGATATTTGGCATTTAAACAAGTTTCCCACATGTCTTCAAGGGATAGTTTTTCAATAGTATAATGGTTTGAATGTAGCCGCTTATGTAGAATTAAAGCTTTATCTTAGATGTGCCTTCTAGTAATTACATCATCTTTGTCAAGGTTCATTTGAGTTAGTTATGCAATTTGGTATTCACTTTCTAAACTTTTTGCTTTGTATATGTAGCACACGTAGTTTTCACCCTTCATCCTATGATAATTTACCATAGGAACGAAGCTAAACTCCTAAGTATGGAACTAAGGAGCAATGGAATTGGAGCACAGTGCAACTCTCGAGCATATAGCCCAAAGAACAAAGAGACAGAAACACAAAGCAACTTTAAATAGTCCTAGAGCATCCAGCATCCTAATGCTAGAACCAGCATGCAAAATGGAGCCAAATGAAGTCTAGTGCTATTTCAACATACTGATATCCTAACATGAGGACATGGGTACTCCACCAACTAGTATGGTGTGGAACTTGGGCTTAGACACAAGCCGGACGTAGAACAAGGACAAACATGCAAGCAAGAGTTAAACTATGCCTTAGGTTAGTCAGCCATGCCCAACTTACCCACTATCCCTACTATATATTTGAAACACCCCCCTAGAGGAACACACGCTTTGGGCTTTCACCCCAAGCCACCCTTAGTACTAGGAATTAGTCTTTAGGATAAGCTTGAAATTTACTAAATATGGAATGTCTCTAGATTGTGAATTTGGACATGGATAAACATCATTGTGTTCAGGACAATCTTTATGTTCTATAGATATGCCAAATGAGCAAATTTAGACACTTTTCATAAATAGCATTTGGGACTAGAATGAGACTAACATAAAAGGCATGATAGTGAGAGTGTTTGGCAAACACAATAAGCTATCATCCAGCGATATTGAGGGATTAATCTCAATACGCGAGGGTTCTTGTCAAGCCAGTGCAAGATAAAGTAAAAGAAAACTTAGGAATTAACCTAAGTGATATTATCTTTGTCAAGGGTCATTTGAGTTAATTATACACTTAAGAATTTTATCCTTATGTTCATCCGGCCAAATACAGATGCAAAGTTCAATTTACTAACACTTGAATAAGAGGGACTAATAAAGGGTCTAGCAATACTAACTTTCTACCATTGTGGTAGTAAGGAAAAAATATCTGAAAGGACTAGTTGACAAATAACTTTCAATATCTGAAGTCATATTTGCGACAGTGTAAAGTGAAATATATCGGAGCAAATTTTAATACTACTACTGCCCATGTTCAAAGATAAGGATGAGGACATAGTTATGGCCATGATATTTACTGGGCATATAATGAAGCTAATCATACATCATTTGTATCAATATTTCCTTAATTGGCATCCTTCATTTCCTAGGTGGAAGCCTTAGCATCAACATCATGTAATGTAAAAAGTCTTGACATAGAGATCTTTAAAAAAAAATAACCATGAGAGTAATAGAGATTCTTGCTTGAATAAGTTAATAACCCTTCATCTTTTTTTTGGAAGTATTAATAAAAAGTTCACTTAGCACTAATTTATTTAGTATTCACTTTTTAAGCTCATTTTTATAACAATATCTTCTTTATATTGGTTGATATAGGTTTGAGTTCATCTTTTATTGTTTGGTTTGTTGCCATATGTTATCATTTACATTTGCATCATACAATAGAGTCAGTCTTCATTCTCTATGGCAATGAAAGTATACATGCATATACATAGGATTGATTTGCTATGGAAGGAATATACTAATTTCTTTGATTTTGATTTATCTTCTAAGACCAAGATTACAACTCATCATCCTATTCCAACTGGAGATGTTTGTTTAATCACAGTTCCTCTTTAGTGTTGATTATTACAGGAGATCAAAATTCAATAAGCGAATATCAAGAAGATATTGGAGAAAAGTGTCATCTAAAAGTTTTGGAAAGCATATAAACTTTGTCTTATGATGAAGTTTGATGAAAATATTCAATTTTGCATTAACTATTAATTGTTAAATAATTTGATTATCCCAGATATATACCCTTTTTGGCACACTAGCAATCTCTTGAATCATTTGGGGCAAAGTTGTTGATTTACCAAGTTAGATATCATTTTTGGGTATTAACAAGTGTCTATGGCTGAAGAAGATATTCCCAAGATTAATTTTTATACACCATTTAGTTTTTGATAATATCATTCAATTTTAACAATGCTTTGGTGACATTTTAGTGTATGATGGATGAAATTATTTATGATATGCTAAAAATAACTATCATCTCCATTAATGATGTTTAAATCCACTCAAAGGGGACATAAAAAGAGCATGTTGTAATGTCTAAAATGGATTGACTATAAAAAGTTATATTGAAGCTAAAGCAATCTAAATGTGTATTTGGCTTTAAAAACATAATTTATTTTGGGTATGGTTTGCAAGTTAATCATAAAAAACTTGTGATTATTTTACTCCAAAACGTATATAAATGATGTGTA
>NW_003314285.1:547534-725986 GCF_000143415.4 Selaginella moellendorffii | reverse complement strand
ATTTTAGCAAATCCTAACTACACTCAACTTTTTAGCTTACTTATTGATGTTTTTTTATGTTTATTTTAAATATGTGTTAATGCAAAAAAACATAAGTGTGCTTAGTTATCATCATCCCATTGTGTACATTAACCTTACATGGTAACTAGCAAAAAGTGCATTACTCCATAATAAATAAGTGTTTAATAGAAGTTTCGGATTTTGAAAAACTTTATACATACTTGCATGGTTCTTGAGCATTGTTAAAAGGTAATCACCTTTTAACACTTTTAACAGGTGATCATAGAAAGGTGATTTTCTATTTAGATTTAAATAATAATAGATTGTCTCTTAAGCTATATTTTTTAATTACTTACAATTTACCACTTTTCCTTGTAAGTTCATATTTATGAATAAAAGTGCACTTCTTTCTCAAATCAATTAAACGTTTTTGGATACTTGTGGTTAAACATCTTTAGGTTTGAATAGGTGACCTTTTGAGAAATCCAAATTCAAAAACATACATTTGGTATTAAAAAGGTCTTTATTAATTGACTAGGGGAATCATATATTAACATTGACATTTGGTAGTCTAATATACTCTGGTTGAGCTAAAGCTAAGGGGCTCATTAACAAGAGTTCACCCTTTATTTAAATTGGTTAATGGTCTTGGGATATTTGAGGTAAAGCATCCTAAGATTACGTCCAAATTCAACAATATATAAGTGGGAGTAAATTAAATTATTATATATCAATCTCAATATATGGTAAGATTCCTCTAAGTAATTAACAAAAGAGTTTGATTTGAGAATTTTTTATACTAAATATAAGCTTTTAAGTTTAGACTTCCCAAGACATCACCTATATTAGTATTATTCAAATCCCAAAATATTTAACTCCATATATCTCAATACCCTTAATCAATTTTAAAAAGAGGTATATTATTATTCATGGGCCCCTTCCCTCTATATTTAAACCTTAATAGATTATTTTCTCAAGTCTTTTTTTTATCATGAAACATATGAACATTTATATTCAAATTAGGATATATTTGCCCGAAAATTCAATTAATGATTCACCATATAAAGTTTTATATAACAAAGTGGAGTTTACATTTAAGATTGTCATGAGCTCTCAATGCTATATCATGATATCAGTATTTTTCCATATTTTATTAAAGACTAATACTATATTTTTAATAGTTAAAACTAATAAGATCAAGCTTATACTATTTTCTTCTTAGTACTCTCAATTATACCCTAAATATTATAAGTTAGATCTTATTAATTTTAACTATTAGAAATATAACATACCTTAAAAAATTTATCTCCTTCATAAATTACTAATTTAACTATTATGAGAAGAATGGATTGAAGAAGAAAAATAAAAAGATTTAAAGAAGGGAAAATTGTTTATTTAACATCACGCCACTTCTAATTCACTATCAGGTTCATTAGCTCAAACCAAGGAAGACCAAGATTGATAAAGATCTTGAAATAAAAACAACATTGAAAGAGATGTTGCAAAAAGTCCCAAATGTGTTCACTTCTATCAACTTAGTCTTGTACAATAATTTTAAAAGAGATTTGTCAACCGTTCACCTATTGGACATTGTGCTCATTGAAGAAGAATGCCACAAGAAAGTATAAAATCCCAATTGATGAAATCATCATTAAGTGTTTATAATAAAATTATAAATATAGAGCACTTGGACTAAATGCAAAGTCAAGAAAGAAAAATTTATTGTGTATACTTTGATAGAGGTCGTTTTGATCTTACGAATAACCTCTCAAAGTCCTTTGTTTGCTAGCTGGACTGGGCATAGTTATATAAGGAACTAACTCCCCCAGATTTTGTAAGCTAAAAGATCTCAAAAATCATGATTAAAATGTAAAAAAAATTATCAAAGACGAAGTCCAAGATCGAGTCTGAAACTAACTCCAAGATCGAGTGCAAGACCAAGTCCGAGACTGAGTTCAAGATCAAGTCCAAGGACCGAGTTCAAGATGGAGCCCAAGAACAAGTTCGAGGCCGAGTCCAAGATTCAAGATCAGATTCGAGATCGAGTCCAAGATCTAAAATCGGATTCAAAACTAAGTCCGAGACTAAATCCATACGGCTCATTAGTCCTCACTCCTTTTTAAGGGCTTGAGCCTTCCCTTTAGGATGAGAGTGGGGGAGTAAGGGTATCCATATCAGACTGTTAAGCCACAGTGTTCCCCTTATGGTCCCAAAGCAAGAGATGTATTTAAGGCTTGGGATTTACAAGGTTTTATGATCAAGTCTTATTGTACTTAAAGAACTTAAAAATCTAGAGGCTTTGTATTCTTAGCTACTTGTGCCTATAAGGAGTGTAGTTGAACATTAAATCCAATCTAACCCAAAGAAGGGGATTGAAAAAAAAATTTGGAATCCATGAAGGGATGGCTAATACCTCATTATTTATGTAGTGAGTAGTTGAATCCAAGTAGGACAAAGTAGGAGCTAATATAATAGGTGAAAACTTGGCAAGAGAATTTAACTAAAGCTAATGCAGAGGTGGTCGGATAGACAAGGTAAGTTGGCAAAATGAAAAGTAAAAATTTGTAACTTACAATTTAGTATTAGAGTCTTTTCCTTAATTCTAGCAAAAGATATAAATGGATTGCTAAAAGATGGCTAAGGCAAGGCATTAGAGATAGAACCTCCTCCAAAGATGGAGCCTTTGGTTAAATAAAAAGTTATGGATAAGGAATCTTTACATAAGGAACACTCTAGTGAAGAAATTTCCAAACAAGAGTTTAATGGTAAGGTGTAAGCAATAAAAAAGAATGACTTAAAAAACAATCCATAGAATTCAAATATAAAGAGAAAAGGTTCATGAACAAGAGTACACCCTTTTTTTCAATTAGTTAAGAGTCTTAAGATATTTGGGATTAAGTGCCTTTGGTAGCACTAGGTTGAGTGACATCTCGGGAAGACCAAATTTAGGAGCTTACATGAGGTTTGGTTGTCCAAAGCTCAATTGTATGCTTTAGAAGGACAATTTGCATAAACCAATACCCATTAAAGACCCTCATATGCAAGCTAAAGAAAAAATTATAGATGTTAGTAATGTAGAATGTATAAACCCTTTGATAAAGACTAAGGCAAAACCGAACAAAGTTAAATAAACCAAAATAAAATTAATCCTTTAAACAATACCCAATTACAAACCAAAGCCCCCACCGGTTTTCAAGGGAGTGAATGACTATAAGGTGGTGGAAGATTTATTTTACGATATGGAGGATTACTTTTGACTGTCATGGTTACCAAGCTCTAAAAAGGTTTTATGTGCAAAACCATATTTAACAAATAATATTAAGTCTTAGTGAAGAACAAGAGAGGCTAATGAAGGACTAGTGGCCACTTGGGAAGTGATGAATGCTACTTTGCACCTAAGGGATTAATTAAGTAAACTGAAGTAGATAGAAACCATTCAAAAGTATGTAAATGTATTTATGATTAAGAAGATCCTTGTTATAGATATAGGTGACATGCATTCCATGCCTTCATATGGGGCTTATAGACTTGGGCTCAGTGGAACCTAACTACCTACAATGAAGCATTAAATACAATTATTAAGGTGCATTTTAATGATAATTTGCAAAAAGGGAACACAATATAGTCAGGGTCCATATTTAACAAAAGAGCCAAACCAAGAGGGACATATAGCAAAAAGAAATTCAGAAAGAGTTTCTCTAAAAATAAGTTATCAGGGTTTTAGAAAAGCAAATTTAGTGGCCAGAGAGCAAATATGTGGGGGAGTCAAGCGAAAAAGAATAAACCCACTGATAAGAAAACCAAATCTACTAGTAGTATGGGAAATAATGTATGCTACAATTATGGTGAAGTAGGACACTTCTCAAAAGAATATCCCTACCTAAAGAAGGACACAGTCAATATGGCTATTTAAGTTAGGTAAAGTCCAAATTAACGTCTATGATCCAATCTCTAATACAAAGTTATTCATTACATGAGCAAATTTTGTAAAGAGTTGTTTGCAACATCTATTAGCCCTTTGAAGGAAGTTTAAAGATAACTTTATTGAAATCTTTATTGACATAGGTGTTTCAGATAATTTTGTGGCTATAGATATAATTTGGCAAACCAAATTAATGGTGTAGTGGTTGAGAGAACCAAGGACTATAGAGTTTATTTAAGGTAGCTAAAGCACCAATAAGGTACTTCGACAAACAAGAGTTGAAGTAAGGACTTGGAAAGTGGATATAAATTTCACTGTTTTAGACATAACGGGATTTAACGTGATTTTCGGGATGGATTAATTCAATTGGTTTATGGTCACCTTGCATAGATAAGGTAGAAACCTAATGGTAGTGGCAAATGCCTAAAGAAAACAATCCATGGTGGAGGCCCAGAATCTAACGGTAGGGCAATGTAAAGCCAAAGGCTCCTACTTAAATCTGGTATCCACAAAATAGCAACTCACTAAATGAACCAAAGTAACATTTTTATGCTTACTTTCAGTGGTGAGTGACAAAAAGATGGGAACAAAAGAAGTACCTTCAGTGATTTAATAGGTGTTTGACTAATTTCGAGATACCATATCAGAGGAATTACTAGTGGGATTACCCTTGCCTGATTGATAAAATATATTCAAAAAGCTCAAATGCCAACTTGAGAAGTTAGTTAATAAAAGGTATATTAGATTAAGCAAGTTGTTATATGAGGCACTAATGTTACTTTTTAAAAAGAAAGATACCTCTATATGCATGTGCATAGACTATTTGTTGTTCAACAAGTATACAAAAAAGAATAAGTACCCTTTATCAAGGATTAAGGACATATTCGATAAGTTGGGAAAAAAAAAATACTTCTCAAAAATTGACCTAAGGTTATAATACTGCCAAGAATTGTTTGCAATGGTCAATGTGCTCATAGAGTGGTAACACTACTTTAATTTTAAAATATAAATAGATAATGTGGCAATGAAACACTTTTTGTCACAACTCGACCTCTAAGGAAAATAGGGTTAGTGGGCTAATGCTTTAGTTGAGTTCAATTGCAAGATTCTATATAAACCTGGGAAGAGTAATACCGTGGCAAATGCTTTAAGTTGAAAAACAAGCTTAAAGTTGGCAATATCCAAGCTAACAACAACTTTTTAGGATGATATGTGGATAATATATGGGGATAATGGTCTAGCATAAGAAATGTTGTTGAGGAACTAAGAGGCGTAGTATGCCCACCAAAAATGTGAGCTACTTAGTGAAAAGAAAATGAATTATGTGGAACACAATGGACTCATTTCTAAATAGACAAAAGTGTATATTCCACAAGGGGAACTAAAAAAAATAGTCTTAAAAAAGTGTCATAATAGACCTCTTGTGAGATGCAATAGAGCCCTTTATACCCCTCCCCCCAAATGAGGGGTATAATGCAATATTTGTGGTGGTAGATTTGTTTTTTAAAATGGCACATTTTATACCCACCATAATGGAAGTGGATGTAGAAAGTGTAGCAAAGCTATTCTTTAAATAAGTGATTCGAGTGTAGGGAAGGCCAGAAGAAATTATCTCATTTTAAAATAAGATTTTCACTATTAGGTTTTGGAGAAGTCTTCTAAAGCAATATTGCACCAAACTAAAATTTAACACAACCTATTACCCACAAACATATATTGAGTATTGAGTCAAGTATGATAATAATAATACTTCTTGACAGATGGACAAATAAAAAAGGTAAATATACAGCTGGAGGATTATTTGCGATACTATGTCTCTAAAGACCAGATTGATTAGGTAAATCATTTAGGACTTGTGGAAATGTGTTATAACAATTCACCACATTTGAGTATCAGGGTGAGTATATGGGAAGTCATCAATGGGCAAGTTATTAAAGGTCCTATAAAATTTGGCATGGTTGAGTATTATGGAAAGTTACTTATAGTGGAGGCATTCACGGCAAAAATATTTAACATTTAGAATCTAATGAGGGATTCCTTGGAATGGGCTCAATAAAGACAAACTAAATATACAAACCAAAAATGCCGAAACGTAGAATTTCAACTTCAAGAGAAGGTGTGACTGAACACCAAGA
The DNA here is from genome assembly GCF_000143415.4 of Selaginella moellendorffii. Taxonomy (NCBI): domain Eukaryota; kingdom Viridiplantae; phylum Streptophyta; class Lycopodiopsida; order Selaginellales; family Selaginellaceae; genus Selaginella; species Selaginella moellendorffii. The sequence continues at coordinate 719,929 of NW_003314285.1, read as the reverse complement.
ACCTAAAGTTACTAAGTGGGATCAGCTAGAAGTTTACCCAAAGGTAAATACAAGTATTCTTGGAATTGATCTTGGGTTCCTTAAGTAGATTTGCATAGCCTTATGAAATTAAGACTCAAATTGGTAAAGTGGCTTACCGCCTTCAACTTCTCTAAAAGATAAAGAAAATACACTATATATTCTATGTGACTTTACTCAAGTCATACTTTGAGGACTCACTTCACAAGGACTAAGTGAGACCTTCACCCAAAGTTATCCAAGGGGAGTAGGAATATAAGGTTAAGACCATCTTTAATGCACGCAAAAACAATCATCTCTTGGAGGGGACGGGGTGGGGGGGGAGGGGAGGAGAGCGAGGGCCCCAAAAGTATAGGTCTAAAACCTAGTTTTAAAGGAACTCTCCAGTAATGCTTCCAAATTAAGTTGAAATTGGGACTGGGGGTTAATAGCCTTGGGTGGGAGTGAGCACAGACTCAGGTAGTGCTAAAAAAGGGCATCTAAAGGAATGATCAAAAGCAACTCCCTCCCAGAAGGGAAATGAACTATAGTGCTTATGATGTGAGACACAAATCCCTAAACCCCAATTAGAGCCGAAAGGGTGCCATGTGGTAGTGGCTGAAGCAAAAGCTAAATGAAGGTAACACATTTGAATTAAAAGCTTCAACTCGAAAAGTCGAGAGTGGGAGTGGAACTCCCAATGAAGTATTCGAGGAATGAGCATGAAACGAGCAATAAGTGAGTCTCTAAAAAAAAGGGACAAAAGAACTAACACGTGACACATGGAAGAGTCTGAGATGAACCCGAGATAGAGTCCGAGAAGGAGCCCGAAATTGAGTCCAAAAAGGAGTTAGAGATAGAGTCCAAAAAGGAGTCTAAGATGGACCCAAGATGGACTTAAGTCCAAAATGGACCCGAGATAGACATAAGATGGTGTTTGAGATGGACCCGAGATGGACCCAAAATGGAGTTTGGGATGGAGTCCGAGATAGAGTCTGAGATGGACTTAAGATGGAGTCTGAGATGAAGTCCAAGATAGATCAGAGATGGAGCCCAAGATGAAGTCTGAAATAGACCCAAGAAGGAGTCTGAGGTGGAGTCCAAGATGAAGTCCGAGATGGACTTGAGAAGGATCGAGGATGACTACTCATGGACAAATGGCCTAGTCTTTGAAAAATGGGACTAAGATGTAAGTGGTGTTCAACCACCTCTTTTCAGACCACCTCCTATAAATAATATTGCTTAAGGACCTTGGTCTGAGTAAGACTAATATTATATTAAAGATTCTAAATTGATTATGTACTGTGCTAAATAGCTCCTGTAAGAAGAACATATGTGGAATCCAGGCACTTCGTTTTGAAGTGTTTGGCAGCACTAATGCCAGCGCTCATGTTTTTTTGGTGTTTACAAGCATCCAAAAAGCTGGTCCACTCTGTTTATCAGGGATGTAAGGCATACTTTCAATCAGCTCATATGCTTCATTAAGGTATCCAGATCTCCCAAAGAGATGTACAATGCAACCAAAATGTTGTTGTGTGGGTTGATCATGGCTATAGTCTAAGATTGATGACTGAAAACATTTAATACCAGATTTCACAGTACCTGTATTGCTACAAGCTTGAAGTAAAGTTGTGATTGTATTTTTGTCAGCCTTAAATCCGTCCATGGCCATCTTTCTAAACAGTCTTAATACAAGATAGCTTTGCCCATTGTGGGCACTTAGAGAAAGGAATGCATTCCAAGTAGTAAGGCTTTTTACAGGTATACAAAGAAAGAGTTTCCTGGCCTTTGCAGGTTGCCCATTCTTAGCATATGCCGTAAGCATTGCGGTCCAAGACACACAATTCCTTTCAGGTAAACTGTAGAATATTTGTTCTGCTTGCGCTATATGTCCGGACAAAGCATATGCTGTTAGCAAGCCATTAGAGGTAACAAAGCCACCAAAAAGAGGTCTTGCTTCCTCAAAATGTCCATGCTGAGCGAAAGCAGCCAACATGGCATTCCATGTTACGAGGTTTCTATCTGGCATTTGATCAAACAAACACTTCGCTTCTTCAAGATGCCCTACCAAGCAATATGCAGACAGCATAGCGTTCCATGTTATTATATCTCTTTCTGGCATACAATCAAAAAGCTCTTTGGCATCTGTGATGTCTCCATACTTCGAATATGCTGCTATTAGTGTAGTACAAGATATCATATTCCATGTTGGCAGGCTGTTAAACAAGGTTCTAGCTTCTGAAATATGCCCATTTCGGGCATATGCTGAAATAACTATATTACAGGACGTTAAGTCTCTTTCCTGCATAGTTTCAAAAACCATTGTGCATTCCTCAAGCTTACATGAAGTGAGTAAAGCATTCCACGAGCTTATATTGTGTTCCGGCATGGAATAAAAAATGCATCTAGCTGCCTGCAAACATTCGCTCGAAGTATATGCTGCTAGCAGTCCATTCCACGACATAAGATTCCGCTGTGGCATGGAATCAAACAAAGACCTGGAGCACTCAAGATGCCCGTTTTGCGCATATGAAGCGAGCATGGCATTCCACGACACTAAATTTCTCTCTGGCATGGAATCAAAAATCCACTTCGATTCTTCTGGATTCTCGCTCTGCGCATATGCCGACAGCATTGTGTTATACGAGACCTGGTTCCAAGATGGCATTTGTAAGAACAAACTCTGAAGCTCGAAGTAGCTCCGGCTCTCAGAGTATGCTAAGAGCATAGTGTTGTAGGACACCATGTCTGGATACCTCATCTGGTGAAAAAGAGTCTTTGCTTCCACAAAATGTCCATTCTGGGCATACATTCCTAGCAATGTGTTGCAAGAGACGATATCCCAGAAGGGCATTGAAACAAACAATTCTCTAGCAGCACTAAACTGCACAGACTTTGCCAATGCCGCAAGAATCGAGTTCCATGAAACTATATCCTTCTCTGGCATGATTTCAAACAAAAGCTTCGCTTCTCCAAGCTGCCCTCTCAAGGAAAATGCGGCGAGCATCGCGTTCCACGAGACAATGTCGCGCTCCGGCATGGCGTCGAAGATTCTCCTCGCATCTTCGAGATACCCGTTCTTGATGCACGCGTCGAGCATGAGGTTCCACGAGAAGGCGTTCTTAACGGGCATGGAATCGAAGGCGCAGCGGGCATTTTGGACGCTGCCGCACCGGCCGTACATTTGGATGACCAGGTTCGAGAGATATGTGCCCGATTCGGGCATATACTGTACGGCGTCCAATGCACGGGCGTGGGCGCTCTTTGCGTCCGTGGGTGACTGGGAGGACTTGAGCATTTCAACACATTCTTTGAAGCCCAAAGCTCCACCGCCCATTCCAGTTTGTGGAAACTCTCAAACTTTACAAGGAGAGGAAAGAGCTATGGCTTTGTAAGCTTTGTTTAATACTCTAGCGCGTGGAACATTGGATCCACACACTTGTTCCACTTACCATTGTACAACTCTAGCAGCCTCTCCGCTGGAGTCACTCCCGTTTCCACAATCTCAGCAACACCTTCCAGAAACTTCACCTCATTGTAACCCCTTCTTTCCAGTCCCTCCTTTGCCAGCTCCAACACTTCTTGTGCTACGTCCTTCAAAGTCCCGTTCCTAAACCGTGTCTTCAATCCCAGCTTTGGAGCTTCGCGCCTCAGCATCGCTCGCTCGGCCCGACTCCAATCCTCGATCAACTGATAAGCACTCTCCAGAGCTTCTTCGTCGTATAAGAGTCCCACCCACAAAGCCGGCAAAGCACACAGCCTCTTCCACGGCCCCTCGTCGGCCCCTCTCATCTCCAAGTATTTCTTGAGCCGGACCTCGGGATAGATGGTGTTGATGTGATTCTCCCAGTCGCTGAGCGTTGGGAGTTCTCCCGGAAGCTCGGGTAGCCTCCCAAGGAGAAAGTCTTTGAAAGATCGGCCAGTACAATCTACGTGCTTTCCGTCCCTGTAGACGAACACCATGGGCACTTCAAGAGCGTAGTCAACGTACCTCTCGAAAGAAAACCCGTCTTCGAAAACGAATGGAAGATCACCGGTCCTGTCCCCGTCCATGTCCGTGTACGTCAAACTCCGGTAACTTAAGTAGCCATTCGGTGCGCCCTCTGTGAATGGCGAGTTTGCAAAGATCGCCGTGACAACCGGTTGCAAGGCTAGGCTAACTCTAAACTTTTTAACCATGTCCTCCTCGGATGAAAAGTCGAGATTTACCTGGACAGTGCACGTCCGGAACATGGTGTCAAGGCCAAACTTCCCAACTTTGGGCAAGTAGTTCCTCATGATCTGAAACCTCCCCTTTGGCATCATGTCGAATACTTCAACTGGCCACTTTGGATGGAAGCCCATCCCAAAGAATCCCACGCCCATTTCTTCACTCACGGCCTTCACCTCGTAGAGGTGAGAGCTGAGCTCGGCACAAGTCGCGTGGAGAGTTTCGAGGGGAGCACCACTGAGTTCCAGCTGACCACCAGGTTCCAAGGAAATACTCTGTCCATCCTTCTTAAGACCTGTGACCTTGTCACCCTCCATCTCTTTTTGCCAGTTAAATCTTTCACAGAGTCCTTCGAATAGCTGAGAGATTTGGGGGTAGTCAAGTGGCTTGAGCGTGCTCTTATCGAATCCAAACTTCTCGTGCTCGGTGCCGATTCTCCAGCGTGATTTGGGCTTGCAACCAGAGGCGAGGTAGTCGACGAGGTCGAGCTTGGTCAACGGAGCCGCTTTTGTGATCCTGTCTTCAGCGGCAGGAGCGGCGGCGACAATGCTGCTTCTCATCTTTTTCCTGCTTCGATTGGAATCGCCCGAAAGCGGTGCTGGAGATCTGGAGAGCATGATCGAATAATGGAGAGAGCTAAAATTGCAAGATAAAGCGGACATTTCTCACCTTTAGCAGTGGACTGACTCTTTGGAGTTGCGGAGACTACAAATAATCGCTCACTCTGGTCGGTGGAAACACAGGTAGCCATCTGCGAAGATAAAACATATCAGCTGCGCTCCAACGGAACGCCACGAGATTGGCATGGTCATGCCACTTGTCGAGCCATGGATAGCATACTCTGGAAATTTTAAAATAGCAAAAGAGCTCGTTGCATTTCTTGCTGGGTCTCGTCTAACCGACAACGAGTTTGATTATTGACAAAAGAAGAAGCACAAAGTCACAACAAGAAGACAAGAACAAGGTGGGCCTCGTGTTGTTATATAGCCTCAAATCTCATATGTTAGCGAAAGAGATGTTGATGTTGAGGGTGTTAGCGTTGCTTTGGCAATGCGTCATTTGCGTCACATGTGTCATTTTTCTCGAACGAAGCCGTCCATACTTCATGACAGATCTACAGCAAGTAAACAGCTTGGAAGCACGTATTCGCCAGCACATTGATGAAGATGTTCGTCCAGAGGCACACTATTTTCCAAGAACATGGAAAAGGATTTTCAGCATAGACGTGAATCGTAGGCTCCATTGTTTCTCAAAACTTACTTTGCTAACAAGGGAGTCTGATGGTAGCTGCAGCCTTCGCCCATCCCCAATGATGGTGTCTGGGTTAACTCTACGACCAGCCTTCGACTATCTGGCCTCGCAAATTGTTAGGGAGGCCCAAATCTACAAATATGGTCATATATCTGCGACATCGAGCGTGGTTGCCATAGAGTATTCCTTGTGGTACCATTTTCCTATCCCACCTTTAAACTCTATGCATAATTTTACTACTGAAAATCATCTAGTTGGTAGCAGTGAGGCATACTTTGATCCAGATTTATATCTTGGTTACAACGAAGACTGTAACGTTTATGTTTCGTGCATGGCCAGTGGAGAGCTAGGAGCAAAAGGATCCATCCTCTATGCTGGAGAGAAGCTTGTTTCAGGTAATGGCCACTACGAATTCACGCTGGAGCAAGATTGCAACATGGTGCTGTCTGCAATGAAGTGGAAGGTTTTGTGGTCGAGCAATACGGGTGGGAAGAGTGGATGCAAGCTCACGCTACAAATGGATGGGCATTTGGTGCTTTTAGATAGTCTAGATGAAGGTTTCTGGTTCACAAACATTTATTGCCAGCCACAACCCAACTGTATCTTTCTAACTCAACTTGTAGTTGAAAATACCGGGCATTTGTCTCTGTATGCTGCAGAATCAATGCAACTCCTGTGGCAAAGGCCTTAAGTTTTTTAAGTCCATTAATAAAAACAAATCAATTTCCAAAATGTCAAACCTAAAGTAAAGTATTTGATTTTCTTTCCTTGCTTTGGCATTTACATCATGTCAACGAGGAAGACAAAATCCGAAGTGTCTTTTAAACACATTTAACTTTACACATGATTTGCCCGAAGGTATGTTGTTCAGGCTTTTAGTTTTGCTCTTGCAATGCATCCCGTGCTTCTGCGTTACTTTCACTGAAAGGTCTCGCCCATACTTCCTAGACTCAGAGCAAATAAACACAATGCAGACAGTAATTTTTTTAGCAGATACATACGGACATAAATCCACAGACATATCACTTTCGTAGAACATGGATAAAGATTCTCCTGATAGACGAAGATCGTAAATTTTATTGTTTCTCAAAGCTTATTTTGTACACTCAAGAGAATGATGGTAGCTGCAGCCTTCGCCCATCTCCAATGAAAGGTATATGGCTTGATGCTACAAAGTGCCTTTATTTATCTGGTCTCACGAGTTGCAACTGAGGCTCATCTTCACATGGCATATAGCAGCTGCTCTCGGTACAATAGGCATGGATTATTCGGTGATATTCGTGGTCTACCTTTAAATTTTCTTAGAAATTCTACTCTCCACAAACATATTGCTGGTAAAAGTGATCAAGACGATCGTAGTGGTCAAGACACGTTTGATCCAGCTATATTTCCTGAATACCAACAAGATTGTAACGTTTTTGGTTCGTGCATAGTCAGTGGAGAGCTGGGAGCAAGGGGTTCTGCTGTGTATGCTGGGGAGAAGCTTGTTTCAGAGTATGAATTCTCACTGGAGCAGGATTGTAACATGGTGTTGGCTGCAATGAAGTGGAAGGTTTTGTGGTCTAGCAGCACTGGTGGAAGGAGTACATGCAAGCTCACACTCCAAATGGATGGGAATTTGGTGCTTCTAGACAGTCTAGGTAGAGGTTTCTGGTTCACAAATATCTATTGCCAGCCACAACCTGATTGTATATTTCCTACTCGACTTGTAGTTGAAAACACAGATTTATGCTGCTGAATCAATGTTGCTATTGTGGCAAAAGCCATAATTGAGTTAGTTTTGTACATCAATAATTTGTTAACTATAGTGAAAATTTTGTGCCCTGAATGATGGTTTCTAATGGAGAGGGCCTCCTGCAGCAGAACAAAGGCGCTACTCAGAGACAGGAAAGGTCAGGAGAAGCTCAAGACTCATGACTTCCATCCGGAGACTTACATGGGCAACCTCCTCGTCCAAATGTATGGAAGCTGCGGGGCTGCCACACTGGCCTTCGATTCGATTGCACAGCAGCTGGAACTATCTACTAGCGGCTTACATTCACAGCTAAAACTTGCCGGATATAATCTTCAGAAAGATGGCTCAGCACGCGCTGGTAACTTAGAGCACCACGATCGCAGTGAAAGGAGGAGGCTAGGGGCTTGTTTGATCTTCTCCCCGAAAGCAGCCTTCCTTCTTCCACAACTATGATGATAACATACGGGAAATAGGGAAATACCAGTGATGCAAAACAAATCTTTCATGCTACAAAGAACCGAGACGTGGCAGCATGGAATGCAATGTTGTCAGCGCTTACGCAAAATGAAGAACTTGAGGACGTAAAACTTTTGCTGCAAAGAATGCCGTTCTACAACGTTCTGACCTGGACAACCATAAGATCAGGCTACGTATACAGTGGTAACACTGGTAACGCAAACGTATACTTCGAAAACATGCCAGATCGAAGCACCATCACCTGGAACTTAATGATCTCGGCATATGCCCGGTGTGGGAATTCACGTCAATGTAGCAGTCTTTTCGACAAAATCCCTGGAAGAACTGCCGAATCGTGGAACTCGGCAACGCAGGCTCTAGCTAAAGCTGGAAACGTAGCAAAGATGTTTGAGCTCGTGCTGGAGCGAGATATAGTTTCATGGAACGTGGCTTCCAAGCAGCTCAAAGACGCCGAGAGCTTGTTTGCGAGCATGCCGCCAGGACGAGACATAGTCTCTGGAAACATCATGCTAGGAGCTTATGCCAAGGCTGGACGAATGGATCTCGCTGATAGCGCCTTCGCAAGGATGCCGCAGCATAGCTGACCAACTCAGCCGCGCCCAACTCAGCGATGCCTCCTACTCGAGCTTGCTTTTCACGATGATTCCGGAGAGAACTGTGGTCACCTGGACGGTACTGCTTTGCCGTGGAGGACGCTCGCTTCTTCGTCTTCGATAAGATGCCGCAGCGAAACCTTGTGACTTGGAACTCGATGATGGCAGCATTCGCACAGCTTGGAAATCCGGCGGAGGCTCTCCAGCAATTCAAGTCCATGAATTTGGAAGGGATAACTCCCCACTCCCAACGAGGTCACGTTCTCGACCGCCATCGACGCGTGCACAACGCTCCACTGGTTTGAGCTCGGCAGGATCATCCACTATGATATAGTTGCCGCTGGAGTGGAGCCAGATGCGTTCCTCGCCACTGCACTGGTGAGCCTCTATGGAAGGCTCTCCACCGCGAGAGCACTTTTTGAGAGGAATCCGGACAAGGTCGGAGAAGCAGTGGAGCTGTTTAGCGCGATCCAGATCCATGGACCACGTGACTTTCAAGAGCGTCCTATCGGCTTGTAGCGATGCCGGGTTGCTGCTCGATGGTGTCGTCACGGCTCCGTAGAAATGGACTGGACAGGAGATCGCTACGAGTGCGTTATTGATCTTCTCCCGCGATCTGGAATGCTGCGGCAAGTTGCCAAGATGCGCCTCTTCCTTTTTCCTTTTTCTTTTTCTTTCAATTCACCACAATAGTGCCTCTTCCATCAGCACAATCTCCCAGCGTGGTGCCACCGTGCTGCCCAATCCGTCTCATGTGCAAACAGTCCTGCACGCCTTCCCATCTCAATTAATGTCACCAATGCAAGCATCCCAGCGCAAGTGCAGTACTCCAAAACTGCGCAACAACGTGGGAGAGAACACCAGCACTACATGCCATATCGAGGAAGGGCGCTTACATGCCACTCAAGACCATACCTCATGGAATTTCGCCGTCATGGCTCGAGGTCACCTCTGGGATCACACCGTCACTCTAACTCGCGCTCCCGCTTGCCTCCAATCACTCCAGATCACCCCATCACCGCTCACGCCCAATGTCCATGGAAAACAAATCCATGACGAGCAACACAACCATCCAGCCTGAGATGCCTACTCCCGAGGAATGGCTTGCACATGCTGCTGCTACTATGAATGGAGCAGAATGGACCAAGCTCTTTGGATACAAAGTTCTACGAGAGCCGTGGGTCCACAGCCACAACCCAAGGCATCTGAGCTATTTTCGTTCAATCCACTTGACGAACTACTATGTCTCAGCAGATGTAGACCCAGCTCTCTGGTTTGCCAGATTGCTTTTCCACAAGTTCAATCCGACTCCAAATCCAAGCAACGCCCTCGTTCTTGGTTTACTTCAAATTTTATAACGATTTGCTGGCTGCGTGGTCGGAAGGTTCGTTCATCTTCCAACACAAAGGCCACACGGCCTTCCTTCACCGTGCGAGAAGGAACTGGTGGGGACTTTTTCTTCCGCTTGATTTTATTTGCAAATAGCAGTTAGTACTTTCCCATATTACTTTTTTTTGGTAAATAATTTTTATCATATAATTTAAGGTCACAAATTGATTCCATTGTCATTCGAATGCAAACTATTCCCTTCAGGGAGATAAGTTTCAAAAAACTGATCAGGACCACTTATAAGTTGATAAGTATAAGGCCAACAGGTATTTGACCCAATATCAAAATTATAACTTATTTTATGGGGCAAAATTAGTGGGGGATCAATACCACTGTTGTTCCACTCTCATGGGTGCTGCAGAGGATCATATGAGGGATGACTGGGCTGATTTTCTTTGGCTTTGTTCAGAAATACACCAAACGCCTCGAACATGTCAAATCTCCGATGAGATTATCACTTTTGCTGCTGGAGGTCGTTGTAATTATCTCAAAAATGCCAACCCCGCTTGAAACATCCTGTTAGTCAGTTGGACCTTGAAGACCTTATTACCATGACTAACTGTGAGAGGCATTGATCCATTTGTACGACTGTGACGAGAGCTGCAATATATGGTATCTGGATCCACATTTTCATGCTCCTCTTTCTCCACAAGAAATTGAAGCTTGAGAGACGTCTCCGTAGTTCTTTCATTGCCAGGAGGGCGTTATTCTTAGGAAGAAAGAGCGTGAAGTTCCAGCAGCAGTCATCAGCTTAATATGGAGCACAGGTATAAGGGCTGGGTTGCACTTGCTAGATTGCCAAATGATGTTGCCTGAGCATGTACCCAGGTTGGAGGAAAGTAGCAAGAAAAACTGGTTGCCAAGATATGATTGTCTAGCTTGATGCCAATGGCAAGAAAGTGGCGACTGGGCCACCCTCTCCATTTTGTCATTCACATACTCACTTCAACGGTTGGAGAAATCCCAGAACTCTTAGGTCTCCACAAACTCTAGTGGGCAGTCGCTCATTGCTTAAACAGCAAGAGTGTCTCCCAAAAGGTAGTTCTCTTTGTGCCAAAACACAATGGAGACTAGTCTATAGTTCTATGCTTATCTTGTAGTCATGGGTGATTTCCCATTGGCCTAGCTTACCTTCAGGACGATTGCCTCCAAGTGATGGACAGGGCCACACAACGGGATCGGCTCTATGCACAGAAACTAAACGATCAATCTACTTATTCTCAATGGAACCAGGATTTACTTGTGAATCCTCCGCTCACAGGGGAGCAGCAGCACGGTGGACTACATTTTGTGCCCAGAAAGAACAGCCGCTGTAATAGATGACACAGACTAGCAAGCAAAGTCGAACCACCGTGTAATTGCACTCAAAATGCCTCTTTCCCACACAACACACAAAAAGAACTACCATATGCAATGTGAACCGTTAATCGGAAAGTGGGACTCTGGCCAACTTCAAGCCTTTCACAGAATTCTTCATGCACACTGGGAATTGCTGACATCTTTTACTCGCCCGGAACAGCGAGCATACTCATGCCCTCGCATCGGCAGCCGCAGTGGTACAGAGGAAAAAGTCTACCAACCAGCTCCTGGTGGGATAACAAGTGTGCTGAAGCACACAGTGCATATGTTCAAGCACGACGTGCACAGGCACAAAGGTCGGAAGTGGTGAGGTCGGGTACTTAGAGCCAGAAAAAGACATTCTTCAAATGCTACAATTGGTAAATTGCCCTTGGTAAATCGTCAAAAATAAAAGACCGGGGAGTGCATGAATGATGTCAAGAATTTGCTCCTCATGGAACTCCAGCTCTCTACTCCATGATTGGCTGTTTTGTTTTGTTGTAGAGGCAAATGCCACAGTCGTTGATCTTAGCCTCTGGAAAAACAGCAGATTCAAGAAGTATATACTATGGGCATGGATGGCAAAGGTTCATTACCAATACAGACTTAGTTTTAAGTTATTGTAAACATTTTATATATTGAGTAAAGATTAGCATTGATAAGAAGACAGTTGAAAGAGGACAAATGATTTTTCATCTTAACTTATTCCTTAAATCTTATGAAGCAAGTACTATTTAATGCCAAATGTTAGTATGACAAATTCTCTAATAGTCACTGGAGGACAAGAAACTAAATCAATAATTAAAATGTATTTACTAACAAAAATTTGGTGTTACTAGTTCTCAAGAATAGTTCATCCATGAATATAAAAATATACAAATTTAATAACCCAAAATTTTAACTTATATACAGGAGTGAGTGGTTCCAATCCAATAGCTACCAAATCACACTATTCTAACAATAGTGTATGTATATATATATATATATATATATATATGGATCTTACAATATGTATTTAAAATTTATATTTTTCCTAAATAAATATTTATTAATTAAATTTTCTTATTGTTTGTTGAACAAAAAATCATAATTTAAAATTTAGTTTCATAAAAAAAATTATAGATATATTTTATAGAAAATAATATTGATAATTAACAAATGTTTTCTAAATAGTGTGTATGAGTAACTGATAAAGTTGTTTTACCAAGGTATAAAACTAAATTACAATTATAAACTTTACTTATGAATATATTTATCTCCCAAATTAAATTAATATTAAGCTTTGTTTCTATTATAATATTCTTTCTATGTGAATAAATTAAAAATTATTAGTATTTAGTAAGATAAAGACTATTTAAATAAACGTAACAAGAAAAATATAAATAACTAGAAGTAACTATATAATAGTCTTGTAAATAAAGATCTATGATTTAATAAATTTATACTGCATAAAATATTTTTTCATGTTCAGAGTAATTTAAAATTTTTATATGCATTTTATTAAAAATATTATTTATAATATTTTTAAACAATTTATCATATTCCAACTTTAGAAAGTTCTTTGCCTAATAAATTTTTGTTAACTTTAATAATCAAATTAATATTGTAAATATTTTATCAGTCCAAATTCTAATTTATTTGTTAACTTATGACAGGTTGTAACTATTTATGCTATATCATGTGAATTCAAAATACTAATCTTGTCAAAATGTTAGATAATAATTTGTTTATGATAATAAGTATAAAATTATTAAAATTATAATTATCAAAATTTTAATTTTAACAAACCTTTAGAACCAACTGTAAGATAATATTTTTGATTTGCTTAAGACAACCCGTAGAGGGAGGGAGATGGTAGTGGATATACCTAGAATATATTTGAATATTCTAGGATATTCTACCATCTAACAGTTGTTATTCATTTAGATTAATTTTGTATTTATATAAGAATAACAGTACTAAGTGTTGCTACATGGAATGTGCAGCAAATTATTTCTTCTTTTAGACCTTGATTTTAAATATTTATATTAAATAAAATTTTATACTAGGTAATTTAATATATTTAGTTCATTTTACTTTTTTAGTTTCTGCTAGGTTGTCAAATCACTACGTATATTGTTAGCTTGAGCATAAAGAATGAACTAATCACCTCTTACTACCTTCTTTTTTTTTGAGCAGCACCTTTGTACACCAAGTTTCTATTTTTGTTTTTGAGCCAACATGTAAGCATGGAATCGCCACAGGCGAGAAGAACACGAAGGTCAAATTGCAACCTGTATATCCATATTCTAAGGTGCGTCTGTTAAAGGTTTATCTTTCAAAGGTTTAGTTTTGGTAATTATCTCTTCTGAAAGTTAAAATATTTGATGCTAAAGGCGAAAGTAAGCGCTAACACCAATACAAACAGTATATGGACAGCAGCAACTTCGCCCAATCTATCATTATGGAAACCAAATCTGTGCTTGATGTAATCTCGCACAATTTGTTGGCCTTTGCCAGGAACATCCATCACTGTTCGTTTGTCCCCGAGTTGTGAAGTTATGAGACCATTGAGCGTCCACGCAAGTGGGTTAGCATAGTAATACCATCTCCACCATATCGAGATTTTCTACACAAACAACAAAAACGAGATGAAAACTCAGTTATAGCAGGAGGCAATCAGCCAACTTACTGGACCCGGGATAAAAAACCCCGAGAAGAGATTCCAAAAACCAAAGAATGCAAATGAAACCACTGCTGCCAGCTGATAGTTCCGCGTGAAAGACACCACCATCATCCCATGGAAGGTGAAGTATAAGAATGTGGAATACATGAAGAAGAAGAACCAAAAGAATTTATCTGGCGACCACTCGTATGCGATTGTGGAGTAAACTATGATAAGATAGATCGCAGTTTGGATGAAGACATAAGGAATCTCGATTGCTACCTGCGGTAACTTTGCATAAACCACGAGCTTAGTTTGAATATGTGTGACAAACCTGTGCTAAAGCGTATGGAATTGCTGAATACATCCCTGCTGCCCGTTCTCGATAGAATACAGTCCTCTCGACACCAACAACAGGTTGAGCTGCGGTGGAGTTGTTAATTCCGAGAAACAGGCAAGCAGCGTACATCGATCCCAACACGTTAAACAGCTCTTGCTCTGTTCGTCTGATCATACAAGAACTCTAGTGAGCTTTGGAATGTGAAAGAGATTTCCTTACATATTTTTCCCTTCTCGCCAGAAGATCGTTCCAAATAGTAGAGCGCATATTGCAGTGAAGAAGTAGCAAACCACGTTGTAATGAGGATTCTTCCAATAAGAACGATATTGCTTCCAGAAGCAAGCCTTGCATTGGATATAGAATGACTGAGAGTATTTGGTTGGAAAGTGGAGGTCGCTCGAGTCTGGCATTGGCTTGCTCAGTCTCTTCACAAGAGCATCGTTTTGCCTGGTGATAAAGCTGGAATCAAAACCATATCAAGAGAAGTGGTGACTTACTTGTACAGAGAAGATTGTTCGTAGTACTTTGCGAAATCGATTCCAAGTCTGACTTCGACCTCCTCAGCAGTGACACCGAGCATCCAGGTTGCTGGGTTACTTCCATCTTCAATAGCTGGAACACCTTCCACGGCCTGAGAAAAACACGAAACATGTATCATTACATATGATACCCAGCGTTTCATTAACGTACCTGGAAGAATTCTATAAGATGGTGGGAGTGTCTACCGAGAGGTCCTGCATAGATCACTTGACCACCTCGTTTCATCAATAATAGCTGTGAAATCCAACCATGAACTCCCGCAAGATCAGAGATGTATGATATTTATATACCTCGTCAAAAGACTCAAATATGTCGATGCTAGGCTGGTGAATGGTGCATACCACTGTTCTTCCCGTGTCCACAGTGTTACGAACAGTTCTCATCACAATGGCTGCAGCACGAGCGTCAAGTCCCGAAGTTGGCTCGTCCATAAAAATGATGGAAGGATTCGAAACAAGCTCCACGGCAATAGTCAGCCTCTTCCTTTGCTCCACCGAGAGTCCACTCACTCCAGGGAGACCAACAAGAGCGTTTCTGAGAGGCGTGAGTTCCACAAGAGACATCACCTCCTTCACAAACATCTGTTACAACAAAACGAAATCGAAGACACAAGCTTTTAGAACAAGGAGAGAGCTAACAAGTTTCGCAAGGATTACCAGTCTCGTTTGTTTGTCAACTTCTTTCGGAAGCCGCAACCATGACGAGAAAATGAGAGATTCTTCAACTGTCACATTTGGAGAATGGATATCAGTCTGCTCGCAGTAGCCGGAGATTCGAGCAAAAGTGTCTTGCTTCTTTGGATAGCCATTGATGCTAATTTCGCCTTCGATGTAGCCACCAGTCTTACGACCGGCAAGCACATCCATTAGAGTCGTCTTGCCCGCTCCACTTACGCCAACTAGTGCTGTGAGAACTCCAGGCCTGAAAGCCCCGCTCACCTCCTTGAGAAGCTGAAGCCTGTCCAGAGTTTCTCCTTGTGCTTTCATCTCCTGCGAAGTTACAAAACCAAGCCTGTCAGTGAGGATTTTAAACATGAAGATAAAACCGACCTTAGGCATGTCAACAAAGTAGCTGACTTTGTGGAAAGCTATGGACAGTGGCTGGAAAGGTAGCACCATGCCTGTTTTTACATCTCCAGATTCGGGGTCCCCTGAGGAAATAATGGCAGACTTTGAATATGGAAATCAATTTGAGAACAATACCATTTGAAGGAAAACCAAATGATTTTCTAGAACTCTGGGATGACTCCTTCTGAGAGCTAGAGTTTACAGCTTGTCCGGTCTTGGTTTTGTGTTTCTCGTTCAATGTTTCCTCAGAAAGAATCACCCATGGTTTTCCAAAAGCTGTGAAACCAGAAGTTGAGCTACTTGAAAGTAAAGGACGATAATCTTACGCTTGAGAACCGTTAACGCTATAGTGAAAAAGATGTTAAAGAAAATCGCAAACCCGACAAGGGCGCCAATTCCAATCCAAAACCAAGAAGGATCTGGAAAAATCCCTCGAGCCTTGAGCACAATTGTACCGACACTTTCGGTGGAATTTGGTGCAAGCTGCAGTAGAAATTCATAGAGTAAGAGATTAAAAAAGAAAGAATGGTGAAGATTTTACCACTCGCCATCTTGGGGCCGTGAACTCATTAACGGCAATAGCGTTTTGTGCGTACATCAGAGGCGATGACCAATAAGCCCAGATCCACCACCGATGAATAGAATCTATACCAAACTTTAGTGTCCATAAGAAAAAAAGGTTTGTTTTCAACTTACTTCGAGAGATGACAAAACCACCAAGAACGAAGACGAGTACCAGCGAAAAGGAACCAAAAGTATTTGCAACGAGCATAGTTCTTCCCAAAGATGCCATGAAACGAAATCCAGACATTGCCATGTTGTGAAGCGTGAAGAGCAGCAAAAACTGGCGAAAGAATCTACATGTTTTCAACCACTCAGGGAAAGATAATGCTCAAGAGGAAACATAAGTTCTTACCTTCCAACCTCTGGAGCATAGCCGATGACCCAGTAAGTTAGGAACACCCAAATCGCAGTCTCAAGCAGCGAGAAGGTCATTCTCATGATCCAAGCCGGAACGGAAAATGCCCAAGACGGATAGAGCAAGTTCCGTTGCTTGTAAAATATTGGTAACCTGTTAATGGTCATTGCGAGCTCCGCAAAACCATTAAACGTGATGACAACGATCGAGTAGAAAAGAGAAGAAACCAGTGTGGTTTTAAAAGCATAGATGAAAGCATTGCGTTTCATGAGAAGAACTTCTTTCGCAAAGCATGCTTGAAAGATGTTCCAGCTGGTTGACCCATATTGCTTTGTCACCAAAGCAGCAGGATTGCTCTTGGACTTGTCGTACGGCACTTTGAGTTCTCTCGCTAGATCCTGGCCAATATGATGCCTTGAGAAAGCTAGCGCGAAGTCTTCCACAGAAACATATCTATACTCTCGACTTGAATCCATCCAGTACTGTTCCTGGTCCTTTTTTGATATCACCTGACATTAAGAGCAATTATGAGATCTTGTTCCTTTCTTTTTCTACGAATTTACCTCTTGGAGAAAGTCTGCCACACCTTTTCTTTCAGGACACTTGAATCCCAGCGAATAAAAGAAATCGAGAATCATGTTGCAGGATCCTTGATAGATTATACGGCCCTCGGCAAGCAATATAAGATCGTCGAAGAGATTGTAAACCTCTGGAGCCGGCTGGAGAAGCGAGACAATGATGGTGTAGTCGGCATTGTGCACAGTTTGCCTCAAATGCTTGACAATTTGGTACGTAGTGGAGCTGTCTAGGCCTGTCGAGATCTCATCCATGAACAAAGCTTTTGCTGGTCCAACAAGAACTTCGCCTGACAGAGTAAACGAAGTCAGTACTGCTTAGAACTTTCTTGAGAGACTTTTACTTACCTGTTGTAAGCCGTTTCTTCTGCCCACCAGATATTCCGCGACGCATTTGATCGCCCACTAGCGTGTCAGCACATATGTCGAGTCCTAAAACCTGTGGCCCCGGGCATAAAACTTAAAAATGTGACGACATAGTATATAGATCAGGAACTTTACCTTGAAAACGTAGTCCGTCCGAATGTTTCGTTCCTGTCCTTCCAAAGCCAAAGCCTGACACAAAAGAGAATTAATAAATCCGACATTAGAAGAACTATAATCACGATAAAAATTCTCAGCTCTCAGCTCTGACCTTCATAAAAGCGTCAATATCAGGGTCTGGTTTGATTCCAGCAGCCTTCTCACGTCTACAGAGCTCCACAAGCATATCTAAAGAGCAAACAAAAGAGCTCGTCAGTGTCAAGCTCGTCCAACATCAATCTTACCATATCGTGATCCAACACCTTGACACCGACAAGAAAAGTCCAGGGTCTCTCGGACAGTAAGCTCCGGGGTGTGAAGGTCAGTCTGGCTGATATATCCCGACGTCCTGTGTGGCACAAACTCGCTAAACTCGCATCCATTGTATGTAACGTTCCCTGAGACCTGAAAAGCTTGTGTGTCCAACAAATATCCAAAAGAACCAAAAAAAATACTACTACCCGGAGGTCGTGATCTAACTTTCCGCATAGTGCCTTTAACAAAGTTGTCTTTCCCGAACCGGGAGGTCCCAGAAGTAAAGTCAGCCTGGAAAACAATCCAGAAAAATGGGAAGAAGCAAATGTTTTAACAAGGATTGTTAGCACCTGCACGGCTTGATGATGCCAGTAACGTTGTCAAGGATGGTGAGCACTCGTTTCTTAGTAGGAGATAGCCGAAGCGATCCAAAGAGCTCCTGGAATTCCGGCCAAGGACAAAGATATCAAACACAGAGTCAACTTGGAGAAGGAAGAGCAGAGGAAAGATTCTCAGGTTATCATACTTCGATCGTGTTGATGGTGTAGTTGTAAAGCGTGGGGAGAGCCCGGCCTCCAACATAAACATCAGCATCAACATGTCAATCCTGGAAGCGAACTTCGATCTTGGGTAGATTGATCTCCACTCTAGAACAAAACAAAAAACCAAAACAATCGAAAGAAAGAAATGAGAAAGATCCAAGCACATCGTAGGCTCACGATGAAAACTGGAAATGGGATGAGTCTCCAAGATCAAGAGGGAAGGATTTTCCAAGCAGGCAAGAAAAGGGAGAAAGAATGGATCTTTCAATCCCTTACTTGTCAATGCGATCCCGCAGCTTCCGCAAGAATAGCTCGTTGTCCAGCGCCACTTGCTCCGATCGATCGTGGTTCTTTCCCTCCATGGCGGAGCTTGGGGGATCTAGCGGCGTGGTGGAGGGCGAGGGGAGGATTTCCTTGAGCGAGAGTACGTGGGAGGAGAGCGATTCGCGGCGGGCCGAGGATGAGGCAACGCTCAAGTGGATCGCACTCCAGAAGCTCGAATGCGCACGGCGCTGGTCCGGGGCGATGGCGGGGAGAAGGATTTCGAGGCGGTGGATGTGGCCAGCGTACAAGCAGCGGATTATGGCGGTCGACGGGCCCGAAATATTTCGAGGCCGATCTAAGAGAAATCCGCGACTATCCCTATCCACGATCGGCCAGCATTTGGAATCGCGAAGGAAGGAGAGAAGCGAAGTGTCATCGGGTCGATTTGAAATTTAATAATTTTTAATTCTGATAAACCTAACATTTACTAGCGAGAAACAAATTTAGGCTCACAAACCTTGGCACGGCCCTGTTAGTGATCATGATTTTTTGTACGGTCATGTCATATGACCCAATTACTCATCAAAGCGTACGAGAAAAGTAAGGTAATGCGATGCAACGTGGCAGCCGGCCAGCCATGCATTGTGGCACGGGAAATAAAATAAAGTAGCAGTAAATCTAAAAAACGACTGGGGTTCATGACCGATATTTGCTGACATCACAGCAAATGACTCGTGATTAGTCTATAAGCTTGGATGTAGAGAGCCAAAATATCAGCCATGTCAAGTGTGGAAATCCCCTCAGAGTGGAATGCTGGCCATAAAAGAACCAGTCTTCCTGCCACGTGGATCCAAAGCTGTGGAAAGGAAAGAATTGTGAAACGAAGTGACAAGATTCAAACATTTTATTTTATGTCCTAATAAACATCCTTATTATGGCATATAATAAATATTTAAATTGTTAGAAAAAAATTTGCCCTTTAGAACATTTTTATCTATATAATGTGCAAAGAATATTTCAAAAGTTGATATATTCACATGATTTTTCTCATAACCTAGATTTAAATTATGGGCTCCAAACTTCCACACTCTCTCTCAATGTTACAATTTGAAGAACCTTGCAAGGAACCATTGGAATATTTTCCTCACTACAGAACACAATTTTTTCCAAGCAACTTATTGTAATCACCAAAACACATGGTGATTTTCTTTGTGACAATGTAGTGTCACTCAAACTCATTTTAATACAAATGTTGTATAAAGAAGAATCTTGTTTATTGATTTGCAGTCAACTATGGAGTGATTTAGATAGAATTTTGTTCCAAGCTTGATAATTGAATGGCTCAACCAAGAGATTGTATCAGCTATGAATCAATTCCTCCACAAAAGCTCTTCACTTTGATTGGAAGGTCCTTAATCTTTCTTGTGAATCCCATCTCTTCCACCATTTGGAAAGGACTATAAAGGGTTCTAATAGTACAGTAAAAAAAGTGTGGGGGAAAACTTTGGTAAAACTAGTTTGGCCAGAAAATGTTAGTGTGACTAAAGAATGTTACACCTATGTGATGGGTGATAACATAATCATTGTAGAGTTCAATGCTAAAGTGAACATGTATAAACAAATGGAATGACTTGGTGAAATGTTAAAAGCTAATTCTAACTTTTCTAGGAGATCAAATGACTAATGCTTTTAATCAAAGTGTAAGTGGCATTATGTATTTGGATACCTTGCATAACTCATCATAACCTCACTCTAGCTAGAGGTGCTTTAGCAGTGGAATGTAGTGGGAGTATCCCAAAATCTTGGATTGTGAAAAGGAAAAGTAATAGCCCTTTTATTTAGTGACCAAGAAATAGTGAAAAACACTAATAACCAATATATATGCATTTAGTTAAATTCCTTAACCATATTCCAAGAAATTTAGATCCACAGTCTAGACAAAAGTATATCTCATTAGTTTGAAGTCCTAAACATGAAAATTATGACTAAACCATTGCAAGCTTGAAAAATTGTTAACCCTCTAGTTTAATCCCATAATTGTTTTAGATTGATAATTTGACCAGTATGGTCAGTTGAAGCTGGGAATGTAGCATAAGCTAAAACAAAGAAAAAAAACTAAATAATAACCATGAGATTTTTAAATGAAGGAATGGGACTAGAAAAATTCCATCACTGAAAATCATGTGCTATCACTGTGAAGATGAGCCTCATGTTACTTGATGATTCTATGTGAGAAATGAATGTGAGAGAGGTGCAGCACTATGATCTCCACTGCCACAAAAATTATCTAGGATTAAAAAACAAGGCTTTGAAAACAGAACTAAATCCTACTCCGGAAAGCTAACTGGAATCTTTGGAGTTCACTGTGCCAACACACTACGAAAGCAAAGAAAAATAAAAAACAAAGCTTGAAAGATCTGCAATCCAATCCATAACAAGTTATAGATGATCTTGTCGAGAATCAAGCTAATGTTTAGAGAAAAACCTGCAATGAATGAATTGATTGAATTGAGGAAAAAACACATTACCATCAACAAGAATTTGCTCCTCTTCTCTGTGTGTGTTGCATTACTATTCACCCGCTAGGCAGCATGCGAGGACGAAGAGGGCGAGGAGGAAGAGGGGAGATCTGTCTTGCTCGCTCCACCGTCTTGGTGTGCTTGGCCTCGGTGTTAGTGCAGAGCTCCGGCACGCCACCTCACCGCCACCAGCTTGTTCATCATTCTCTCATGTGCATCATGATCTCATTCTCTCCACTTTCACCTACGAGGAAGAGAATCATTCACATCATTCCAGCCAAAGCTAATCCCCCCGAGTGAGATCTAGTCCTAGCTAACGAAGCTCTGTCTATCTATCTCCCAGTGATAGATAGATACTATACTCTATAATAGCTAAGCAAATCACTCACTTGAATGATGCTAGAAGTGCGAAGGGTGGACTGACTGACTGATTGTGGTGAGTGGACTGTGGACTGGGACTGGACCGGCGCTGACCACTCTGACCGGTCACGGATTAAAAAGTGAGTAGCAGTGCAGCAGCAGCGGTCATAGCCAGCCAGCCACCTAAAAAACAAAGGATGAACAAACAAAAGAAGAAGAGAAGGAAAATATCTCACACAAAAGGAGATAAACAGGCAGAGGACCTGGCAGGGGGTTTAGAAGGATGTAAAGCTCAACGCTGTATGCTTTGGATTCCAAGACGTACGCTCCTGATTCTATTCTATCGCGGAGATCACTAAAACCACTCCTAAGTGGAAAGCTAGAACTTGACGCTAAAAAGCTAAAGAACATATAAACATAGAGCAGGGAGCGAGTGACAGCTTACCTCCATTCGTCTCAATTCGGCCTCGGCCTTGGCCTTCTGGTGATTCTCTCACGCCAAAATCTTAGCCTCCTCACACTCATACCTTTTGTTTCCATCAATAGATCGATCGCAAAGACAAGAAAAATGCAAGCTTTAGAACTGAATTGATCAAACAAGAAGCCAAGAACTCTATCGCTTACTTCGCCATGTATTTGGCATGCTCGGCCTCCTCCCACGCGGTCACGTGGCTTTCAACCATGGTCCGCCTCACCTCGTCCTGGTCAACGTCCGGTCTAAGAAAGTCAACGGCTTGATTTTGCTGCTGCTGCTGCTGCTGGATCACCACCTTGAGGCATTTGGATGCATCGTTCTCTTCCTCCTCGCGCATCGCCCATGCCGTGATGCTACTCTTGCCCAGCTGCATGCCAAGCACCAAGATTTCGTGCCTGGTAGTGTTCCTGGTGGTGTGGATCGTCACTCCATGCAGGGTCGCTGGAAGTGCTGGAATCGATGCGAGCTGCTCGTCTGGATGATCACTAGGAGGAGGGAGTAGCGAAGGAGGAGAGGTGTCGGTGCCGGTGGAGTGGTTATTTGGTGGCATGGTGGGTGTGGCAGCAGCAGCGGCGGCGGTGGAGGGATTGGCCACAATCACCCCGGTGAGAAGCCCATGATTGGAGTGCACATTGGCATCACTATTCTTGACAGCTCCTGGCTCGTGATTGGGGTCATCTCCATGCCCATGTTGCACATGGAGATGGATCGAGGCCCTGTTAGGGAAGAGTGAGAGAGAGAGAGAGAGGGAATATTCTGGTCCTCAAAATATTCCCCATCTTCCTTGTATAAAACCCTTACCTCACAAGGGCAAGAGGGGGCATTTTGTGGAGAGTAGTGAAGCATTTTTCGTGTTTGAGTGAGCGTTGGGGAAAGTACCCTTCCTTCCCCTAACAAATGGTAAATTTGGCATGACATGCAAGACTTTCCGAAGCTTTATTTCTCTCTTTTCTTTTGGCCGCAGACTTTGGGAAGGAATTCCTTGTTCATCTTGCGATGGTTTTCTTTGATCTTGAGTGTGTTGGATAGGTCTGGAGCTCTTCTTTCCAGCAAGGTATGGCACTCATCAAGTTGTGCAGTATTTGAAGAGATACAACATTTCTTAGCTCGGTCAGATGAGCATTTTGGGGTTTTCATTTTCTCGCCTGGATCCTCAGCCAAATTTCTCAAAGTAGTGCATTTGGACTTGTAGATCTGGCCTAGATCTATGAGTAGTGGTAGTTCTTGGCACTAGATTTGGGTGAATTGACGGCATGCAAAAGGATTTTCTTCTCCGGCTAGATTGGGTTATCTTTGTGGTAGGAATTTGTGCTCCTCTAGGCTTGGTTTTGGATGCCGTTTATTTCTAGAGGTGCTCCTGGTCCTAGGCTTTCGAGAAGTACCAATGCGCCTTAATGTCAATCTACATCATGGACATGCACATGTTTTTCCACAATGTTGGTGTTTTGGGCTACCTCTTTGTGGATTTTAGGGAATATTGAGGCGATTTCTTCCCAAATTCTTGCAATAGAAGGTAGACGGGGTTGAGCTCTTTCCAACGAGCCCACCAACAATCAAAATGGAGAAGGATCGAGACTAAAGGCCTCATTTTTCTCTTTTGGGTTAAACTTCGTTAGGGGTTCTTTGGGAATGAAGCAATCGTCAAGGAACAGGTAACCGTAGGAACAGGAACAGGAGGAGCAGGAACAAGAGTTGGTGTAGGAATAGGGACAATAGGAATAGGCACAGGGATAGGAGTTAGTGTCGGAACAAGCGCAGGGGTAGGAGTGAGAGTAGGGGTTACCGGTTACAGGTACTCGGCTATTGGTTACCGGCTACCAGCTACTCCCGCGGCTACTCTAGTGGTTGCTCCAGCAGCTACCCCGGTTACCGGTTACCAGCTACTGGCTACTCTAGTGGCTCCTCTACCGACTACTCCAGTGGCTCCTCCAGCGGCTATTCCAGTGGCTACTCCGGCGGTTATCCTACGGGTCAATGGTTACCTGTGCTTGAGGCCTACATCTCTTTCCATTTTGACCCTTATTTCTCTTCGTCACAGGCATTTTGAGCAACTTGAGCACTAGCCTACAATCTTCTTGCTCCTGTCAACCTAGTTGCTTTGACCGGGCATTTGCAGTGTTCAGGGTATTTGATGCTGGTACAAACTAGATGTACGACAAATTGGCACCCTTTTACCATACCTCAAGGCCCTAAGGTACGTAGTAAACTTTCTAACATCCAAAGGCAGCTTAGGTACGACACTGCACCTTCTCGGGCCGAGTCTTCTTCATCCTCGGTAGATTCCAGTGACTTCGATCTACAAGCTATGGCACAGCCACCTTTAGCTTGACCTCAGCTCCATGTTTTGCAGAAGGGGAGTGATTTGCCGACATTCTTAGGTGTTGGAACAGTCTCTCCAACATCGCATATCAGTCGCTTTGATTACTACTGCACCATAAACATGATCGTCGATGATGATCGTATGTGCCGTGACTTCTTGCAATCTCTTGAAGGCAAAGCAGCAACTTGGGCAGATTCTTTCCTCCCAGAGGATCGGACAGACTTCTAGACACTACTTGCTTCTTTCAGAGAACGCTTCATTGAGGAAAAACCCACAAATTGGCTACTTGTCGACCTCTTTTCGTTCCGACAGGGTGCTCACGAGACTGTTCCTGACTACATCACACGCTTTCAAGCTTACTGGAAGCAGTGTTGGGATCGCAGAGTAGTCCAAGATGAGCAACAGGGGATCACAGCATTCACAGCAGGTATGTGTGGGAACTTGCAGCGGAAACTTCTTAAGAAGACTTTCAGGTCTTGCCATGAGGCATTTTCGTTTGCTACGAAGCTGGAAAGAGAGCTTCTGGTTGACTTAGGGATTTCTAGAGTTGAATTTTCAACCAAGCCATCACCCCGTCAGAGTCACCTTGTGCAACTGTTCACCCATCCATACCAAAGCCCGTCACTATTGAGCATACACCTTCGGCTCTTGAGAACTTTGCCAATGAGATGTGGCAGCTAAAGGAGATCATTCTTCAGCAGCAGTCCCACCATAACAAATTGCTCCAAGAGCTGGTGGAGTCCAGGAAAGAGGCCGCTACAGCTCGGGAACGCAGATTTAAGTCCCGTTGATGCACTCATTGCGAAATGAACACACACAACACACAGCGCTGCTTCAAGCTTCACCTAGAGCTTCGGCCTCCATCTTCTCAACATGTCTAACAACATCCCTTTACTAATAATTCCACATCGTCTCGGGGTCCAGAGACATATCAGGAGCAGTTGGAGCGACAAGCAATTGAGGCCGCCCCTTCGTCAAGCAAAGGCAAGGCACCAGCCTCATCAGTCAACACAATTTTGGTAGTCGAGGAACTCTATAGGCAACAATAGCAAACCGCAACCACTCGAGCCCTAGCGAAGAAGAAGGTAGTCGCTCAGTCTGCCACAGATCCCCCGGTGCCAGTTGAGAGCGAATCTCCATTGGTATCAGGCCCAGTGACACAGAGGGTGGCTTGTAAGCTCCCCTTCAAGTCACTACTCTCTTCTCCTCCTGGGATCCCACCAACAGCTATTCCTGTTCTGGAGCCGGTTCTTCAATAGCTGGTTGACACTCCTGTCACCTTTTCGCTCCGAGGCATGTTGTGTCTTATCCTGGGATTCGGCCAGTGTTTGGAGGAGTTTGCACGGTCAGGACCACCAGAGAGCACTCTCAAGAGGACTCATCAAGAGGTGCACATTGTCGATATGACAAGATATGGTGGAGATCCTGGTCCATTCTTTGTCCCGGTACAGATTGGTACTTCCTCTTGTAAGATGGATGCTTTGGTTGACTCCGGTTCTGGAAGCAACATTATCTCTCTCGAGGTTGCCTTCAGCACAGCTACGGATCACTGAGAGCTCCTCCATCGTGCTCAAAACCTTCGCCAACCACACCGTTCCTTCGGCAGGAATTTGCTATGGTGTCAAGGTCTCAGTGCAGGGTGTTATTTCTGAGGTATATTTCCTCGTGGTTGACTACCAACGTCTTGGAACGTCCTCTTTGAAGGACTCTATCATCCTTGGCCACTCATGGCAAGTCACAGCCCATTGCACCATTGATAGTGCACAAGGCAAGTTGGAAATTGGCGATGGAACCCATAGTGCCACCTTTCTCAACAACCACAGCAAAGCTCTTTTTCAGCAAGCCCAGCAAGCTCAGACTAAGATGGCCTCCACGCCATGCTTTCCTCTTGAGCTCACAGAGGTTTTTCCTGAGTTGGCAGGGGCATCGACCATCTATATGATGGATGCTTTCTCATGCAATGTGATTGACATGGTTGGAGGTGAGTCAGGTAGCCCAAGACATCTCTCAGCTTCACTCTCTTTATTTGAGAGTAAGGCCAAGCCTCTAGACAAGCCCTCTTTATTCAATGATAGGGCTTATAGAGTACGGGCTGCTACATCCAGCTTTCTGGAGTGTCTCTCAATAGAGGAAGGGCTTCTCGACTCGTTTCTTGCATAGGACCGACATTCTCTTAAGATGACACAGTTGCTCCAGACTAGGCCCATCTTCTGCAGGACACAGCTGAACTCAATCCTCCTCAGCAACTATCTGAGGTGTTACACAGCCAACATCTTCCTACTGAAATCACGGTAGCTGACGACTCTGAGCGTATTTTGTCATGCTGTTTTTTGGAGATGGAAGATGACACCCAATCACACAACTAGCAGGAAGAATCAAGCAAATCAGATGTGTTGCATGCAAGTTATAGCTCTTTGAGTTCAGAATTTCCTACTGTGGAGCCCCTAGTACAGATCCAAGGGTATTACACTGAAACTTTAGCACCAGACTTGGACTGGACTTTGGTGGAGGATCTCCCTTCACTTGCGGAGTACCTGGCTGTAGTCCTTGCATTGGACATCGAGCGCTCAGAGCATTTGAAGCAAAGAGAACAACAAACAAAATCTCCAGATCCAACAACAACATTCTTACCAGACTTACCAGAGACAGTCTTGCCGGATGTGGTGTCCCCAACATCTTTATTTGAGGAAGAGGCCACTCCTATGATTACAACTTATTTTGACAGTGCTTTCTGCCCCAAAAACCAGGTTGCCGGCATTGGAGTTTGGATGATTGATTATGCGGAGAACAAAGTAGCCGACCTCTCTATCACTTTGCCAGCAACATCAGCTAATGAAGCAGAGTACTTGGCAGCCATCAGTGCTATGAAGTTGGCCACAGATCTCAAGTTTAGGTGAGTCACTTTCGTTGGAGATGCGCAACTCATCATACACCAACTTACTGGAGAATACCAAGTTTGCAAAGAGAACCTGAAAGAGCTATGGTAGCGGGCGATCAACCTGAAGGATGAGTTCTCTAATGTGTCTTTTCAAAGTGTCCCCCGTGAAGAAAACTTTTGGGCAGACAGGTTATCACATCAAGCAATCACCATGATGCGAGAGGCAAAAGGCACTCCCTGCTCTTTGGTTTCTAGAGTCAGGGAGGAATCAAAGATAGATGAACCCCCTGAGCCCAAGGTTTCTCCAGACTCTAGGGTTTATGCCGTTTTCTAGGTGATGACAAGGACCTGGTCTTTATCGCCATATCGCTTGCTTCAACAAACACAGCAAAGCTCTTGGATCTCCTTCACTGTTTCAAGGACGTGTTTGCTTGGGACTACAGCCAGCTCCCAGGAGTTCCCATAGACACAATCATGCACAGTATCGTGCTTTCAGAGTCAGCCAAACCAGTCCATAAAAAAATGCGGTGTTTCAGCCTGGTAGCTCACTCAGAGATCAAGTTGGAGATTGAGCGACTTCTGGCAGCCGGCTTTATTTACCCTTTGGAGAGCTCAGAGTGGGTGGCCATTCTCGTCTCTGCACGCAAGGCAAATAGAAAACTCTGCCTCTGTGTTGACTTTCGAGACTTGAACAAGGCAACTGCAAAAGATCACTTTCCAACTCCGTTTATCGATGCGATTGTGGATGAGATGGCTGGCCACCAGTACGACTCTTTCATGGATGGCTTTTCAGGGTACAACCAGATCTTCATTCATCCAGATCATTGAGATCTTATGGCCTTCCAAACACCTTGGGGTGTCTTTGTCCTCCCATTCGGCTTGTGTAACGCCGGAGCTACTTTTCAGCATTTTATGACCCATGCCTTTCACAACTTGATTGGAGGGGCCTTGAGGGTGTATATGGATGATCTGTGCATGACCTCTGAATCCTTTGAGGATCACCTTATGCACTTGGAACAGATTTTCACTCGCTACCGACAACACAGGTTTTCATTGAACCCGGCAAAGTGTAAATTCGGGGTAACCGAAGGCCGGTTACTGGGCTTTGATGTCTCTCAGGATGGGATCAGACCCCAGGTAGCCAAGACTCAGGAGATTTTGGATCGGAGCCCACCAACCAACTTGAAGCAGCTTTGCAGTTTCCTTGGGCAAACGGGTTTCTTTCGCCGTTTCATCCACAACTATGCTGCACGTTCACGGCCTCTGGTAGCTTTGCTACAACACAGCTGGGGTGAGTCCCAACAACAAGCCTTTGAATCACTACAACAGTCACTCCACACGGCCCCGATACTCCAACCACCAGAACAACAACTTCCTTTTGACATTTACATCACAATGGGTACAAAGGCTTTTGGAGTATGCCTTTGCCAATGTTCACAGCCTGGCAAGCCACCACATGCAACATATTATGCCTCACCTTTGCTCAAGGAGACTAAAATGAAATATGTGGATGCGGAAAAAGAAGCAATGGCTGTTGTTTACACCTTGGAGCGATTCCGTCACTTTTTCGCTGGAGCCCGTATCCATTTCCACGTCTATTTTAATGTTCTGACCTTTCTTTTACAGCAACTAGTTCACAGTCCTTGTACTTTATTTTGGATTGTGACCATCCAAGAGTTCCAACCAACTTTTCACATGCGGCAAAAGCGTGTGATGGATCCGAGCGAGTTCCTGGTTGTTGAGGCTACCTCCTTTGTGGTCCCAGCAGCATTACAGGATGTTGCAGTGTACCTAGATTCAGGTCAGTTCCCAGCAGATTCCTCACCAGTACAACAAAAGGCGTTGGAGATCCGAGCACGGGGGTTTTGCCTTCTTGATAGACACCTTTACAGGAGGACTTCTCAGGAAGTTTTGTTGCGGTGTGTGGGGGAACACGAGGTCCCTGAGCTCCTTCGCGCTTTCCACTCTTGTGCGAGGCATTTCTCGGGACGGGTTACAGCATAGCTCCTCTTGCGCCATGGCTACTTTTGGCCTCGGATTCACCAGGACAGCTTGGCCTATGTAAAGGCATGCGAGCAGTGCCAGCAGTTCAACCCTCGGAGCCATGTTCCACGTCTTCCTTTCTAGCTCATCACTTCTCCGGGTCCCTGTTTCCAGTGGGGACTTGACTTCGTTGGCCCGATCAACCCACCGAGCTCAAAAGGACAGTGATACATCATTGTGGCGATGGACTATTTCACAAAATGGGTCAAGGCCACCCCTCTGCGACAGGCAGATCAATAGTCTACAGCAAAGTTTGCCTATGAGTACATCATTTGCCGATTTGGAGTTCCTGCTGTTTTGGTTTCCGATCGTGGCAGCGGCTTCCTTGGACAGGTGATGCAGCATCTTCTCCAGCAACTGCAGGTCAAGCACGTGAAAAGCAGCAGCCATTATCCGGAGTGCAATGGCCAGGCAGAGTCCAGCAACAAAATATTGAAGACAGTCATCTCAAAGCTTGTGGAGGATCACCCAAGGCGTTGGCACGAACAGTTGGTTACAGCGTTGTGGGCCTTTCGAACATCCTTCACGACATCCATCTCTGCGACCCCATTCTCCCTTGTCTATGGGACAGAGGCCGTACTTCCAGTAGAGATCTAGGTGCCATCACTCTCACTTTCACTTCGGTACGCAGTAGCGATGAAGACAAGCTTCATGCACGTGACTTGGAGGTTCTTGCCTTGGAAGAACAGTGATGATCCACATCGAAACATCTCCTTCGAAGCAAGCAGAAGATCAAGTCAGTCATTGATCACCAGCGGTCTGCCGAACCATTCAAGGATGGTGATCTCGTTCTACTCAAGGAGTTCATGCCACCTTCGAAGTTCTCCCCTCACTGGACCGGCCCCTACTTTGTCCAGTGACACATTGGAGGTGGAGCATACGTGCTAGTTGATGCTAATGGATGTGAGTTCCCACACACTCACAAGCACTTTCATCTCAAACGCTTCATCCGGTGAGGCATTCCTCTTCTCTTCTTTTTCTTTTTCTTTTTCTTCCTTTCTTTCACTTTACTTTCATGGCTACTTTTCTTACTTTCAGAGGGTGTCTCTCCATTGGACCATGGCCCATGCCTTGGATTTTGCTCTCAGGCTGCATTGCCGTTTGTATGGAGGTTCCTCACTTGGCTCAGTCTATGTTCCAGGTTCTTTGGCCCTTCCCTTACCATTCCTACACCCCACACATTCCCCTCACTCATTCCATATCATCTACATTCACAGTTCCATCACCACTCACTCCCAGCAGTGTTGCCCACACTTATCTCTAGATGCCCGTCTTGCATCTTTTATTCTTTCACCATCATTCACATCTCTGTTTGAGGTCACATTTATGCCATACCACAGACACATATATATGCACCAGCAGCAAAATACACCACCTCATTTGGACGTGCCATTTCTGAGATGTCCTTATGACCATTTGCCGACGATGCACTAGCTTTTCTGGAGCAACTTTCTTCCAACCAGGTGAACTTGTTCACTCAAGGCACCTAGGTGGATCTTTAGGCAAGGCCACAGAAGCTAAAGCCACTTTCTTCTGCTCCAGCACTCAGTGGACACATGCCACCTCTCTTTACCAGCAACCCAGCGACTATGCCATCCATTTCAGCTGCTGACTTCTTCAGTCCGACAAATCAGCCTGGCCACCTTCTCAGAGAGCCACCACCATCTCAGCGCTCCACCATATCACTCCACCATATCGGTGCTGGAGCTGGCGCAGGAGTAGGAGCGAGAGCAAGTGGTTACCAATTACAGGTTACAGGTACCTGGCTACTGGTTACCGGTTACCGGTTACTGGCTACTCCGAGTGGTCAGTGCTTACTCTATGGGCCAATGGTTATCAATGGCTACCTTTTCAAAGTGCCACCACCATCTCGGCACTCCACCATATCACTCCATTTTTCATCATTTCCACACTTACCACCCTTGGGCAATGCATCCCCTCTTCTACCTCTCTTTCTTTCTCGATTTTGGCCAATCCTTGGAGCATACGGGAAGTCATCAAGAGGTTGCATTTGCATATTACACTTTCCTGAGCCGAAATCCAGGTACGGGTTAAGTTCTTTGGGTATTCACACTCTTTTTCCTCTATTTTCCTCCTCTTTTCACACTTTTGCTACACTTTTCTTCAACTTCAGGGTCCAGTTTGACTACAAGGTTTCCCACCGGGTTTTCCTCCCTGTCTCCAAACTTCACACCTACCTCTTTTCTTTCTTTTCCACTTTGTTTTCTAGAGTTCCTACTATTTCACACATCTACTAGCACTTGGCATCAGTAGCAGAGGTACACTCTACACTCTTTGGAGGGTTCTCGCGTGTCTGGAGCCAGCGCGATCCACCGTGGTCACATGTTAGGGCGTGGCCACCGAGAGTGAGAGAGAGAGGGAATATTCTGGTCCTCAAAATATTCCCATCTTCCTTGTATAAAACCCTTGCCTCACAAGGGCAAGGGGGGGCATTTTGTGGAGAGTAGTGAAGCATTTCTCGTGTTTGAGTGAGCGTTGGGGGAAATGCTGCTCCTTCCCCCAACAGATGCACGCCACACTCTCATATAGAGACATTGGCTCTTGGGCGAGATCTTGCTTATAATCGAAGTCAGCTGTTAGATTGTACCTTTGGATGTTTTGGACCTTGAAAAATCACAAATATAATTATATTAAATTGCTGCCTGTCGAGCGAAAAAGTTATTGTGAATTTTGCATGTGCTCAATGACATGGCAAAAATTAAGTAGGGCTTTGGGCCAATGGCTGTGATTAACCCAAAGTTAATCAATTGTTTCATTCAAGATCTCTCTCTCTGATGGTAGTGGTAGCTAGCGATTTTAATTTGGGGTCTCAAAACCAGGTAAACTACAATTAGGGCGATGGTGTTGGAGCCATCTAGAAGAAGAAGCTATGTGCTCAAAATACAGCTTGGGGAGGAGGATGTGTCCAAAGTTTGGGAATGTGAGCAAGGAACTTGATGATTGTTGGGAGTTTCTCCAGGCAAGTTTTTCTTCCTCAACAAGAAGAGGCAATCATAGAGAGAGAGGCAACAATAGGGATCTTTGTGGGATCTTTGTGGCACGGTGATGTTCATGGTGGTCAATGGCCACCCAACACTAGAGATGGAGACCCAAGAGCTCTAGGTTTGTGGAGAAGCAAGAGAGGAGCGACCAACATGGCATGATCTAGAAAGCTGTAAGTTAGTTCTTTCTCCTTTTTGCAGAGAAACTTGAGAGTGCTTTAGCCATAGTGTGTAGCTCTTTAGAGAAGTGTTTGTTTTCTATTGACACAATATGCATTTCCCTTGGCCTTACAGATTGGAGTGGGATAATTGGAATCACTCCTTGCATAACCTTTGGATGCTTGGCCAAGATTGTGGACAATGATCTAAGATGTAAGCTCTTGAGTTTTCTTCCTTGCTTCTTGCTTTCTCATGTGAGTTTCATTTTCTCAATATGCCTATTTAACAGGCTCTTGTATTGCTTGCTCTGCACTACTGGGCTGTGTTGTTGCCTCTCGACGCACTATAGAACCAAGCTCTAGAAGAAGTACAAGCTGCCTTGGATCATGGAGCCAGGATTTTATCTCCCACTGCTTCTGTGAGTGCTGCTCGCTTGCACAAGACTTCCAGCAGCAGAAGGCCTAGGGCGTCAAGTCCACCATGGTTGATCAAAGTCGGGGTAAGCACAAACTCTTTCACTGTTCCAACTTCCTAGAGATTGGGTCCTGGGGTAGAGAATTGCTGAGGCATAAGCCATGGACAACAGGTGACAAAAAAAGTTGCCTGCTGTGGGTTTGTGGCCCTCCTGCATTGCTTATCAATTCTTTTTGGCTTCTGGAAAACTCTTGCAAGGGATTGTGTGGGCACAAGAATAACAGCTCTTGGGGTTCCCATAGGGCATGGCTGTTGAGTGTGCTGGTGATTGTACAGGAGATGTTGCTTAGGTGGCGGGCCAAGAGTATCATTTCCTATGATTAAAATTCATTTTGACTTAAACTTGCCCCAATCAGTTAGTATTATTAAGATGGCACTTACCTTGTCTTACAATTTTCTTCTTTATGTATATGTTTAGTTGATAGATAGAGTTGCCCCTCACCAATTGATAAGCTGTACTGATGCATTGATCGGGTAATTAAAGCAATTCCATATGATCTTCAAGGTGTGGGTTAGCTTAGTCTTAATACAAATACATTAAATAATGAATTTATAATTTATATATTAATAGCAATTAAAACTTTTTAATTTTAAGTTATGTTTGGGTCTGAGTAACATATTAATGTTCTTAAATCCTGGTTATTCATCTATTCATATTCTAAGTAAACACATAATAGTTAAATAATGCTTCCCTAAATTAATGATAATTAATCTTAGTAATGAGTCTGGGTAGTAATATATTAGTTTTCTTAACAGTTTAGGATTCTAAATTTGTTTATACCCAAATAAAAACATACTTTATATGTAATATCTAATTAATAAAATTTATTTTTATTAATTATTTTTATTGCTTTTTATCTGGAAGTGTACTAAATATATTTATTCTTATAACTATAAAAAAGTTGTTCTTAGCAATTTTTGTTTTCATGTTTTCTAGGTTGAGTATTAAATTTTCTTAAAATCCTACTATTCTAAATATATTCATATTCCCAAGTAATACTAAATATAATATCTCGATCAATAATTTTTACTTGGAAACTCTTATTTTTCACTTTAGTGTTTTAAATATATAGTATATACTATTGTGTGTGTGTGTGTATATATATATACATATAAAAATATCAAAAGAAAAAAATTGTATAAAATTATTGATTTTTATACTCATCCAGCATTTGCTGAAATTCTAGGAGGTTGCAGTTGAGGAGGGAAAAACTCTCCTTTTACCACAGCCCCTCCTCCTCTGCCCTTGTAGCTAGGGAAATTTTCTTTATCACAACTCCTCCTCAGCACCAAACTTTCACTTACTCCAGGTTTCTTTGCTTTACTGCAGCTCCTTAGCCTCAAAGTTCGCAGAAGAAGAGGCAACACTGGGTGCTAGAGATGGAGGCCCAAGAGCTTGTGTTGCTTGAGTATAGGGTTTGTGGATGGGCATGTCAAGTGATTGTCCTTTGCAGTATTGGAGCTTGGCTCATGCATATGCTGTGTATAGAGTCTTATCCATCCTGTTTACCACAAAATTTCTCCCTTATGTCTTTAGGGCTGGATTAGCAATGGAGCACTATGGCTGGTGCTTATAGAACTGGAGAGTCTGCTTGGATCTCACATATGCTGCATAAGAATTTTCCACTCATCTAGGTAAAATCTTTTTGTTCTTGCAAAGGAAATTCAATTTTCAGGTTCTGCACTAGGTTTCAACATGCGAGAAGCTGGCTCTCATGATGGCAGCCATACTACCATGGCTAGGCAAGTGCAATTGAAGGCATTCATTTTACTGGCAATGGATGACTTTAAACTCTTGATTTTGTGTAAACACTGTGAGATTGATGTTGTCTCGGCCATAGTCACTAGAGTAGTTCCTAGTGAGAAATTCTTCATGTCCCTTTCTACAACTACAATTTTCTTATATAAAACACTGCAGGAGAATTGAAGCTACGCTTCAAGCTGTCACCATATGGATCAATGACCCAACTAATTCTCAAATGTTAAGGAGAAGCCACTTAGGGATATTGAGGATCACAATTATGTCTCTGCTAGTAGTTAAATTTGGGTGTTTTACATGTTGCTTCAAGTATGTGTCCTTTATATGATGCCAAAAGCAACACAGTCTGAGCATGGTGAGGTAGCTCAGATTTAAAGTTTTTTTTGAACTTCACCTTGCCAACCCACCAGCTTTTTGCTAGGAAATTTCTAGTATAATCATAATAGAAAATATAAATGAAAGCTTATTTGCTAGAGTTGATGGTATAAAATTATTTACTGCAATAATTATTTAATATAAATATGGTTTTGCCATTAATTTTGTTAGAGAAAGGCCATCACTAGCCAAACTAAAATGTATATTTCTTAGATTTGTTATAAAATTTGGAATCATCTTTGAACTTTTTCCAAGTTGAACCATTTGTAGGCATTCTTATTCTTTCATCAAGGATTGATGATCAAAATGATAAATTATATATTGTGCTATTTCTCTATATTGAAATATTTGTTGAAGTTGAAATAGAATAGGAAATTAGTCACCATTTTCTCAGGTATAAAATTATTTAAATATTTATACCTCCTAGTGTTATAGATTTGACAAAATTGAAGGTCTTTATTCTCCTTATGAAATAACAAACAGTCATTGATGCATAAATCAGTTTTTGTTGTATGTACATCCACTATGTTTAGTGATGTTCAGGAAAAAATTATTTTCAGTTAATATTTGTTTGAAGAGCTTTCATCCAAATAAATACAAACTTAATACTAACTAATATTAAAACAAACTTACCTCACAAAACTATATATTTCTTGGTTTGATATTCTAGTAATAACTTACACATCTAGAATTCTTAAACAAGTAGATACAATAGAAGCACTAACCCTTTTATAAATAGATATTAATTTTTTTTCATTCCCATGTAAAGAATACATTATCATTGCCACCACCATTACCACCACTTAAATTAATCCCACAATCATTTAAAGTTAAAAAACTTTCAACAATTTCAAAATATTGCCCTGCTAAAGTAGTAGATATACATAATCTAATCTCTTGAATATCTTCTACTAAAAACCATACATCATGTGTTAAAGGATGTCTACCATAAAAATGGATATGATTTATAATAATGTGTATGAGGCAAATATGATTACCTCCACACCATAAAAACCAACATGTAACTCTCATTCCTAAATTCTAAGCAAAATGTCTAATACAGATATGAGAAAGAAAAAATCTTATTAGTTTAATAAGAATACAAAGTCTTTTAATAAGAAATTAAATATAGGCACATTATATTGCTAATTAATTTAGTTGATATAAATATTATTGACATTTATGACTTAAATTTTTGAAACTGTAACACTTTAACAACTAACATTTTAGTCATAGGAAAGAATCATATTCATGCTCAAGGGCAAGTAGGGTTTAGAAAACATCACTCATGCTATGACCACATTATCATACTACACATTCTAATGGAGCACACTAGATTGAATTGAAGTAAAATACTCTTTTTGGGCTTTGTCAATTTTGCTAAAGCCTTTGATAAAGTACCTTGACATGCATTGATAATTTAATTCCAATTCTAATGATTGCTGCAATAGGAAATCTACCACTCAATCAAAATGCTAATCTTTGGAGGAGACACCATCCCCTCCACAATGGATGTGCTAGTTATCTGCTATGCTTTTTGCTATATATAGGAGCTCTTGAAGCTATTTGAATATGCCATATACCTCTATCTGTTTTTGTATGCTGATAACTTGTTGCTAGTAGCATGAAATGCCATCACCATGTAAAGGCTTTTTGAAGCACTATCTCATTTAAGCTGGAATGATGGTGAATCTATCAAAGATACAATTTGGTAACCCATCCTCAAGGTTATGCTTCTATAATAGGAAAAACACACACTTACAAATATCTTAGCTACACTCTCCAGCAGCAAAACATATGTTAAAAAATGCATTAAAGTGGCTTAATAAACTTATTATAGCTTTCAATTAAACTACAAAATAATGCAGTCATGAGCTGGAAAGCAAAACAAGCTTTTTACATAACTAAAATCATCCCTCTGGCATTGTATATGAGTGAAGCTACAACCCTAGGACTCCCTCAGTATATCTGGAACATGCTAGAGGACATTCACATCTAGTTTATCCAACACAAGCTGCAAGTGTGGAGGGTGCCATACACAAATTTTATGGACACTTCAGCTTGAAAATGAGTGGTGGATTTTGTGAAGGCTCAAAGACGTTCATACCAAGACAAATTGGTATGTTGTGCTCTGGATGACTCCATACCCCTCTTGTGGAGTGGTGGCATGAGTTGAAAACATGGATGGAATAACTATCTAATTTGGAAATAATCCTAATAGATCCTTATGACAACTTTGCCTATTAGACTAGTAAGGCATTTCAACATGGTTGGAAAACAAGACAAAATATGCTATCTACAAAATAGCTATTCAACTTTGATTTCTTGGGTGTGACCACTATGCATTTTGGATCTATTGATATTAGCAACTTACTGGTGTAGTCAAGTTAAGCATGGGTGCCACCATCATCCATGAATTCCACAATGCAAATAATGCACCTTGAGTCAAGTGATGATGTATTTCATGTCCTCTAACAATGTCCATGACACCAGTCACTGTGGACCTGGACATCAACTCTAGAGCACAACCAAGCCTCCATGCTAGGTGATGCTACCCAACTTGCAAACTATCGCATGGTGTTTTAAAAAAATGGAGTGGGTGCATATTACTAATGAAGACTGCAGGACATAAGGGAGATAAGATGCATTGTATGCATGTAGGAGTAGGGTCCTTTGCTCCTTAGTTGGGTTGTAGTGGATTGTAAACATTTTATATATTGAGTAAAGATTAGCATGATAAGAAGACAGTTGAAAGAGGATAGATGATTTTTCATCTTAATTTATTCCTTAAATATTATGAAGTGAGTACTATTTAATGAAATTTTAGTATGACAAATTGTCCTGTAGTCACTAGAGGACAAGAAACTAAGTCAATAATTATTTAGAAAAAACTGTATTTACTAACAAGAATTTGGTGTTACTAATTATCAAGAATAGTTCATCTAAAGCAAAAAAAAAAAAAAACCTGGAGATCAGTAACAATAATCAATAATAATGAAAATTTTAAATAATAATATATTTATTGATTAAAATAATAATTATGAAGGTGTGTGGTTCAAGTTTACTGCTACAATGCCGTATACTAATATTAGCATAGTGGGACATTAGATCGATTTCAATCCAAACGTTTTGGGTTAATTGATATGCATATTTCTGTATTCCATATCTATATTTTAAGCACTCATATTAGTGGAGGTGAGATGCAACTTTGATTGTCCTTAAAGAGTGTTTGGATTTAGGATTTTACTTTAAATTTAGCTTTTGCATTGTCTAAATTTCCTTTTCTTTATAGCTTTTACAATTTCTTCTCTTTTAATTTTTTTTTCTTTTTATGGCAAAGCAACAACCTCCTCCTTTGATTTTGGAACAATAATTGGTGTAATTACTTGATGCTATGTGGTTGCAATTAAATAATTAAACTTAGTTGATGGTGGGATTCACAACCTATAATACAACTCCTCTTATTGTTGCTGCCAATCCTTGCATCTAGCCAAAGTTCTTCCATGGGAATCCTGGGGATGATATGTGTCATTGATTTGATCACTTTATGGTGATTGCCATATATCATTCTTAGGATGATGCTCAACAT
This sequence comes from Selaginella moellendorffii, assembly GCF_000143415.4. Taxonomy (NCBI): domain Eukaryota; kingdom Viridiplantae; phylum Streptophyta; class Lycopodiopsida; order Selaginellales; family Selaginellaceae; genus Selaginella; species Selaginella moellendorffii. Next base: position 681,318 of record NW_003314285.1, on the reverse strand, counting down.
TTACATGAGTTTCGTATGTATTTCCAAGAGATAACACTGCAGTGGTATAATGGTTTGAGCACAACCATTCATGAGGATTGGAGCATTCTCTCATATTTGGACATGCTTGGGCCCTTCCGACTAGAGCAGCATGGAGCTTGGGCTTAGACCCAAGCCAAATACAAAACAAGGAGTGATATAACCCAACACGAGTGAAATTAATATCTCAAGTGGTTGATACATGCATTTTAACCACTATCCCTACTATATATTTAGAGCAGCCCCCCTTCCCCCCCCCCTCTTGAGGAACTCATGTTTTAGGCTTTCACCTTTAGTCCTTTTAGTACTAGGAGTTAGTCTCTGGGATAAGCATGAAAATTTACTAAATATAAAATGGTGAAAGATCGTAAATCAAAGAGTAAGAACAACACCATATGGTTTATGACACTCTCTATATTCCATAGATATGCCTCTTGAGCAAATTTAGACACTTACTATAAATAGCATATAGATTCAGAATGGAACCAACACATAAGATATTATAGCGAGGGTGTCTGGTGGACACAGTAAGTTATCATATAATGATATTGAGGGACTAGACTCAATATTATAGGGTTTCTTGATACTAACAAATGCAAGCCAATGATACGAGTTTCTCAAACTAAGCCAAGTATGCTTAAAAAAAAACACATAGGAATTCTTACTTTATGTTTATCCAAGCACAGGTATTGACCAATTTCTCAATTAGCTCAAATGGGAATTATAAAGGGAACTAGTTGTACCAACCTTTTGTTGTCATGGTAATAAAAAGAGAGTGTCCGTAAGGATTAGCCAACAAGTAACTTTCAATACCTAAAGTCGCATTTGCAACAACTTTAAAGCTTCAAATATATAATTTTGACGTTGTTTATTGCCCAGGGAGTTCTATGGCTGATACTAATACCCTTTCTCAAACTCCTACTCCTTTTTTGCTTTCTTTTCATATTTTTAATGAGTCTATTGTTCCAGCATTTATGGATTTTTTGGACAAGGATTCTATGCTATTGGCAGTTGCTATACTTGATGTTCAATATTCACAAGGTACAGAGCAAAATTTACCTTTTCCTAATAAGGTTCATGAAGCTCAAAAGTTAAGCTATGGATTTGAAGATTTCGCAATAAGTTTAAGAATTTTGCATCACTTGCTGATGACTTGCCATTTCAGCATTTACATTCTTAATATTACCTTGAAGATAGTCTTTTTTATTTTATGAGGATAGATTCTGATAATTATTTATAGCTAGTGGTGCCTTCAATCTTTATTCCACATTTTCTCTATGCTTACCATGATTCTCCTATTCTATGCGAGCATATAATACATCATTGTATGACCAAGAAGCTATATAAATATTTCTATTGGCCAAAGATGCGACGTGATATTATCTAGTATATGCATAACTACATTTGGTGCCAAACTCATAATACTCCCCCTCATGTTACAAAAAGATAATTAGAGTTAATTGCAGTTTCCTGTATATGTGAGTGGGTGGCATTTGATATAATGGGGCCTTTTCCACGTTTGACTGCTGTCAATGAGTATATCATTTTGCTTCTAACTACTTGACTCACTAGGTGAAAATAGGTGCTCTTGCTAGTGTGTCTGCAACTATTGTTGAATACTTCCTTCTCAATCAAGTGATGTTCCAACATTCTTGTCTAGAGCGAATTTTTTCGAATAATGGTCTCGCATTTATGGCTAAGGCTTTTCACATTTTGACGTCTCAGTTGGGGATATGCCACACTTTCACAAGTGTTTATCATCCACAATTAGATAGTTTGGTGGAATGGCTCGTATGGATTTTCAAAGGGATGATTGCGAAATACATGAACTTTCAACATTCAAATTATGATGGTTATTTGCTGTTTTTTTTATATGTGTATATCACAGAGGTGCAGAGTTCTATTAGTTCTTCACTATAAAAAGTCCTATATAGTTATGATCTAATACTATTAACGAAGTTGGGTTTACCTTCGTAATTGCCACAAGCTGCTAATACTAGGTCTTGGGATCAATATTTGACGAGCATTCTTCCACTTGTCCAAGTAGAATTTGCCAAAAACCTAGGCCGTTATAAATGAGACAACAATATCATTACAACTCTCATTATCGTCCACCTATGGAGTACAAAATGGATGACTTAATGTTAATCTGTTTTGGTATTTGGTTTGTCTAAAGGGCTTCTTTTTAAATGGAAGGAATTGTATTAGATGTTGTGGCAAGTTGGACCGCAAGTTTATAAGGTTTGGCATGATGTTCAACAAACCAATCCTCCAAAAATTATGTATGTACAACAACTAAAACGCTTTATACAAAGGGATCACGAACAACTAACACCACTTACAGATCCACTAATACTTCTTAATGTTTTTCCAGATCCTAGCCTGTCTATGAGAGAACCCTAACTATTTTTCATCATTCTGAGAGGAGATGATGTGAGGTTCAAGTGTATAGTTACAATGTTATATATTAATATTAACATAGTAGGATTTTCATAGTCGTCAGATTGGTTTAAATCTGGACCACTCGCTCCTATATACAAGTTAGGGCTTTTAGGTTAATTGATATGCACATTTTTTGTATTTCATTTCTATATTCTATGCACTTATAGAGGTATATAATATAAAATTTTTGGTATATTAATTATTATTTTTATTATTATCATCATCATTACTATATGGAACATAAAACATTTTGAAGTATTTATTGTAGTGCACTTTATCTCTTTCCTCTTAAGCCAACTGGAAAAAAGGCAATTACTTAATGAGAGAGCCTTTAATGGCTATTTTATCCCCATTTATCCCCTAAGGTTCTAAGGATCCATGGTGATAGTATATCCAAATCTCATCCTATGATCACATGCACTACAGTATTTGATGATTATAAAATTTTATTTGGAAAATTTATTTCATAAAAAATAAATTACAATTATTTAGATAGAAAATATTGTTGATTAAAAAAATTGTTGTGCTAAACAATATGAGTTGGTAGTCCATAAAATATTTTTACCATGGTATAAAACTAAATTATCATCATTTTTTAAAACTAAAATACAATCGAATAAATTATTTGAAGATATCTTTATCTCCCAAATAATATGGAATTTTGAATACATCTTAAAAAATCAATTTGATTGAAGAATTAATATGTTTTAGCATTTAAAAAAACTAAAATATTACTTGAATACAATACTAATTTAGGAATATGCATATTACTTGCATCAAAATAATAAAAGAAATATAATCTGTTAAAGGGAACTTGAAAGCTTAACTAATACTCTTGTATATAAAGTTCTGTTTCCTTGATTAAATTATACTGTATCAAAAAAAATGTTTTTACCATAAAAGGTTTTTTTAGTAGTACAAATATTTTTATATTTAATAATTAAATTAATAATTCCTTGAGATGTAGATAGTTCACTACTATCATTAAAACTTGTTAGATATGAATATTGACTATCAATTTTATTTATTAATTTATAATAGTCTGTAAATATTTGTAAAATATTCATATAAATTTAAAACTCTAACATTTCCAAATCTTGTATATGGTGTCCCATATACAAAACAAATTTTAAAATATATTAAAATTATAAAACTTAAAATCTTAAATTTTATATTCATTACTTTAACAGAATTTTGTTTTTCTAATCAAGGTCTAATAATTATATATAAATATCAATTTTTATATTATAGTGTTATTAAAATTTTTATTTTTATTTTTACTATGCAGTTATAATATTTGAATAATTGTTTTTAAAACTTTAATATATCAATATTATTTTACTTTGTTTTGGTGTTTACTAGGGAAATTGTTAGGGCAAATTCTAGGGCACTTTACTAACATGTTTTTGAGTATTATTTTATGTTTTTGTGTCTACATTCTAGGGCATGGTATTCTTTTTTTTCAAGACAAATATAACTAAATTAATTTCTTATAATAGTTAATAGGGCAATTTATTTCTTAATAGAATGCTTCTAATAGATGCCAAAGAATTATTCTTTTCTCAACTGATGTTATCTCAAAAGTGAGACCTAATGTGCAATATATCATAAAAGGGAGAACAGTCAAAGTCAAGTTTAATTCATATAGGAAGATTGTGGTAAATGATAGGGAGGAAATTAGTCAGATAGTGAAATTAAAGATTCTGTGGGGGAATTAAGGTGTTGGCTTCTAGAAGTTACAGCTTCACAAAATTGACTCAGTCACCATCCCATAGTTGAGTTGGAAAAGAATTTTTATGTAGCTTTTAATCAATTGTAGAAACACAGTGTTCCTTAGGTATAAGCCTTTCTAACATCTTTTGGCCATGTTTATGGGAATTTACAAAAGACTTACAAGCCATGAAATCCCAAGTGTAGAGAGGTGTCAAGCATCACCCAAGGAAAAGTTAGTGGAGTCATGGTGCAAAAGAAGAGTGTTTTGAACTAGGAATCAGCATTTGCTACAATGCAAGGCACACCTATAACATAGAAGCTAGGCTGCATCATTCCTAGCTGGAGGAGGCCTTGATCATGATGGATTAAAGTTAGGCACATCTAGGGCAGCCAGAGGCAAGAAGGCAATGAAGAAACAACAACCAACTGCCACATAGTACCCTTCTATTGCTGTCACATGGATCAACCCTAACTTGGATTGGTCACCTCTCTAGGAGGTCTTCAACCTTAATCTGCTTTATAAAAGACTTCTGATAGTGCCAATTAACCACAGTAGATTATAATTTTTAAGAACCTATTTTCATCCTCCTCTTGGTTCAATTGTTTCTATTGACTATGATTGAAAACTTTGCCAATTGGGCCTCTCCTGCTAAACAAAAGAAATGAAGTTGTTTGATCCTCAATTTATACGGTATAATATTCTTATTCAATATGCATTTCCTATAAAAGTGATGAATAAGAAAAAAAAGATGAACAAGAATGGGAATGATATACAAATTCACACTCTAAGAGCTATCTACAATGAATTATGATCTAAGGCTATAGCAACAAATATGTGATTGTATAAATACGGATTTATTTTTTTGTTTTAAGTTGTATATAAAAAACAATCAATATTTTTGTCATGGGCTATACCCTATATACATGTGGCATGACATCTCACACTACCATGTAAATATCATTCCACATCATTCTAGACAATATGACATCACTACAATCTAGTGAGTTTTTATGGTTTTATTTTCATGTGTGAAGATTTGTAATGTGTTAATTGTGATCGTCTCTCTCCTTTCATTTCTTACTACTGTAGCTCATTTCTCATGGTTTGGAGGTGTAACTCCCCCAAATATAAGCATTATGCACCAATCAATTGATCATGCCTCTCATTTCTTACACTTGTTTGTAGTGTAGCACCCTAATCTAGCATAGTAGCAAGCATAATCAATTAGAGCATGATGGTGAGCACAATTGGAGTGTAGTAACAAGTGCAATCAATTGGAGTGCAATAGCAAGTTTGATCAATTGGAGTGTTGAGGCATCTATTGGTTTTTAGCATTGCACACAAGAATTTCTTTATTAGTTGCAAAACCACTCATTTATAGAGAGAGTGCCCCAAGTATGCAGCAATAGTGAGTTTTCAAAAAGCATTTAAAATCTAACATATTAAAAAAATATAACACCCACAAAACCCAAACTTTAAACCCTACTAACATGTAGAGAAAAAAATTGATATAAAGACACAACACAAAAAGTCATATATATGGTGTGGTGTTGATATGAACTTTACCATGTATATGTGGTGGGCATCAATACATACCCATGCATAAAAAAAATCTACTCAAAAAATTATTTTATAAGTCACACATGTAATTTAAGCAATTTTTTTTTTTGCAAGATTTTTTAATAGATCAACCATCATAAATACACCTCCCCCCAAATTGCAATCATAAATTGCTTGCCACACTGTCACTAGATAGTTTAGGTATACACTTATTAGCCACAATCTATATTTCTATTTACCCAGCTTGAAATTGAAAATACTATTCCTCTTTATAGTACTGAATCAATGCTTCTATTGGCAAAAGCCATAATTTAAATTAGTTTTGTACATTAATATTTCGTGAAAGTTTGTGCTCATAAGTTCTTAGTCAAGAATGATGGTTTCTAATGGAGAGGGCCTCGTTCGAGGCACTTCTTGGCCAATGCAGCAAAACAAAGGCGCTACTGAGAGGCAGGAAAGCTCACGAGAAGCTCAAGGCTCATGGCTTCCATCACGAGACTTACATGGGCAACCTCCTCGTCCAAATGTATGGAAGCTGCGGGGCTCCACAAGATGCCGCACTGGTCTTTGATTCGATTGCACAGCGCAATGTCTTCAGCTGGAACAATCTACTAGCGGCTTACACTCACAGTTGGAACTTGCGAGAGGCGGATATAATCTTTAGAAAGATGGCTCAGCACTCGCTGGTAACTTACAGCACCATGATCACAGTGAAAGCAAGAGCGGGGAGTTTAGAGGAGTCTAGGGACTTGTTTGATCATCTCCCCGAAAGCAGCCTTTCTTCTTCCACAACTATGATGATAACATACGGGAAAAAGGGAAATACCAGTGACGCAAAACAAATCTTTCATGCTACAAAGAACCGAGACGTGGTAGCATGGAATGCAATGTTGTCAGCGCTTACCCAAAATGAAGAACTTGAGGACGCAAAACTTTTTCTACAAAGAATGCCGTTCTACAACGTTGTGACTTGGACAGCCATAATATCAGGCTACATATACAGTGGCAACATTGGACACGCAAAGGCATACTTTGACAACATGCCGGAGCGAAGCACCATCACCTGGAACTTGATGATCTCGGCATATGCCCAGTGCGGGGATTCATGTCAATGTAGACGTCTGTTCGACAAAATGCCCGGAAGAACTGCCGAATCGTGGAACTCAGCAATGCAGGCTCTAGCTAAAGCTGGAAGCGTAGAGGAAGTAGCAAAGATGTTTGAGCTTATGCCGGAGCGAGATATAGTTTCATGGAACGTCATGCTGCTGGCTTCCAAGCAGCTCAAAAACGCCGAGAGCTTGTTTGCGAGCATGCCTCCAGGACGAGACGTAGTCTCTGGAAATATCATGCTAGGAGCTTATGCCAAGGCTGGACGAATGGATCTCGCTGATAGCTTCTTCGCAAGGATGCCACAGCACAGCTCCGTGTCGTGGAACGAGATGATCCAAGCGAGCGCCCAGCTCAGCGATGCCTCCTACTCGAGCTTGCTTTTTGCGATGATTCCGGAGAGAACTGTGGTCACCTGGACGGCGCTGCTTTGCCTCTACGCACAGAACCGCTGCGTGGAGGACGCTCGCTTCTTCGTCTTCGATAAGATGCCGCAGCGAAACCTTGTGACTTGGAACTCGATGGTGGCAGCATACGCACAGCTTGGAAATCCGGCGGAGGCTCTCGAGCTCTTCAAGTCCATGGATTTGGAAGGGATAACTCCCAATGAGATCACGTTCTCGACCGCCATCGACGCGTGCACAACGCTCCACTGGTTTGAGCTCGGCAGGATCATCCACTACGATATAGTTGCCGCTGGAGTGGAGCCAGATGCGTTCCTCGCCACTGCATTGGTGAGCCTCTATGGAAGAGCCGGATCGCTCTCCACCGCGAGAGCACTTTTTGAGAGGAATCCGAACAAGGTGGTCGGGTCCTGGAATGCGATGATCACGTCCTATGCCGACAACGGGCTGGCCGGAGAAGCACTGGAGCTGTTTAGCGCGATGCAGATCCATGGAGTGGATCCCGACCACGTGACTTTCAAGAGCGTCCTATCGGCTTGTAGCCATGCTGGGCTGCTGCTCCATGGTGTCGTCAACTTCGGCTCCATAGAAATGGACTTTGGTGTAATGCGAACAGGAGATCACTATGAGTGCGTTATTGATCTTCTCTCGCGATCTGGAATGCTGCAGCAAGCTGAGGAGCTCGTTGCCAAGATGCCGTTTGAACCGGGATGCTCGGCCTGGAGGATACTTCTCGCTGCATGTAAGAGTCACGGCGATGCTAAGAGAGGGGAGTACCTAGGCAAGCAAGTGCTCGAGCTTGACGAGGATGGCAGCAGTGCTTCGCCTTACATCGTTCTGTCGAGCATCCACTCTCAAAGTGCCGAGGTTGATCGAGGCTTATTGGAAACCTGCTCCTGTGAGTGAGATGAGCTTAAAACACTTGTGGTATTTTTCTCTATAGTTGCTCGAGAGATTCAGGCTTGGGCAGCTTAAGCTTGAGGAACGACTCAGGAACTCCACCGGTGAGTTCAAGGAACAAAGAAAGGCTTAGTTCAACAGAACATTTTAGGTTGGAGACCTTGTGATGAGGTACTGTAGTAGGTTGAACAAAACTTGTAGGGAGAGCCTATGATACTTATTAGCATATTTGGGTGGCAAGCAAGAGTGAATGTGATGCCATTCTATATTTGATTATGAAACAACAATTTTGGGCTGCAAACAACCCATATTGTGGGATTATGTGGCAGTAAAAAATTTTAGTCAACCAAACTACATACTGAAGTATGTCTCTTATCTTCAACATTTCCCTCCTTTTGATGACCTCATCCAACCTTGCCACCTTTTATTTCTTGTCACTGTATGACTTTGCCACCACCTTTTCTATCATTCCTACCACCTTCCAAAGGACTACATAAGGAGAGCTGAGAATAAAAGCCCTGTTTAAAGAAAAGCCTCACTGGAACCATCTATCCATCAGGCATTGCCTTACATCCTCACTGAGCCTCTCAGCCGAAGTGCATCTAACCATGAGTATATCTTGAGTATCAGCAGGGTCCTTTCTTCAGCAGCTTACATTTGGGGCATATACGACAGTGCACAAGAGGAAATCATGTCTATGTCGCCCTCATCAGTGTTTTGTCAGTGCCTTTGCTCAGATCCATGCTTGAAAACCGAGTCACAACTCTGGCCAGCAGCTTGATAGAGGCCTCTGTTGAAACTTCTACCTTCAAAGTGTGGTTGTCCACTAGCTTGCACTTGCTGGAGAAGCACATAGGTGGCAAACCTTGAAATCCCAGTGAAGGGACTTGTGCCAAAGTCACGTGTATCTTGAGTAGCTAGGGCCAAAGAACACAAACCTGTTCATCATCACCATGTCCTCTATCATTGTAGAGAAGCTGAAGGTTTGCCAAAGTATTCGTGACATAATCCTCTTCATGTGGAAACTCCACCACTGTCAACCTTGAAGAAGCTCCCAAGAAGAACCACCTGTCATAAAGACCAACAATCTTGAAGCGTTTGCACACGACACCATCACTATAAGCTCCCAATCCCTTGCAAGAATCACCTTACAAAATGAGGAGGATCTCCTCCACCTTGCTCCAGCTCACCACGTCCATGGAGCAAGCCCCAAAACCCATGTGAGGCTTTCTTCTTAGTCTAGAGTGTGTTGTTCTTTGATTCTTCCTCTTGAAACTATAAAAGTAGTTAGTGGCAAAGAGGGAAAGCATGGCAGCCCCAGGAAAGTTGGAGAGAGGAGAGATCAGTGCTCAATGCCCCGCTGATGGAAAACGAGAAATTTTCTTTGGATGGTGAGCTTTACAATTTCTTGCCATTCCCAGCCTTTTCATGTGGGAATGGCAAGAAATTGATACCCCAATTGATACCTAAGATCCACATGATGCGGTTGGATGTTCCGTAGTCACAACCGCATGCTTGTCCTTCTCCATTTCCGCACAAAGTTCCTGCTCCTATTCTTCTTGTTACTCGAGAGATGAGTGAGTTCTCAGAACACTTTCTTGCATGGTGGAAGCGGAGTGCCACACAGTCCGGGATTGTCTGTGAATGCCGCAGCTGGGAAGCTGCGGATCTTCGGTCCCTGTGGTATTTTCCCCGATAGAGAGTTGCTCGAGAGATTCAAGAATCGCAAGCTGGGCAGCTTCAGCAACGACTCAGGAACTCCACCGGTGAGTTTGTTCGATGACAAGTCGAGAGACTCCAGCGACGTTAAGTTTCCGACGCTTGCAGGAATGCCACCTTGGAGCTGGTTGTGCGAGAGGTCAAGCGTCTTGATCACTTTGAGGTTGGCTATCTCTTTCGGAATGCTACCCGTGAGCTTGTTCTTCGATAGATTGAGGTAGGACCAGCTGTCCTGGGTTCTACTCGGAGGTGGAGGGATCTGACCACCCAGCTGGTTGTCGGAAAGATCCACGAACTCTAGAAATGACGAGTTAGAAGAGAAGATTGGACTTACCGAGCCGGACAACCTCGTTGAGCGAAGATCCAGTCGAGTCAAGACGGAGTACTTGCTGATGTCACTGCTCAGCGGGACGGCCAGAGGATTGAACGACAGGTTGAGATGGTACAATCCAGAAAAGCTGCTCGATAACGTTGGGAGCTGTCTCACTTTGATGGTGTTCATGGAGAGATCGAGGACGCCCAAGTTGAGCTGGGAGAGAAAAGATGGCAGCTCCTCGATGCCACAGGAAGCGAGAGAGAGCCGGAAGTAATTCGCACGCAGTTTTGACAGCCAGCCCGGGACGGTGTGGAGATGAAATTGGTTGTAAGACAGGTCGAGAGTGGCGAGCTGCGTCTTGGAGAGGTCGGGAAAGCTTCCAGCCAGCTTGTTATGGGCGATGTTAAAGTCTGCAAGGCTGCGGAGCGACCCCAAGGAGCTTGGAACTTCACCGGTGAGCTGATTCAAGGATAAGTCGATGACGCTCAAGTTGACGAGGCTGCTGCTCCCCCATGAAACCGGAATGGTACCACTTAGCTCATTTTCCGACAGCCAGAGATTTCGTAGTGACTTGCAGTTGCCGAGCGACGAAGGCAGGCTTCCAGTGAGCTGATTGTCGGAGAGATCCAGCACTTCCAACAAAGATAGCTTCCCAAGGTCCGAAGGAACAGGACCAGCGATCTTGTTGTGAGCCAGTTGCAACTCTTTCAGCGTTGAGATGGAGACGATCGAGCCTGGAATGGAGCCGGTAAGCCTGTTGCTTGATATATCCAGCTTCTCGAGACGGCGAAGGTCGCCAAACGAGGATGGTATGCTGCCTGTTAGCTGGTTGGACTCGAGACGAAGCTCCCGGAGATTTTTCAGCGAGCCGAGCTCGAAAGGAATTGCTTGAGAGAGCTTGTTCCCCTCGAGGTAGAGCTGCGTGAGCCTGGAAAGAGCGCCAATGGCTGCCGGGATGGGACCAGTCAGGTTGTTTCCATCGAGGAAAAGCCTCTTGAGCGTCGAGATTTTGCCGATGGAAGCAGGGATCTCCCCGGAAAGACCAACTAGCGAAGAAAGTGCCAAGGACTCGAGAGAGGAGAGCATACCGAGCGAGGGAGAGATCGATCCGGTAGCACTTTCGTAGCCGATGGAATCGCCGGCATCGTAAGGATCGATGATCTCCAAGGAGATGACTCTTCCAGTCTTGTTGTTACACCTGATAGTTGGCCATGAACAGCACTGTTTGCCTGTCCAGGCCTTGAGCCTCCCCGAGCTGATAGTGATAGTGGATTTGAAGTCGAGCAAGGCCTTGAGGTCGTCCTTGTGACACGAAGCATTCAAAGCCTTGGTGAATTGATCTGTTGCTGCAGCCACTGAAGAAGCACAGATCAGCGCTAGCAAGAAGAGAGTTGAAAGAGACGAACGATTTTCCATCTTAACTTATGCCTCAACACGAAGCACTACTTATATGCCGAAGGTCAGTCAGTACGTGTCGATAGGGATAAGTGATGAATGATGGTCGTCCTGTAGCCATTGGAGGGCAAGAAACTTATGTCAGTCAACATTGTTCTGCTCTAGAAAATGTATTATTTACCGGATCTCCGACATAAAAAGCTGTCAAGAGAGTTCCGTCCGTGTTTGGCCTTGACTCTGCAAGCAAGAAGAAAACAAACTTGAAATGGAACTGCTTCAAAAAGATTTTACCAGCAATCACCACAGGAACATATTCCATTTCGGAAAATGTGTAGCCGGGTGTCTCTGACGATCACGGTCCGCTGCTCCAGCTTAGAGATAAGAGCAGTAGTTGCGTGGCATTCCTCGCAAGTCTTGTAGTTGTTTACGACTCGAACCGGTGCTCCAGGAGGAGAGCTCAAGAGAGCACATGCCACCGCAAACTTTTCCGTGTGTCCACACAAGGCGAGATCGTTATCATGGCCGCCACTTCCACACTGTTCTCCGTTTCCTTGTCCTCGCTCCAGATTATTAAAAAGATCATCCAGCTTCGCTTGAATCTTCTCAGTTAGTGGATGCCTCTTGTCACCCACAACGAAGACGTGCACTCTTCCTTTCCTATCCGTCCACCAGCTCTGTCCAGATCTTCTCAAAACTCCAGCAGTTTTTCCCATTTCCTGGATCTCCCCAACCTTTCCTGCCAATCCAGCAGCACTGTAGACGTTCGCCATGAGGGCGTAAGCCAGAGTGTTCTTGCTGTCCATCTTCATCACCTCCTCAAATGCGAACCTCCCAACTTCTGTGTTCTTCCACTTCCAGCATGAGCTCAATAGAGCCGTGTAAATCACCACGTCTGGCTCGCATGCCATCTTTTTGACCATTGCCACAGCTTCGTCCAGTTGATTGGCACGCCCCAGTAAATCCACCATGCAAGTGTAATGCCTGATGCGAGGAGCGATGCCAAACTCTGAGCTCATTCTCCGGAAGTAACCTTTCCCCTCTTCAACGAGGCCGGCATGGCTGCACGCGGTAAGAACCGAGAGAAAGGTGACCTCGTTTGGTCGCAGCTTGTCCTCTTGCATTTTCTCGAACAGATCAAACACCCGCTCGCTATCGCCCTGACAACTGTAACCTTCGATTAGAGAGCTCCATGTCACGAAAGTCTTGTGGGGAATTGAATGAAATACCTTTTCCGCATCGACTATGCTGCCGCATTTTCCAAAGAAATCGATCAGCGAGGTGGCTACAAAGGGATCCTCGCCAAAGCCAGCCAGCATGAGCTCATCCTGCACTCGCTTCCCGAGTTCTAGCGCTGCTAAAACGCCACAGGCCTTAAGAACTGCAACAAAAGTCACAGCATTTGGTAAGCATCCTTCATTTTGCATACGACAATAGTACCTGAGAGCAGCGTTTGGAAAGCCACTCTGAGCGAGCCCCAGAATGATACAGTTCCACGAGACCATGCTCCGTGCCTCCATGCTCTCAAAAATCCTGCAAGCATCTCCAAGGCTCCCACATTTTGCGTACAAATCCACCAGGGAGCTCTCCACGAACACGTCTAGCTTCTTCACAGTCTCCACAGCTTGAGAGTGAAGAGCTCGGCCTCGTTTGAGCGACTCAACCTTGATAATCTTGCCATCAACTTGCTTTCCATCTTCTTTCCCTGCCAAACCAGCGCAAGCCTTGAGAGCAGCGAGAAGAGTAATTCTGTTCGCAGCCACACCACCTTCGTCCTTCATGCTCGAGTACAAGTCCAAAGCAGCTTTCTCCTCGCCACTCTGAGCGTACCCGAGAATGATCGAGTTCCAGGACACCACAGTCCGTTGCGGCATCGTCTTAAACACCTTGTGAGCGTCCTCCAAGCTCCCAAACTTCGCATAGAAGTCTATCAGAGCGTTCGAGACATAAGCGTTGCGCAGGGCTCCACTCTTGTCAGCTTGAGAGTGAACACTTCGAGCCTTCTCCAAACTCTCGGCTTTGACGAGCTTTCCCGACACAAACTCGCCTTGCTCTTCCTCTGCCAAGCTTGCACAGGCCTTCAGCGCAGCAAGAAGAGTGATAGAATCCGGCTCGTAGCCTTCCGAATTCATACGTGAGAAGAGTTCCCAGGCAACTTGGCCATCCCCTTTCTGTGCGTATCGAAGAATGAGGCAGTTCCACGACTGGACGCATCGGTGGTGCAAGCTCTCAAAAACTTGACGAGCTTCGTCCATGCTCCCACACTTCGCGTACATGTCGATCAAGCTGGTTCCCACGAACGCGTCGAGATCATCACCACTCTTTGCTGCTTGCGAGTGAATCTCTCTCCCTCTCTTCAGCCACCCTGAGTTCCCTCCACCACCATTTCCAGAGTTCTTGCCATCTCCAGCCAAACTAACGCAAGCCTTGAGTGCCGCTAGAACAGTGACACGATTTGGAGCACACTTTCCCTGTTCCTGCATTCTCGAGTAGAGATCCAGAGCTGTTCTCCCATCACCGCCTTGGACGTAGCCTTGAATCATCGAGTTCCACGACACCACATCGTGCTTCTCCATGCTCTCGAAAACCTTGCGAGCTTCCACCAAGCTCCCACACTTGGCGTACATGTCCACCACAGCGCTGGCCACGAAAACACTGGAAATATCCCCACTCTCCACCAAATCTGCGTGAATCTTCCTCCCAGCCTTGAGGTCGTTCGATCCCCGGCATACCTTCAATGCGGCTAGAGTAATCCCGATCCCCGGCTTCTGCCCGAGCTCGCGGATCTCGTGATACGTCGCCAGCGACTCATTCGATCTGTGGAAACCCTTGCTGGAGCTGGAGCATCGAATCCGGCTGGGACTAGTCTAGACGAGAGAGAAATAGTGTCGTATGGCGGCTAGATCGATCGAAAATGAGAAGCATACCTGGATCAAGCAGCCGCAAAGGCTCAATCTTCCCTGCATTTGGAGGGCCCTAAAATTTCCTGTCTTTAGGGCTCTTGGATTTTTATTTGATAAGGGTTTCCCGCCTTAGGATGGTCTCTGTCCGGAATTTTTATAAGGGTTTCCGGCTTTTTCATTGTCTTCTGTCTACACTATCCATTAGGCCGTCGGCATGAACGAAGGGCGTTGTGGATCCCAGACTGCTTCACTTTCAAGGAGGATCCTCTACCAGGTAATAAACTGAGGATTGATTAGCCTTGAAATGTTCGAAGGCCAGAGAAAAACTGCAAAACACAGACTCGCAATTTGACTCGGCTGAAAGTTTTGGCGGTGGTGACAGCGTAGTGCAGCCCGTGAAGATGACGCTGCACACACTTGTTCTGGCAGCGGAGTGCATGGCTGCTCGAATAGCCCGGCTCATGCAGGCGTTTGCTCATGACTTCGAACTGCCGGAAGAGTCTGTTGGCCCCCCAAAAGGCCAAACGAGTTTCTGTTATACAAGTAACTTCTTGAGCAATGTCCAGTTTTCTGGTCTCGCATGGTGAGCTTGCTCTTTCTCTTGTGGTTTGATTCAGTTACTTAGTTCTCTTGCGTTGTGTCATGACAGATGGATTGGATCGTGGAGTGTGTGGATGAGGATGTCCATATCTGTCTCCTGAGGTGGAGGATCTGGTGTCGAGGTTTGCCGACAGAGGGCCAGGAAAGGTTAAACAAAGCTGACGCGAGCATGGATTGCGCTATGCTTGCATAGAGTTGCAAACTATGCCGGCTGTGCAAAGAGTTGAGGCAGCGCTTCAAAGTCCAGGCAACGGTGGTGTGCAACAACAGTGCCAGGGTGGTGGCGGAGATGAGGAGTGAATTGTCCGTGTTTGTGATTCACAGCAGCATGGACGAGAGGGAGGTGGAGTGTATCAAGCAAAGCAAGAACAGGTCCGTGATCGTCACAGATCAAGGCTGGTTTGAGACGTTCTTACTTTGAGCTTTTGTCTGACCAGACAACCAAAGTGGTGATTAGTCTTGTTGGAGGGGAGAAAGAGTGTGAGCTGTTGGATAGCATGAGGAGTTTGTATGGGGTCGAGATAGAGTTGCTGGCTTCTCATCCTAGGAAGCGCTTGTATTTTGAGGAAAAGGTAATATAGTAATTGGCATGAAAGAACCAGCCCATAATAGAACATGAATATAAGAATTTCAATCTTTATGACAAATTAAAAGAATGACTCTTGGCATTCTTTAGGATTCTACTGGGTATTGTCTAGTTTAATTTTAATGATTAAATTAACAATTTTTTATTATTAGTAATTTTTAAATAGTGACTGCATGGAATATGAAAATGGGAATACAGAAATGTGTATATCAATTAACCTAAAAACTTTAATTTATATATAAGAGTAAATGGTCTAGATTAAAATCAATCTAATAGCTATCAAAATCCTATTAGTAAACTAAAGATGGAAGGTAGTTAGGGTTCTTCTTTTGATGGGTTAGAATCAGGAGAAACATTAGGAGGAGGCACTAGTGGATTTTTAGTTGTTTCTAATCCCTTTATACGAAATGTTTTAGTTAGTGCATATGCACAATTTTTGGAGGATTAGCTTGTTAAATGGTATGATTGTAGTACATGTGGTTTTTACCCTTTATTCTATGGTGATTTACTATAGGATAACCACAAAGCAAAACTTAATGCCACGTGTCACATACCACATGCCATATGCCACGTGTCCAAAGGACAACAAAGTGGAATCCAAGTTTTAGAGTTTTGGGCCACTGAACAAAGGAATGGAGCCAAATTTCTAAACTTGAAGCCAAGGAGCGAAGGAATTGGAGCATAGAGTAACTCCTGAGTGTATAAGAAGTGAAGGGTCAGGAGTATGGAACGACTTAGAATAGTCCTAGAGTATCCAACATCCCAATGCTATGACTAGCATAGAAAACAGAGCCAAACAAAGTTTAGTGTTATTTCAATATATTGGTGGCTTAATGTAAAGTTATGGGTACTCCACTAGCTAATATGGTGTGAAATTTGGGCTTAGACCCAAGCCGAACGTAAAACAAGGACAAGTACGCAAGTGGGAATTAGACTATACCTCAAGTTTAGCTATTCCCGACCTACCTATTATTCCTACTATATATTTGGAACCCCCTATACCCCCGCCCCCCCCTAAGGAACACATGCTTTAGGCTTTCACCCCAAGCCTCCTTTAGTACTAAGAGTTAGTCTTTGGAACAAGTTCGAAATTTACTAAATGTGGAATGTCTTTAGATTGCGAATTTGGACACGGGACAAACACTATTGTATTTAGGACAATCTCTACATTCTGTAGATATGCCAAATGAGTAAACCTAGACTATGCTATAGCAGAAAGACACAAGAATCACCTTTTTAGAAAAGTGCAACAGCCACTTTTCTACACCAACTTTAGACTCTATTCAACTTAATTGATTTAGCCTCAAAAGTTAGCATCCCTTTTAGGTCACATCATATAAACTATATATTAACGTCTAAGCTAACAAAGTCAACTTCAACCCCTTCACTAGTTTATACTAGCTTACAAAAATAGATTAGTTTTTAAGCAAAATGATCAAAAAATTATCCATTGGAAAAGCCTAAGAAAATTTATGGAAAATTTTTCATCCTAGAAAAAGAATGATTCTCAATTTAGGAATACAAACTTTCAAGACTCAACCAACTTCCTCCTACTAACAACTTCACATAAGTTTACCTCAACATCAATTCTTATTACCTAACAGTATGTCTAAGCATCGAACATCTTGCCCATATTTCCGACATCCAACACTGATATCTGTGAAATGCAAAATAAACATCTGAGGCTTAATCACAAAGACCATATTTTCAGATATTCATATTGCACTAACACTCTTTTTCAACCATCTTTAAGATCCAATGTGAAGCTAAAACATTAATAAGAAAAATGATATAGAAAAATCAAGGTGTAAGGAAAATTCCTCATCACTTAAAATAACAATGCCACTTCCACTAACACAAGTGTTAACAATGCTAATGCCTCAACAACTTCACACTTTCACCATTCAATAATCTACTTCAAGTGCAACGGATTCACTGACAAATTATAGTAAATGAATGTTATAACCCTTTCCCAACACTTCAATGGGCAAACTTTCAAGGAAACAAAGTACTAATATAAGCTTAGCATATTATATATCACTATTGAGAATCTAGTTAAAGTTACTACAATGCTACTATGTGCAAGTAGACTAGCTTCACTATCAACCACTTTAGGGTTGATTATCATTTAACTAAGCAACTTTGTAAACATTTTGCTCACTATCACATAGATATGATATAAAATCACAATGACTTGATCATCAATTAAGCAACATCACGAGCAATGCCCATATCACTATTGCAAAGGTTTACGTGAGTATCAAGTGTCAAATCAATTAGACAAAATGCAACATAAATGCCACACCCCACCGATAGAGATATACAACACTCAACACCACTAACTTTTGTTCACAATACAGACAAACTCATGCCACTCTCTTTCCGACTAAACTCAAAACTAATCCAACACCAAGCTACTCAAGGAGCAACAGTAAAGTTCCCCAGAAAAGAATTGAGCAATGTAACTTAAGTTTTTAGTAGCAAGTCTAGACAAAATGGTTTATCACTTCACCACTATCCTATAAGTGACTAATTTTTCCATTCTACTTTAGTCACTTAACCACACCTCTAACCACTTGGAGGAGTCTCATTCACAACCTACTTAAGTCTAATTTAGGACATGGAACTTGCTAGCCCTGAAAATGGCATCCATACCACTCATCCTTTGCATTTGGTCCAAATGCTCCATATGTCCGGTCCCAAGACCGACGCCCTAAGGTACCACTGACATACCAGTGCATTACGCTAAGGCCATGCCCATTCACTTTAGTCACACCGATGGTCCAACACCACTTACATTGCAGTCCCGTCTCTCAATGACTGGGCCATCTGTCTAAGAGTGACCATCCAAGATCAACTCCTTAGCATCCTTAAGATGCCCGCAAACATGGGGAACCACCTTCCCCAATATCCCTTTTACAATCCCCACTAAGTCCCTTTTCCATCTATGGCCAAGTTTGCCTACACTGCCACTCGAACAAGGCCCACAGGCCTTACCACTAAGTCCTATTGTCCTCTGGGACTTTCTCACCACATGATCGTATCCTTGGTCACCACACCAAAGGACTACTCCTCTTCCATTCTACAGTCTGGGACTTTGGGACAACATTTTGGAACACCACAGCCTTACGCGAGTTTTGTGGGTACTTTTCCCGCTTTCCACCTTTGGGTGCTCTAGCCATAGGCTTAGAGCGAGGTTCCATTGAGCCACGCCAGGTATCCAAGTAGGTAATGCCACCCACATTTGGACTGGGAGCATCGACCATTCGATCTCCCGGGGGAACTAGAGCTGGCTTTTGAACACTTCATTAAGCTACCCCACTTGATAGTCTATATTCACTCTAGCGTTGGACCTCCCAGTGGTTATCCCATCACCTAACACTTGAGAACAACCTTCCTAGGCCAAACTTGCCTTTCTTGGCTAAACTGGCTCCACTGGAGTCTTCCCCTTACTATACTTTTGGAGCTTACCAAACCCCCCAAGGTGTGGGAGACGAATGCTTTGGGCTTTCACCCTCTCAGACTCAAACTCGGACTCGAACTCAGACTCAAACTCAGACTCGGACTCGGACTCGGACTCGGGCTCAGTCTTGGGCTCGGTCTCGGTCTCGGGCTCGGTCTTGACTTCGGACTCCATCTTGGATCCTTCTCGGACTCCATCTCGGACTCCATCTCCGGTCCATCTTGGACTCCATCTCGGACTCCATCTCGGGTCTATCTCAGTCCATCTCGGACTCCATCTTGGACTCCATCTCATACTCCATCTCAGACTCCATCTTGGTCCATCTCGAACTCCATCTCGAACTCCATCTCGGGTCCATCTTGGGTCCATCTTAGACTCCATTTTGGACTCCATCTCAGGTCCATCTCAGACTCCATCTCGGACTCCATCTTGGGTCCATTTCCGTCCATCTTAGACTCCATCTTGGATTCCATCTTAGACTCCTCAAGTCATAACTTTTAGTCTAAACGTGTTACGCTCGTTTGGCTTTCACTTTGGCCACTACCACGTGGCACTCTTTCGGCTCCACTTTGGGGCTTAGGGATTTGTGTCTCACATATCCATCCCATGACTCACCACTTGTAAAACCATCATAACAAACATGCATTAAGATAGGGCTTGATTGCATAATGTGAACGCAAGCAATAAGTCACACCTCATTGTGAATCATCTCTTCTGGAAGAGAAAATGATTTACGTATTTTGTCTCTGAGGACTCTCTTTTCAGTCTCATATTTGACCAAACCTCAAACTTGCTTTTGCACTACCTTTAGTCCAATCCAAGAAAAGTTTATGAGAGAGCACGACAATGACTACTTAAACTTGATTGATCCACTCATAATCATGCCTAGAAAGGATCCATTAGTGCCGTGCTAAATAGCTATAGACCAGCCTATTTGTCACTCATAGCAACCCAAGGGAAGTTTACTTTAACCCATGGTACATGGAACAACTTATAGAACCACTAATAGGCTAATATTAATCCTGCCAACTCAAAATGTAACTTCGAGTTGCTAATGTGCCTCACTTATGAGCCCAAGTGCAAACTCGTGCAAAATGGTACACCTCAAATCCATCTTGCCAACTCAAAGTGTAACCTTGAGTTGCTAAGGTGCCTCACTCACGAGTCCAAGTGCAAACTTGTGCAAAATAGAACATTTCAATCCTTCTTATGAGCCCAAGAGCAAGCTCACATAATAAGGTACAAAAGATAACCAAAATTTATACCCAAGAAACAAATGCAAAGTCATTGCACCTAAACGTGTACCCATTCAGATTATCATTTTCATCTCTGCATATATAATGAGACTAGTTACCCAATCTCATTGAATAGTACTCACTGAGATGTATCCTTTAATACCAAATATAGCATACATGGTCTTTACCCTTTATCCTATGGTGATTTACCTTAGGATAACCACAAAGTGGAACCTAAACCCTCTATATGCCATGTGTCACATACCACATGCCATGTGCCACGTATTCAAAGGACAGCAAAGTGGAATCTGAGTGGCCTTGGGCCACTGAACGAAAGAACAAAACCAAACTTCTAAGCTTGAGGCCAAGGAGCAAAGAAATTGGAGCATGGAGTGACTCTCGAGCGTATAGCCTAAGGAGTGAAAGGTTAGGAATACAGAGTGACTTGGAACAGTCCTAGAGTATCTAGCATCCTAATGCCGGGACTAGCACACAAAATGGAGCCAAATAGAGTTTAGCGCTATTTCAGCATACTAGTGGCCTAACGTGAGGTTATAGGAACTCCACCAGCTAGCATGGTGTGGAACTTGGGCTTAGACCCAAGTCAGACATAAAACAAGGACATGCACACAAGCGGGATCTAAACTATGCCTCAGGTTAGTCGGCCATGCTCAACCTACCCACTATCCCTACTATACATTTAGAACCCCCCATAACTCCCCCCCTCTTCCCTTCCCTTCCCTTCCCTTCCTTGAGGAACACATGCTTTAGGCTTTCACCCCAAGCCTCCCTGAGTACTACGAGTTAGTCTCTAGAGCAAGCTTGAAATTTATTAAATGTGGCATGTCACTAAATTGTGAATTTGGACACGAGACAAACACTATTGTGTTCAAGACAATCTTTACATTTTGTAGATATGCCAAATGAGCAAATCTAGACACTTTCCATAAATAGCATTTGGGACCAAAATGAGACTAACACAAAGAGCATGATAGCAAGGGTGTTTGGCAGACACGTTAAGTTATCATTTAGCAAATATTGAGGGACCAAACTCAATATCGTGAGAGTTCTTGATACTAGTAAGTGCAAGCTAATCACACAAGTTTCTCAAACCAAGTCGAGTATGCTCAACAAGAAACATATAAGGTTCCTACCTTATGTTTATCCAATTTAAGTGCATGGGCATTGATCAATTTCTCAACTAGCTCAAGTGGGAATTGATAATAGGTCTAGTAATACTGACCTCCTGCTGTCGTGGTAGTAAGGAAAGAATATCCAAAAGGACTAGTTGACAGGTAGCTTTTGATACCGAAGTCATATTCACAACAATGATGAACCTCATAAACTTATGGTCCAACTTCCTACAACATCCGATATGGTCCTTTCCATTGAGCAAGAAACCCCTTTGATAGACCACATATTATAAGATTGGGAAAATAGATTGACACCATATCATCCACTTTGTACTCTATATGTGGATGATGATAGGAGTTGTAGATCATTGTTGTCCCATTTGTACACAGCCCAAATGTTCAGCAAACTCCACTTGAACTAATGGAAGAATGCTCCTCAAATACTGATCCTAAGACTAAGCATTAATAGTCTATGGTAATTGTGAAGGTAAACTCAACTCTGTTACCAATATCAGATCATGAGTATAGGAGTTTATTTAGTAAAAGTTCATGTATTTCATGATCATCTCTTTGAAGGTTCAAATAAGCTATTCCACTAAGCAATCTATTTGTGGATGATAAGAACTTGTGAAAATGTGGCACATCCTTAGTTGAGATGTTAAAATGTGAAATGCTTCGGGCATAAATGTAGAACCATTATTTGAGAGAATTTACTCTAAACAAAAATGTTGGAGAACTTCTCAATTGAGGAGGAAGTATTCAATTAGTAGTTGCAAATACATTCACAAAAGCATCAATTTCCACTCAATGAGTTAATGTGAGACACAAATCCCTAAACCCTAAATTGGAGCCAAAAGGATGCCACATGGTAGTGGCCAAAGTAAAAGCCAAATGAGTGTAATACGATTGGACTAAAAAGCTCCAACTTAGATAGTCGAGAGTGGGAGTGGAACTCCCAATGAAGTGCTCAGGGAATGAGCACAAAACAAGTAGTAAGTGAGTCTCTAGAAAAGGGACCCGAGATGGAGTCTAGGATGGAGTCCAAGAGAGACCTGAGATGGAGTTTGAGATGGACCCAAGATGGAATCCAAGATGGAGTCCGAGATGGACCTGAGAAGGAGTTTGAGGTGGAGTTTGAAATGGATCTGAGATGGAATCTGAGATGGAGATCAGAAGGAGTCTGAGATAGAGTCCAAGATAGACTTGAGAAAGAGTCTGAGGTGGAGTCTAATATGGACTCAAGATGGAGTCTGAGATGGACCCGAGATGGAGTCCAAAATGGAGTTCGAGATGGACCCGAGATGAAGTCTGAGATGGAGTCCGAGATGGAACCGAGACTAGGAAAGGCTAGTGTGTCCCAGGAAGGCTATGCCCACATGTTGGGTGATAATATATCCACTGAGGAGTCCAAGGCTAGAGTGAATACGAATTGACAAGTGGGGTAGCATGGTGAAGTGTTCAAGAATTGGCTCTAGTTCCCCCGGGAGATCAAATAGTTAATGCTCCCAGTCCAAGTGTGGGTGGCACTACCTACCTGGATATCTAGCGTGGCTCAATGAAACTTCGCTCCAGCCCTATGGCTAAAGCACCCAAAGGCGGAAGGTGGGGAAAGTACCTAATGGTGTTTTGAAATGTTATCCCAAAGTCCCAAACTATAGAAAGAAAGAAGAATAATCCTTTGGTGTAGTGACCAAGGATACAATCACATGGTGAGGAAATCCCAAAGGACAGTGGGACTTAATGGTCAGGCCTGTGGGCCTTGACTTAATGGTAGTGTTGGCAAACACGGCCATGGATAGAAAGGGACTTAGTGGGGACTAAAAAAGGGATATTGGGGAAAGTTGTTCCCTATGTCTACGGGCATCTTAAGAAGGTTAAGGAGTGAATCTAGGATGATGATTCATAGATGGGTGGCCCAATTTTTGAAAAACAAGATTGTGATATAGGTGATGTTGGATCACCGGTGTGACAAAGGTGAATAAGCATGGCCTTAGTTAACAGACTGATATGTTAGTGGTACTTTTGAGTGTTGGTCATGGGATCAGATACATGGAGCACTTGGACCAAGTGTAAAGGTTGAGTGGAATGGATGCCACTCTCGGGTCTAGCAAGTCCCCAAATCTAGAATAGGACTTATGGAGGTTGTGAGTGAAACTTTTCCAAGTGGTCAGAAGTGTAGTTAAGTGACTAAAGTATAATGGAAAATTTAGTTTCTTATAATTTGGTATCAAAACTGTTCCTTAGTCTGACTTTTACTAATGTTCAAATATATCACCACCTGTGTTAGCATTGAAAGGTCCTAGGAGTGGGCCTATCCTTGAGGAGTAGCAGGTTAGGAGGACATGGATCTCCACTACAGTTCATGTGTGAACTTGTAAACAAGGTGGTGGATAAAAAAGGGCCAATAAGAGAATGACTTTGGGATCTTAGAAATAGTATAAGGTTTTCCTTAGAGAGTTGAGGATGTGATTCAAATGAGCGTTTGACTTAGCAAACTGATTAATGTATTTGTGGTAAACAACTATAGTTGGGATCACAAGAAAGATAGAGACTCCAAAACAATAAAGAAGTCATAAAATTATCCTCATATAGTTAAGGTTAGTGCTCATGAATTTGATATTAGAATTAAAGACTATGAGAGGTCAAATATGGAAGAGGACATAAGTCCTTGAAATGGTAGCCAGGGTTACCTTTAATAAATGCTAGAATAACCCAAGGAGTTAGGGGTGTATTTAGAAGATAAGTCAGTATTCTCATCATATGGATAGATAGTCATAAGGGGCAAAAGTAACCCATAGGGAATGAAAAATAATCAAGTGTCAAAATAACACTTGTAAAGATGGTCTTTGTGAGTAAGAGATGAATACAAAAAGTTGTATTTCAGTGAACTGGCACCTCAAAATAGCTATGAGGCTAAAACCTTACGGGTCGTTGAATTAGTAAATTCTAAAAAGCTAAATAACGTGTCAAGGAATGGTCCTAAAGGACTAATGGAAGCATTTGGATTAAGATGCATGGCACCTTACGAAGGATGGGGAGGATCATAAAATCTAAGTATGAGAACAATGTGTATTTTATTGATGGCAGAAGGCACCATACTAAAGTCATAGGAAAAGTGTTCCTAGAAGAAAGCAACTTTGGCTTAGAGTTATATGTGAACACTATGGCATAGTGCTAATTGATAATTAGCATAAGAAATGACTATATTGGTCTTGGCAAAGATTTAGACATAAGTGGGAAGTATCGTAAAGGTACATTCATAGAGCCGATGGTGTAAAAACACCAAATGTGCCAAGGTATGATGCCTTGAGGTCAAGTTAGTAGGTTCATGAGAACCCCTTGCCAAAGGAATCCTAATGGAAATAAAAATAGCACAACATAAGTTAAAAGGCATATGGTTAAAGTGTAGTAACCCAAATAATGATGGAAGTGTGGAAGCACTAGCAATGAGTTGTAGGACTTAATAACTATGAGGCAACTAAGCAAAAGGTGAAAAATAATTAATTGGATTAGTAGAAGTTGACTACCCAAGACTTGTTATTGAGATAAGGAGGTTAGATATACCCCTCCGAAGGATAAATTGTTTATGTTGAGATATAATAAGTCAATCTTGTAAAGGAAAATGCTCATTGTCAAAGAAGGTCATCATTAGAACACCAAAATACTCTGAAACACTAGGGAGTGGTGTTTGGAATCATGAGGGCATTAGATAAGGCCCAAGAGACTAAATCCCTAATGAATAATAGATAAAAGGTGCTATCCAATGTTTAAAGTTGCGGAGATAAGAGAAGTCCATCTATTCAAATTGGACAAAGCTAAAAAAGGATTTTAGCATGGCTAGCAATGGGCATAAAGAGGCCCATGCGTAACAACATTAATCCTGGTGTGTGAAATTACATGGTGAGTATATCCAAATTGAAGAATCATTCCATAAGTTATTAAATAGGTTCATCCTTAAGAATACTTGCTAAGGCATAATAGAAAGTGCAAAACTACCCTCCTAGATGGGAGGAGAATAATTAAAGAGAAGGCACAGGGCCAAAAAGTAAGTAGTAAAGGGATGAAATTTAACTTTAGGAATCGAAAGGTATAATCAAAGGTGGTTAGACAAGTTAGACTGTATGACAATTAGAAACTTGCAAAAAATGAGGCCTTAGCAAATTAAGGGATAGTCCTTTCAAGGTTCCTAAAAACAATTCTAGGTTAGTTAGTACCTAGTGTAAATGGTTCACAAAACATGTGAAATTAGAGTGGTGTAGCAAAAGTGTGGTCTTGAAACTTGCCATGAGGTAAGACTATCAAAGTTAGGGAAATCCCTGAATGTTCAAAGAGAGTTAATGGTTAAATACTTTTACACTTATGTATGAAACTATATTACACTAGTCAAATGATTTGCTAAGTGAGATCAGCAAGTTAGAGGGAATAAAGACCCTAGTTGAAGGTGTTGACTTCAAAAAAGGGTGGCCTATGGGGCCAAGTATGGAGGAGTCCATGCATGATTACAGATTTATCAAGTGAGAGGATTTGGCAATGCAGAGGAATTAGATTCCTAAGCTGTGATTTATAGTATGCCTTAAGTATAAATTGGTGCACTGGTATGGGGAGTCATGCCAGGCATCCTAGGTGATGCCGTCTGTAGATGCATGTATAGAGGTTAAGTTCAAGTCCCAACCCTTTAGTGTTTGGGTTTGAGTTCTAACTCACCAGGCATGGTGATAGTTTGGAATATGAAGACACTCATTTTTCGGTGGTCATAGACTCTTAGTGAGAAGATTGTCTTGGGCACATTGCCAAATAGGGAATGCCCCAGAGTAATGATGCACAGTTAAATTTTTTAATGTGAAAGCTTAGCATATATAACTTGAACACTTTGGTTAGAGTGGCACTAAAGACGTGGTGAATGAGATGGGGACACCCAATCTCAATTGTTATGGACCCTTGGCTAGAAGGGCTAGCTTGGATGCACTGTCAAGTGTTGGGGATGCCCCCAAGGTCATGGTCAACAAGTTAAAGGTTTAAAAGTCCTAATACTTATTGACAAACCTATTAAGGTGTCAAAATTAAATCATTAGGTGATCTTATGGCTAAAACAAGGACAAGGTCCTTGTGAGGTTAAGGAATAAAAGTCCTAGTTCAAAGTGTTAATTTGAACTATTGTTAATGGTGTGGCTTAGTCGAAGTGACTAACTAGGAAAGACACATAAGGGAAATGAACTATGACAATGCAATGGTATTGCGAATGTAAGAAAGGGACTTATGGGTGGGTCACTAAGTTGGGTTATGCATAAAGCCCATAATAGAAAATGCTAAAGAGACTTACTAGGGGTGAACACCCTCTGGACTTGGCAAAGCAAAGCCTTTGCTGTAGAACCAAAAGGATACGTTGAGGATGGAGGTCATGATGCTATGTTGCTTAGTGCAAAAATGTAGCACATGTGATCATGGGATGAGATTTGGATATATTGTCACTGTGGATCCTTGGAACCTTGGGGGATAAATGGGGATAAAATAGCAACTAAGGGCTCTCTCATCAAGCAATTGCCCCTTTTCCAATTGGCTTAAGGGGAGAAAGATAAGGTGCGTTACAGTTGGTATTAGAGAAAATGGCTATTGATTAGTGGCTACTTAAAAATATAATATACCCTTGAGCAAGGTATATTCCTACCCCTAAATATGAAATCGTACATATTGGGCATCCATGCGTACGTCCTTTCTCTTGTGTGGAGTATCCACGGACGAAGGTATCCACCGTGGGATTGCGGTATAGGTGGATGACTAGTTGCCTCACATGGAATAACTGGTCTACACAATGGAAGGATTGGTAGATTCAGTGTGGAAATGGAAGTGCTAGTTCCCCTTGGCTCAGTAGAGGTTGTTAGTCAATAGTCAATGAGGGGGGGGGGGGGGGGGGGGTGAGTGTAGCACATGTGATCATGGGATGAAATTTGGATATATTGTCACCGTGGATCCTTGGAACCTTGGGGGATAAATAAGGATAAAATAGCCACTAAGGGCTTTCTCATCAAGCAATTGCCCTTTTTCCAGTTGGCTTAAAGGGAGAGAGATAAGGTGCGCTACAAACAATAAACTGTCTTGAATGTGACTTCGGGTATCAAAAGTTACCTGTTAGCTAATCCTTTTAAATATTCTTTCCTTACTGCCACGACGGTAGTAGGTCAGTATTGTTGGATCCTTTATCAGTCTTTGCCTAAGCTAGTTGAGAAACTGGTCTTTACATGTGCGCTTGATCAGATGAGCATAAGGATGGAATTCCTAAGTGCTATTAATCAAGTATACTTGACCTGGTTAGAGAAACTCATTTGTTGACTTGCACTTATTAGTGTTGAGAACCCTTGCAATATTGAGTTTGGTCCCTCAATATTCGCTAGATGGTAACTTACCATGTTTGCCAAACACTTTCGCTATCATACACTTTGTGTTAGTACCATTCGGTCTTAAATGCTATTTTTGGAAAGTGTTTAGATTTGCTCATTTGGCATATCTACAAAATGTAGAGATTGTCTTGAACACAATGGTGTTTATTCCCTGTCCAAATTCGCAATCTAAAAATATTCCATATTTAGTAAGTTTTAACCTTGTCCTAGAGACTAACTCCTGATACTAAGGGCTTAGGGTGAAAGCCCAAAGTGTCCTCAAGGGGGTGGCAGTTATGGGGGGTTTTAAATGTATAATAAGGATAGTGGGTAAGTTGAGCATAGTCGACCAACTTGAGGCATAGTCTAGCTCCTACTTGAGTGTCTGTCCTTGTTTTGCATCTGGCTTGGGTCTAAGCCTAAGTTTCATACCATGTAAATTGGTGGAGTACCTATATCCTCGCATTAGGTCACTAGTATGCTGAAATAGTGCCAAATTTCATTTAGCTCTGTTTTACATGTTAGTCCTAGCATTGAGATGTTTGATGCTCTAAAATTGTTCCAAGTCACTTCATGTTTTTGTCCCTTTGCTCTTTGGGCTGTGGGAGTCATTCTATGCTTTAGTGCCATTGTTCCTTGGTTCCATGCTTAGAACTTTGGTTCCATTCTTTCATTCAGTAGCCTAAAGCCCTGAAACTCAAGTTCCACACCACTATCATTTGGATATAAGCTCTATTTCGTTAAAGTGGGATTTATTCAGTAAAATGGGACTAGGTACAAATTTTCAAGTATTTGAAAATGACGTGAAATTATATGTTTTTTGTCCAGGGGCTAGACATATCTGGGGCATGGTGACTAGCGCGGTGACTTTGTGTCCAGACTGAGTCCATCTGGTTGTATAAAAAATCTCATTGTCAAGGTGAACAAGCCGAATCTGAAGCTAAAGAAGAGCGATGGCATGCGCGCACACACTATTTGTTTGTTCATTGAGCGTGTGGTGAGCTTTCCAAGATGAACGTCATTCCTATTAGCCAGACATATAACTTAATGGTGAGAACATTTAGATATTATTCAATGTTATCTTTTTCTAACGAATCTAATTGTGAAGGTGTAGCAAGAGGCATTGCTAGTCTGGAGAAGTCATTTAACTCATTTGACCCTTAGTGTATTTTCATGAAACTAAATAACATTCATATTATTAAGGAATTTCTCTAGTACCTTTTTTTTACGACATAGAGGCTTGCATTTCTTTCAAAGGTGATTTAGTAAAAGGCCTGAGGGCACATGCCATTCTATTTCTCAGACCGGTATTAAGATATACTAGTGCAAAGGGCCACATGCCATCACGCCTCCTCTGATTCAGATTCGGATTGTTCACCTTGAAATAAAATACATTAGAAACTTAGTAAAGGAATATTAATGAATCTCACCTTGAACCCGGGTTATGAATGCTCTTGCTGCATCTCTTGCATGGTCTGGCAAGGTGATGGTGGCACTCTGCTTCCGCATCCAACCATGCACAACATTATCCACCGATATGCTCATGCTGGGATCCCTTGGATTCAGCACCCATCTCTTTTCTAGGCAATCCTTCGTATATCCGGAACTTGGCTTGAACCACTTCACAGTTACATTGAAGGAGTTAGTTTCCGCGTCCTCCTCTGCATCAGTGATGCAGCGCCCCACCCATATCATTTGTTTTTTATTACTGGGTCTGACAAGCACGACCATTCCTTTGCAGACCTGTACTGGATTGAATGCTGAATCCGGCTTCTTGTTCCTCGGCCCACAATAGTGATCCTCAACATCGTTATCTGTCACTGCATTTCCAGAGGACATTGTTCCGCTACTATCTGGTGCTCTGGGTTCTGGCCAAAAGGACTCTTCCAATTCTTCATATACAACCGGCCCATTTTGGATAGCAGATATAATCTTCTCCCAGTATTCGAGCAAAGGCTTGCACCTCTTAAAATAGGATTCTCCACCAAACACCAACCCCCTCTTCCAGAAGGCAATATGCTGTCTAATCCCGGCCACTATACTTTCCTGGTCTTTGAGTCCATCCGGGTGCATCGGCCGTGGGGAACCCTGAGGAATCATAGGTTCCCCAATTATGGGATCTCTCTTGAAGAGTTCAATGCCATCCACTGGCAGCCACACTGTGTCCCATTCTCTCATCTTGTACCTCATCACTGGAGCACCGTCACGCATGCTGAAATGAAACTGAAGAGGCTTGGAGTGGCCAATCAGCGTTTCGGATCCGTCCCTGATGTAGCCTCTTACAAACCCCTTAAAGTCTGGAACCTCTGTCACAAGTGCAGCTTCAACAGTGCCTTTGATGCAATTTTGGAATTCATCGTAGAGTTGTGGGAGGGTGAGGACATTGGATCGCCGGAGGGACTCTGCCAGGTGACTGAACATGGCATCGACGTCTTCATGAGTGTGCCCAACCATGAGAAAGCCAAGTGTAACCGTTTCAAATATGCCTTTGGCAACAAGCATCGCCAAGTACGCGAAGACGTACATGTTTTTGTTCTCACTGCCAGCATTGTCTGTTTGGAGCAGAAGATGGGGTGGAAGGCCACATTGGCTGCAAGAACTTCCTTGAGATTCTGCTTCGTTTGGATGAGGCTGTGCATTCACCGGGCGACCAGCCTCGTCGGAATGACATGAGGCCTCACGTGATAACCCTACAATCTGACGGCCAACATATTCACTGGGATGGCATGGGGCCCCACGCGATACTGCAAGCCTTTGCTCCTCCTCCAGCTGAACCCTGTATGGGGTTCGATCGACAAGGGCCTTATGCAAGGGTTGGCCGTTCAGCTCAGTCTGCGCACTTTGCAGAGACCTTAAGTGTTTTGCTAAGGACGCAATCATCATGTTTGCACCCCCGCCACCCCATAGAGGTACAAAGAAGTTCCCATAGTTCTGGGCACCATGCCCATGAGCGATTATGCCAAACAGAGACACAGGCAGCTGCATGGATGAAGAGATTGCCTTGGGGGCAGGATTGAGTCGAGGTAAGCACGTCTTTTTCTGGTCCATTTTGTCGTGGATGATGCAGAGGTAAGAGTCAGGTCTCTCCATGGAGAGAATCCTGTTATGATAATATGCAGTCCTGCAGCTTCTCTGCTCGATGTTGTGGTCGAGCCGCCTTCTAACCAACGTCTCTCGCTCTTGAGCGCTGCAAGAATTCTTCGACAAAGCCATTTTGATAGCAGTGCACTCGTCACACTTTGAAAAGCTGGAGTACTTTCCTATACTCACATCCCTGAACCTGTTGCTCCACAATCTACTAAATCTAGATTGGCTCAGCTTCCTGTAGCCATTACTCTGGAGTTCCCGATTCACATCTTCCAATATGGCCCCCTTGGTATACATGGAAGGGAGAACTCGTTGGGTGTCTCGTGTTCCATCTTCCAAGAGGCGGGTTTTATGTGGTTGCTGCTCGCTACATGTCTCGACAAACCTCTTGAAGATTGCCTCTCCATATACAACATGACCCCTGGTTTTGTGCGTACCGTCGTTCCCATGGACTGCCTGTTGAACCTTTTGTTCCTCGAACTCAGTTTTGATTCTGTAGAATGTGCTTCGAGGGACTCCATAAATGATTCTCCATGCCTTCATGCAGACCAAACCCCTCTGGAAGACCATGCCCCCCACCTGATGTTCTGAAGCATCAACAGATGACCGTAATGCCTCATACACAAAATTGCGAGCTGCCTTCCAGGATAATGTCTTGTATCTTGCTCTCTCCTCTTCAATAGCATCCCAATCAGCATGTTGACAGCACCTCCTCTTGCAACAAGCAACTGTCGAGACCATTCGAACCTCCATCGCCATTTTCTGCCTTTTCAGTTCGTTGCTCAGATCCCTTTGGCTGCGCTGTAGGAAGGTGTACTTTCTTTTCCCATGAAGAGATGTTCTGTCATCAGTTGTAGTGGTGTTTGATTGTGAATCCTTCACATTCTCAAACACTAAATGCCTCAATTTCCACCGCACAATGCTTCCAATAGTCAGACTGTTTTCTTCTGTGTCAACAACCTCTAAAATTGCAACTCCAATATCATCCCAGCCCAATTCTTGATTAGCAACCGCATCTCTTGGATCGACAACTGTGGCTAAGCCCTCAGCTACCACCTCCCCCTCGGGGTTGTTTAGAAACACCTTTGCCTGAATCCATCTAGCACGGTTCTTAAGATCCACGGAGGGAACATGCGTCGCACTTGCGCTGTCCCCAACATCTGCTTTCTTCTGAAGATTTTTCAAGGCAACAACAACATTTACCCCGACGACCATCTCTCCTCGTTCAATAGCGACCACATTCCCATCGAAGACAGTCTCTACTGATACAGCAGCATTGCCTTCCCCAAGCCTTTGACAGTGTATAACAAAGTTCCGATCCATAGACACAAGGGTCCCTTTTGCAACTCTCTTCCCACCATTCAAAATGTAAACCTTTTCCCCAACCCTGAAGGCCATTCTGAAAGTGCAGAAAAGAAGTTAAGACCATACAAAAAATGATTGGAGAATGGCCTAAATCATAACATACCAAACAACCTCAATAGCATGAGGCCACATGCCATTATTCAAACATGCTATTGACACCCACATGAAATTTCGCATTCACAAAATTGGCATGAGCCCTCATGCCATTAGTGGTACCACTAATGGCATGAGGCCTCATGCCATCATACATGACACTACGCTAGCCATGAAATTGCAAGGGCCCAAGATGGCATGTGGCCTCATGCCATTTCTAAATGTGGTCCTAAACCATTCCATGGTGAACATACCAGGAAGCACAAGTGCCGAATATCAAGAGGAAGCGGTAGCCACACCAAAGACAGTGCCGCTCGCAACACCGCAACTACTCGTAGCGCCGCTCGCAACACCGCAACTGCTCGTAGCGCCGCTCGCACAAACTGCCACTCGCATAAACTGCCGCTCGCAATGGCGCTCGCAATGCCGCAACCGCTTGTAGACGCATAAACCACAGCTCACAACGCCGCTTACACAAGCAGCGCTCACTGCGCTCAGCGGAACCAAGAACACGGCGCACAAAAATGATAGACCTAGGAATGAGTTCGAGAATTCAAAAATAACACACGTTTGAACGTCACATCAAATCCTCTGACAAACCAGATCTTATGATTCCTCTGACAAATTTCAAACTGAGTAGCTTCTAGACTTTGCTGTCGGAGGTTGAACTTTGTCACATCATGTCCTTGCCTCGATCCAGCTGTGCCATGTCAGTGATTCGAACTTTGCCATGCCATGTCAGCGATCCGCGCCAAGATTATTCGCCGTGTAAAGGAATAATTATGCTGTGTGTGTACGTCCATTTATGGCAATATAATGCCACATGCCATTCAAAGAATAATGCTAGTCGAGCATCTTTTGGTGCATTTTTGGGTTCAAAATTGCATGAGCCCACACGCTATAAAGTTTACCTGTACCAAAAATAGAAACAGCTTTATTTACTTGGGAATTTATATGGCTGAGGCATTTTTAAACTTACAAACACATGCCCTACTTACATTCCTTTGGTTGCTTAAAATTCAAAAATATTATAAACCTTTCTTTTTGCATTTTCAATGTTTTCAATTATGGTTTTTGATTTTCGCAGGACCAGCCTAGTAATCTATTTGCATCCCGTCATGTTTATAGCTAGCTTTCGTTTGTCCCCTTCGCTAGCCTGAGATACATCTGCTCGGCATCTGCCTCTTACAGCATTTGCCCAGAAAGGGCATCTTTCTTCACGCAGCATTTGCCACATGTTTAGGGTTAGGGTTTAGGGTCTAGGGTTTAGCAATTCAGTAGCTTGATAAACATGCAAATACAGAACTTGATGAAAATCCTTGGATATGTCACAATGCCCTTAGGACCATAAACAACATTTCAATAGAGAAGATCCTTTCATTTCATAACTCCTTACGTAGATCTTGGTGAAACCAGAGTTAGTGAAGTTGGTTTCTTGTGATCCCGCATTCGTGAAGTTGATGTCCCTTTGCAGTGTCGCATCGGAAAGGTCAATGTCACACCAAACTGTAGAATCTTGGAGCAAAATAACGGTCGGATCTATGGCAAATGCCCCTGAAACATTGTAAGGCTCGTGTGGTCTCATGTCGGTGTCCGATCGAGATGCTTCTTTGCAGGGTCATCAAGAAGTGACCGATCGAGATACCATTCTGTACAGGGTCATCAAGATCTAACAGTTGTATACCATCCTGTAAAATCTAGAAACAATCTAGCGCGTGGATCAGAATGAAACTCAAAATATACTCGCGCGTGGTCCAAGAATATTCGCCCTGTAAAGGAATAATTACTCCTATGTGCTTCCTGAAAATGGCATGCGGCCCCACGCCATTCAAGAGATAACGCCAGATGACGCCGAGCATTTTTTGATGCATTTTTTGGGATCAAAATTGCATGAGCCCACATGCTTGAACGTCACATCAAATCCTCTGACAATTTATTTAGCTGAACATCTGGCATTTTTGGAAATACAAGATGCTTTGGAATATCCAATCATGCATGGTATAAATATAGCGAGGGTATTAAATGATATCCCAATCATGATCTTTCTTTTGGATTTCGCGTGCATGCAGTCCGAGGAATGATGACGTTGCGGATTTCTTTTGGATTTCACGCATGCGCGCGCCGATCCAGAAATTAATGGTGGCGCCCAAGTCCGAGAAATGATGACGTGGCGGGATTACCAACCGTCGTGACATTTCGCGCGTGTGAGGTTAGGTTTTGCATTTTGCTTCGTACTCGCGCTCGCACACTCGCGCTCGCATCGCGCTCCCACTCGCGCTCGCATCGCGCTCCCACTCGCGCTCCCACTTCTCTACAGGTTTCTCGTGTGCATCGGCGTCCACTCGCGCTCGCATCGCGCTCGTGTGCATCGGCGTCCACTTCAAGACACACCCAGTTTGTAACTTCGCCGCCAACTCCGCCGCCCACTCCGCCACCCACACGCAGCCCACTTGGCGTCCCGGGAGATTTCAGCGCCACTCTCCAACTGTAAGTGGCAGAGTAGCCTTGCTGCTACAATCCGCTGCACACACAGTGCACATTCGCCAGCGAGTCCGGTTGTCACGCCTCCATTCGGCTTCAAATGGTAAGTCTTTTAGGCCAAGTAGAAAATGGCATGAGGCCACATGCCATTCAGTAGCAACATTGGCATGCACCGATTGGGCTCTCGAGTGCAGTCCGGTTACAGATGGCGTGTAGCCTCACGCCATCTTAGGATGCAGCCTCAAGACATCTGATGCAGTGGTGAATGGCGTGTGGCCTCACGTTATTTCCAGCTACTAGCTTTTCATCTGTCAGCTCTAATTGTTGTGCATTTCTAAACAGGCGAGGAATTGCATTCTTCTTCCAGCCACTGTCAATGTGGATGCAGAGAAGGGGGAGGAGCTCACCAGTTGGACTTTCGGGATGGAAGGCGAGGATCTGAGGCTGTACAATATAGATGGTGGGAGAAAAGAATGCATGGGGATCCTCATCCAAGTGACAGACACTCCATGCAGTTCCATGCAAGAATATGGACTGGCACTTGTGGTAGAGACAGCGTCTGCCTTCAAGATCCACCTTGCACATCCTAGCGGCTTCCCGGAGGGGGGCAGCGGCTATGAGGAATTCCTAGAGGGAGCTAGGGAGAGGTTGTCCAGGAGGCCCACAATTTCAAAGACGCTGCGGGTCTATGAAGATCACATGGAATCCACGGACCTCACCTACGGCGATGTTCAAAAACTATATTCCAACATTGAGCCGTTGAGAGTGACTCCAGTTCGCGAAGCAAAGGGGAAGGGGGTCGATCTGGAAACTACCTCAAAGCAGAAAAGGGTGGTCAAGCTCAAGCCGACGTCCGACTCTCCTGCTCCAAAAAAGAAGCTACTCAGTGATGCCATTGCCTCGGGTTCGAACACTACACCCACCAAAAAGAAGAGCCGCAAAGAGCAGAAAGAGCAAGAAGAGGCAGCAAAAATCGTCGCAGATAATAGTACTTGTTACTATTCCAACAATGTATATACAATCGACGTGAGCCGTATCGACATCCAAAGCAAATACAACCACAGGCTAGTATCTGATGAGTGGGTGGAGAAACTGAAGCAGAAGGTTCTGGCAAGTCCAGTAACACCCGACATCGCAGACGTGATCCCCTACTACCGAACAATGAAGGGCGAGATGAGGTTTCCAGACTTGATCAATAGGAAGGTGTTGGACGATCAGAACATCCGGTTCTATGCCGTCTCCGGGCAGCATTCTAGCTTGGCGATGCAAGAGATAGTTGTGGATATTATGGTGGGCGAGGAGGTGAAGAAAGTCTTCAAGACAAGAGTTGTCCGCCTGATAAAAGGCAACTCGCCCCTCCGATCTATCATATACATCTCCCACGCGCAGAATGTCAAGCAAGAAACATGCTACAAATCGGGTCTGCACGAGACATTGGCACGAACACGGAAGCTCTGGGTTCAACTGAAGAAGCCACAAAAACCAGGACAAGGACGTGCACTAGCAACTAGCGCCTGGCAGGTAAGCCTCGTTGCATATGGCATAGCATGTGGCCTCACGCCATTTCCATTGCAGGAATTCTCGAGTCTTCTCTCGAAAACACTGGGGGGCAATGACACACTCAGCATCCATAACATTCTACTCGCGACAAAAGTTGTTTTTGACAAATGGGTAGATGTGCTAAGGAGGTACCATGACGGGGAGTTGCTAAACTCAATGGGTGTGGAGGACGGCCGGAAGCCCAATGATTTGAAGCTCAATGCCTTGCGTTTCTCGCGGTCTCTAGACGACGACGACCTTCTGACAGTGGCTAATGCTCTTCTACGTGGTGAGGTTGTCTTCAACAAGACCAAAATGACTCCCGGCCATATTGTGACATACGAGGACTTGTGCACGACTCTGAGAGCTCGTGCGCTATTGAAGGATTGGATCTTCGAGCAAGTGGCCGTGGAGAGGGTGAGCATCGACACCACGCAAGAGATGATGGAAGCGCTGGAGTTGTCAAATGAAGACATCGACGAGTACGTGAAGGGGGCCCCCAAGTTCATCGATCTGCTGCGGGATGCCACGAAAAGTAAAGCTGAGAAGTTGGATCAGTATCCAAATTTCATTAAGAGGGATGTCGACCGCCGGCTTCAGAAACAGCTCGACCCCGCAGCAGAGGCCTATCGAGAACCTTACCGGGTATACGTGAATTCGGATGAGGATCAAAGGTGGAGGAGCATCGTTTCCCGCAGAGATGAGCAGGTCAAGAACATCTTTTGTGTGATGGACTTCACAAACGAGGAGATCACTCATGCAGACGAAGTCAGCTCCATCATTGACTTAATGGTGGGACTTGCGGAGGTGGAATCTTCAGTCCACTATATGATCTACGACTCCGAATCCTATCACAAGTTCTGGAAGGCCTTGAACGAGGTGAAGGCTCGGTTGAAAGGCAAGGAGATGCGGGAGATCCATGGGATAATGGCTAAGAAGAAGATACCGACGAATGTCCGCATCTTCACACTCGCCCTTGTTATTGGTCCTGCAGCAGAGTGGGACTGGAGTGACTTCCCAGCTTCGTTCGACAAGGCCAATCGAATTGATCTGAGGGAGGTCAATTTACCCGTGCCTGAGGAACTGAAGACGGCTATGGAGCTTTCGAATCCAAAGAAAGCTCCAGGTGCAGCATGGGAAATGCTCAGCTGGGTCTTCAACGCAATAGCGGGTGGGTCATCTGCTTCCGACTCCAAGGGCAAATGCGTTGTCGAGTACAACTGCGGCGGACTATTCTTTCGAGCCGCACTACTCAAGGGTGTCCCTTGTGTTGCGGTGACAAACTCCATTGAAGAGATGACTTCAATGGAGCATATAATTACAGTTGCCAAAGAAAAACAGTATCTTCTCTGCGAACCTGGTGAGTACACACTTTAAGTTTAAATGTTATCTCACAAGCTCTGTATGCAGGAGCGTGGCCACCCCCAGATGCTGAAACGGCGTTAACAGCTACTTTTGAAGATACCCATGTTGGGCCGAGCTCACAACCTGCACAAGGTAAGGTCACGTGAGGCCTCACGCCATTTTGATTATAGATCGTTGTGAATATTTAGACACGAGGACTGAAAAGCGCACTGGTGGCGCATCGAAGAAGGACAAACAGAAAAGCAATAGGAAAAAAGGAGGTACAAATTATATTTGCAATGGCGTGTGGTCTCATGCCATTCCTTGCAGGAGAAACTTCTTCAAAGGCAAAACAGGCAAGCACCAGCCAAGCTCAAACTGACAGTGGTCATAAAAAGCGAAAGCACGTTGGACAGTCGTCGAGATCAGAGGTGTTTGATTCGAAAAGGAAGAAGGGCAACGAAAAGATGATAGGTAATGCCTCGCGGTTATGGCGTGTGTGCTCATGCCATTCATTGCAGATCAAGGGCTGAGTGAAAGCAGGCAGTCACCACCTCATGACTCAGATTCCTATGGCGGACTCCCCTTCCCCAATCTCAATGGAGAGGTACAATGGATGAGGGAAGCTTTTCAAGGCAGGGCCACGTTTTTCTCATCTCGTCGTCTTCGAAGGGTGCAAGAACGTGCAGAAACCATGTTAAGACAGTCGGGTGAGGATACGGTCCTAGGTCACGCACTAAAACAAGCTATGGATGTCTTGTATTTTGAGATGGAGACTCGGCCAGATGATTTTCCCAAGATGGTCCTGGAAGAACAAGCCATCCAGCCTGAGCAGCCTATGGAAGAAATGCAGGAGGGGGATGAGGAGCCAGAGAAAGATAATGAGCAAGAAGAGCAGAAGGACGAAGAGGAGGACAAAGAAGAGGAGGACAAAGAAGAGGAGGACGAAGAGGACTTGGATGGTCCTCACAATGGTGACGATCACAATAACGACGACGACGATGATGACGACGATGGCCAGCCTGAGGTGGCCAAAGAGCGGCGGAGGAAGGTCATACAAGACAAACCATCAGGTAAATTATAATACATCCATTCCTAACCTTTTACCATTTCTAACATTGTCCATGTAGGTCGCAGAGCAAATGGTAAGTAGAGATTATTCAGTTGAATTTACAAACTCTAGCCTTTAGTGTCGAGGAAGGATAGTGCCAAGCAAGGGTCGAAACGTATGTCCAATCCTTCAGAATCAGCAGTGCGCTCAAGTGATATCGGTCCTAGTTCCTCAATAGCAGTTGATGGTAAATACAGTATAGTCGATTCAATGTGCTAATGAGTTTGTTTTTAGTAGCACGGGAGGATACCATCTCAATCGAAGGGAGATATTTGGACATGCATATGGATCCGCCAGTGGACTCTACTTGGCTGCAAGAGTCATCAGAGCTGGTGGAGGCCACTATCCATATCAACGCCAAGCAAGCTGACCACGCTCCACTTGATGCTGCCCATACCACTGAGTCAATCTTGTCCACGTATCCAACTGACGGTGACCAGGCGCCATTGGACCCACATGAGGCCGCCCCAGCCGCCGAGCCGGTCGTATCCTCATTTCCAATGGACTCAACGTGTGCCCAATCATCTGACTACGCGCTGTTGGAACCTCCCTACACCGCCCCTGCTGCCTGTTCGGTCATGTCCACTTTGCCAACGGAGGCACCAGCTGAAATGGCGTGTGATCACACGCCATCGGAACCACCCCATGCCACTGTTGAGCCAGTTGTACCAGAGTCTACAACTGAAATGGCATGTGCCCACACGCCATCGGATGCGATTGACCCCACATTGCAGAGGAGAGTATTTCCGCCCTTCACGTTTCCTCGACCAAAACCCTCTCAATGACCATCGGGAGCAACATTCGCTAATATTGTAGATGGTAAAATTGACTTGTACCATTTTTTATGCTGACGCATTTCATTTCAGAGTCACGGCGAAGGTACTGTATCGTTTTTGATCTGAACGGTGTCCTTTTCTCCCATGAGCGTGGCTCGTCCTCGAATGTCATTGCACCCTCCAAAGCCTGCGGTCGCAAGTTGGTCAAAAGAGACAGATTCACATTAATCACACGGGAGAAACTGCGGGATCTAATAATGACCATGCGACACTTAAAACAGAGGGCCGGGTTCAATTTGCAATTGGGAGTTTGGACATCCATGATGCGCCACAATGCATTAACGTTGCTACAGATGATGCACGATCAGACGCGAGTAATATTACCATTTGACTTTCTCCTAACGCAGGAGGATTGCTTGACTATGGTCCATGTGAGGGGTAGCAAGCCCATCTTCGTCAAGCCAGAGGCTGTAGTGATGAACCGGACTGCTAGCTCAAGTGAAATCCTCATCATCGATGACTCGCCGATTAAAACTGCAGCGAACACGCACACATATGCAGTGCACCCCATCTCTTGCAGTATGGAAACTAGGGAGAAGAAACCGTATGTTCTGGGGGACCTTGCAAAACGGCTTGGAGCGATGGTGATAGAGAACCGGCCAGTCCAGGAGGTGGCTGCAGAAATCAACCAAATGGCAGATGGAACGGTATATCAGAAGCCATTTGATCGGA
Source organism: Selaginella moellendorffii (assembly GCF_000143415.4). Taxonomy (NCBI): domain Eukaryota; kingdom Viridiplantae; phylum Streptophyta; class Lycopodiopsida; order Selaginellales; family Selaginellaceae; genus Selaginella; species Selaginella moellendorffii. The sequence goes on along the minus strand of NW_003314285.1, from coordinate 640,924 downwards.
CAGACACCAGTCATCATTTATGGCATGTATATTATCTAGCCAAGCACTATCCGCATCTCCATAATCTGCTCAACCGGATGGGTTCTTCGACCACTGAACATGAGCGTGGACGTATTAGAGAAGAGATGGCATTACTATTGGGTTTAAATCCTGATAGTGTGGAGAGTGATGAAATTCCAAGATTATTGTATAGGCGTTGGAGGCAAAAAATAACAGTCTGAGATGGCATGTATTTATTTAAAAATGTAACTTATTATGGCATGGTGTTCCATGCAATTGTATTAATATTAAAAGACAATTCTTTGAGAGGATTTGCATTATACTAGAAGTGTTACAGCATGTTATTGGAAGTCTACGAAGTTGTTTTATTAATAATGGGAAAGTAAAGATTGAATGGGGACTTGGGCTCCACCTAGACTCGAAGCAACTGAGCCAATATTAAAAGGATGGAAAGAAATTGGACGACGATGACAAGGAGAAGAGAGAGGTGAAGCAGTGGCAGGGGGAGGAGAAGTGATTGAGTAGACATTTCCTTGTTTAAAATAAAATGGCATGTGCCTCAATGCAGTTGAATTTTGTTATATTTATATACTATATAAAGGTTTGGAAACCTTATTTTACAAGTGGGATAATGACAATTCCCACTTTAACGAAATAGAGCTTATATGTAATATGTGGTATGTGGCACATAGAGGGTTTAGGTTCTACTTCATGGTTATCCTATGGTAAATCAGGTAAAAACCATATGCGCTACATCAACAGATATGAGCAAAAGACTAGTGGCCAAGTTTGAGCCATGGAATCATTAGAGGAAATCCAAACAACAAAGTTGAGCAAAGAACATTTATATGTTGGATGCTAACGGATCGTGAGAAAAAGAATATGTTTTCTAAGATGAATTCCTAAATGCTCTAATTTAGCAAATGTGAAAGCTCAAAGGGAGGGAGTGGCAAGGTAGCCAAATGATAAGGCTATGGATAGCCCAAGCATAAATTATGGAAAAATGGAATTTAATGCCTAGAGTATGAAATAGGAGAGAGGATGATAGTGCCCTTAAGTAAAGAACTTCCTAGGATGGGAAAATGGAATTTGCACAATACATGCAATGTAAGATGTTGGAAACATTTAAGAAATTGATTTTGAGAAAGTCAAAAGTAAAAGTTCCAAAGTGTGATAGTTATGCTGATAGAGGCTGAGACTACTCCTGAATGAGTAGTCAAATTGAAATAGAGAAGGTGTCTCTAACAAGTTTAGTATGAACTAAATAAAGAAAAAAAGAAGGACCACTATAAGTGGTTTAATGAGTCTCTAAGTTAGAGAGACTATATTCCTTAGGGGGTAGGAAAGGCATGGTGAGCCTTTAGTGTCAAACTATAGCATACGTGGTTTTTACCCTTTATCCTATGGTGAGTTACCATAGGATAACACCACAAAGCGGAACCTAAACCCTTCATGTGCCACATGTCATATGCCACATGTCACATGCCACATGTCCATATGACAGTGGTGTGGAACTTGAGGTTCAGGGCCTTGGGCCACTGAATGAAGGAACGGTGCTAAACTCCCAAGCATGGAGCTAAGGAGTGATGGAACCGGACCACAGAGCAACTCTCTGTGAGACACAAAATCCCTAGGCCCCAAAGTGGAGCCAAAAGGGCACCACGTGGTAGTGGCCAATGTGAAAGCCAAACAAGCGTAACACGTTTGGACTAAAAGCTCTGACTTGATAGGTCGAGAGCGGGAGTGGAACTCCCAACAAAGTGCTCGATGAATGAGCACGAAGCGAGCAATAAGCGAGGCTCTAAAAAGGGACCCAAAAAGGACTAATACATGACACGTGGAAGTGTCTGAGATGGACCTAACATGGAGTCCGAGATGGACCCGAGATGGAGTTCGAGACGGAGTCCGAGATGGAGTCCGAGACGGAGTTTGAGATGGAGTCCAAGATGGAGTTCGAGATGGACCCGAGATGGAGTCCGAGGTCGAGACCGAGACCGGGACCGAGACCGAGACCGAGACCAAGACCGAGACCAAGACCGGGACCGAGACCAGCCCGAGGCCAAGGCCGAGACCGAGCCTGAGCCCGCGTCTGAGTCTGAGTCCGAGTCTGAATCCGAGTCCAAGTTCGAGTTTGAGAGGGTGAAAGCCCAAAGCGTTCGTCTCCCAAACCTTGGGGGGTTTGGTGAGCTCCAAAAGTATAGTAAGGGGGAGGACTCCAGTGGAGCCAGTTTGGTTAGGAAAGGCTAGTTTGGCCCAGGAAGGCCAGACCCAGTGTTGGGTGATGATCTGACCACTGGGAAGTCCAAGACTAAAGTGAATACGAACCGACAAGTGGGGTAGCTTGGTGAAGTGTTCAAGAGCCGGCTCTAGTTCCCTTGGGAGATCAACTGGCCGATGTTCCCAGTCCAAGTGTGGGTGGCACTACCTACTTAGATACCTGGCATGGCTCAACGGAACCTTGCTCTAAGCCCATGGCTAGAGCACCTAAAGGCGGAAGGTGGGGAGAGTACCCACGGGGCTCGTGTAGGGCCATAGTATTCCAAAATGTTGTCCCAAAGTCCTAAACTGGGGAAAGGAGGAGGAACAGTCCTCTAGTGTAGTGACTAAGGATACAATCACATGGTGAGGAAGTCCTAAAGGACAATGGGACTTAGTGGCCGGGCCTGCGGGCCTTGATCTAGTGCCAGTGTTGGTGAACATGGCCATGGACTGGAAAGTGACTTGGTAAGAATTGATAAAGGGATATTGGAGAAGGCTATTCCCCATGTTTGTGGGCATCCTAAGGATGCTAAGAAGTGGATTTGGGAAAACCATTCGTGGATGGATAGCCCAGTCTTGGAGAGACGGGACTATGATGCAAGTGGTATTGGACCACTAGTGCAGCAAAGGTGAATAGGTATGGCCTTAGCGTAACGGGCCGAATTGTCAGTGGTACCTTTGAGTGTCAGTCATGGGACCAAACACGTGGAGCACTTGGACCAAGTGCAACGGTTGAGTGGCACGGGGGCCATTCTTGGGGCTAGCAAGTCCCCAAGTCCGGAATAGGACTTATGGAGGTTGTGAGTGAGACTCCTCCAAATGGTTGGAAGTGTGGTTAAATGACTAAAAAGCTCTATTTCGTTAAAGTGGGAATTGTCATTATCCCACTTGTAAAATAAGGTTTCCAAACCTTTATATAGTATATAAATATAACAAAATTCAACTGCATTGAGGCACATGCCATTTTATTTTAAACAAGGAAATGTCTACTCAATCACTTCTCCTCCCCCTGCCACTGCTTCACCTCTCTCTTCTCCTTGTCATCGTCGTCCAATTTCTTTCCATCCTTTTAATATTGGCTCAGTTGCTCCAAGTCTAGGTGGAGCCCAAGTCCCCATTCAATCTTTACTTTCCCCTTATTAATAAAACAACTTCGTAGACTTCCAATAACATGCTGTAACACTTCTAGTATAATGCAAATCCTCTCAAAGAATTGTCTTTTAATATTAATACAATGGCATGGAACCCCATGCCATAATAAGTTACATTTTTAAATAAATACATGCCATCTCAGACTGTTATTTTTTGCCTCCAACGCCTATACAATAATCTTGGAATTTCATCACTCTCCACACTATCAGGATTTAAACCCAATAGTAATGCCATCTCTTCTCTAATACGTCCACGCTCATGTTCAGTGGTCGAAGAACCCATCCGGTTGAGCAGATTATGGAGATGCGGATAGTGCTTGGCTAGATAATATACATGCCATAAATGATGACTGGTGTCTGTCCGATCAAATGGCTTTTGATATACCGTTCCATCTGCCATTTGGTTGATTTCTGCAGCCACCTCCTGGACTGGCCGGTTCTCTGTCACCATCGCTCCAAGCCGTTTTGCAAGGTCCCCCAGAACATACGGTTTCTTCTCCCTAGTTTCCATACTGCAAGAGATGGGGTGCACTGCATATGTGTGCGTGTTCGCTGCAGTTTTAATCGGCGAGTCATCGATGATGAGGATTTCACTTGAGCTAGCAGTCCGGTTCATCACTACAGCCTCTGGCTTGACGAAGATGGGCTTGCTACCCCTCACATGGACCATAGTCAAGCAATCCTCCTGCGTTAGGAGAAAGTCAAATGGTAATATTACTCGCGTCAGATCGTGCATCATCTGTAGCAACGTTAATGCATTGTGGCTCATCATGGATGTCCAAACTCCCAATTGCAAATTGAACCCGGCCCTCTGTTTTAAGTGTCGCATGGTCATTATTAGATCCCGCAGTTTCTCCCGTGTGATTAATGTGAATCTGTCTCTTTTGACCAACTTGCGACCGCAGGCTTTGGAGGGTGCAATGACATTTGAGGACGAGCCACGCTCATGGGAGAAAAGGACACCGTTCAGATCAAAAATGATACAGTACCTTTGCCGTGACTCTGAAATGAAATGCGTCAGCATAAAAAATGGTACAAGTCAATTTTACCATCTACAATATTAGCGAATGGTGCTCCCGATGGTCGTTGAGAGGGTTTTGGTCGAGGAAACGTGAAGGGCGGAAATACTCTCCTTTGCAATGTGGGGTCAATCGCATCCGATGGCGTGTGGGCACATGCCATTTCAGCTGTAGACTCTGGTACAACTGGCTCAACAGTGGCATGGGGTGGTTCCGATGGCGTGTGATCACACGCCATTTCAGCTGGTGCCTCCGTTGGCAAAGTGGACATGACCGAACAGGCAGCAGGGGCGGTGTAGGGAGGTTCCAACGGCGCGTAGTCAGACGATTGGGCACACGTTGAGTCCGTTGGAAATGAGGATACGACCAGACCTCATGCGGGTCCAATAGCGCCTGGTCACCGTCAGTTGGATACGTGGACAAGATTGACTCAGTGGTATGGGCAGCATCAAGTGGAGCGTGGTCAGCTTGCTTGGTGTTGATATGGATAGTAGCCTCCACCAGCTCTAATGACTCTTGCAGGCAAGTAGAGTCCACTGGCGGATCCATATGCATGTCCAAATATCTCCCTTCGATTGAGATGGTATCCTCCCGTGCTACTAAAAACAAACTCATTAGCACATTGAATCGACTATACTGTATTTACCATCAATTGCTATTGAGGAACTAGGACCGATATCACTTGGGCGCACTGCTGATTCTGAAGGATTGGACATACGTTTCGACCCTTGCTTGGCACTATCCTTCCTCGACACTAAAGGCTAGAGTTTGTAAATTCAACTGAATAATCTCTACTTACCATTTGCTCTGCGACCTACATGGACAATGTTAGAAATGGTAAAAGGTTAGGAATGGATGTACTATTATTTACCTGATGGTTTGTCTTGTATGACCTTCCTCCGCTGCTCTTTGGCCACCTCAGGCTGGCCATCGTCGTCATCATCGTCGTCGTCGTTATCGTCACCATTGTGAGGACCATCCAAGTCCTCTTCGTCCTCCTCTTCTTCGTCCTCCTCTTCTTTGTCCTCCTCTTCGTCCTTCTGCTCTTCCTGCTCATTATCTTTCTCTGGCTCCTCATCCCCCTCCTGCATTTCTTCCATAGGCTGCTCAGGCTGGATGGCTTGTTCTTCCAGGACCATCTTGGGAAAATCATCTGGCCGAGTCTCCATCTCAAAATACAAGACATCCATAGCCTGTTTTAGTGCGTGACCTAGGACCGTATCCTCACCCGACTGTCTTAACATGGTTTCTGCACGTTCTTGCACCCTTCGAAGACGACGAGATGAGAAAAACGTGGCCCTGACTTGAAAAGCTTCCCTCATCCATTGTACCTCTCCATTGAGATTGGGGAAGGGGAGTCCGCCATAGGAATCTGAGTCAGGAGGTGGTGACTGCCTGCTTTCACTCAGCCCTTGATCTGCAATGAATGGCATGAGCACACACGCCATAACTGCGAGGCATTACCTATCATCTTTTCGTTGCCCTTCTTCCTTTTCGAATCAAACGCCTCTGATCTCGACGACTGTCCAACGTGCTTTTGCTTTTTATGACCACTGTTAGTTTGAGCTTGGCTGGTGCTTGCCTGTTTTGCCTTTGAAGAAGTGTCTCCTGCAAGGAATGGCATGAGACCACACGCCATTGCAAATATAATTTGTACCTCCTTTTTTCCTATTGCTTGTCTGTTTGTCCTTCTTCGATGCGCCACCAGTGCGCTTTTCAGTCCTCGTGTCTGAATATTCACAACGATCTATAATCAAAATGGCGTGAGGCCTCACGTGACTTTACCTTGTGCAGGTTGTGAGCTCGGCCCAACATGGGTATCTTCAACAGTAGCTGTTAACGCCATTTCAGCATCTGGGGGTGGCCACGCTCTTGCATACAGAGCTTGTGAGATAACATTTAAACTTAAAGTGTGTACTCACCAGGTTCGCAGAGAAGATACTGTTTTTCTTTGGCAACTATAATTATATGCTCCATTGAAGTCACCTCTTCAATGGAGTTTGTCACCGCAACACACGGGACACCCTTGAGTAGTGCGGCTCGAAAGAATAGTCCGCCGCAGTTGTACTCGACAACGCATTTGCCCTTGGAGTCGGAAGGAGGTGACCCACCCGCTATTGCGTTGAAGACCCAGCTGAGCATTTCCCATGCTGCACCTGGAGCTTTCTTTGGATTCGAAAGCTCCATAGCCGTCTTCAGTTCCTCAGGCACGGGTAAATTGACCTCCCTCAGATCAATTCGATTGGCCTTGTCGAACGAAGCTGGGAAGTCACTCCAGTCCCACTCTACTGCAGGACCAATAACAAGGGCGAGTGTGAAGATGCGAACATTCGTCGGTATCTTCTTCTTAGCCATTATCCCATGGATCTCCCGCATCTCCTTGCCTTTCAACCGAGCCTTCACCTCGTTTAAGGCCTTCCAAAACTTGTGATAGGATTCGGAGTCGTAGATCATATAGTGGACTGAAGATTCCACCTCCGCAAGTCCCACCATTAAGTCAATGATGGAGCTGACTTCGTCTGCATGAGTGATCTCCTCGTTTGTGAAGTCCATCACACAAAAGATGTTCTTGACCTACTCATCTCCGCGGGAAACGATGCTCCTCCACCTTTGATCCTCATCCGAATTCAAGTATACCCGGTAAGGTTCTCGATAGGCCTCTGCTGCGGGGTCGAGCTGTTTCTGAAGCCGGCGGTCGACATCAATCTTAATGAAATTTGGATACTGATCCAACTTCTCAGCTTTACTTTTCGTGGCATCCCGCAGCAGATCGATGAACTTGGGGGCCCCCTTCACGTACTCGTCGATGTCTTCATTTGACAACTCCAGCGCTTCCATCATCTCTTGCGTGGTGTCGATGCTCACCCTCTCCACGGCCACTTGCTCGAAGATCCAATCCTTCAATAGCGCACGAGCTCTCAGAGTCGTGCACAAGTCCTCGTATGTCACAATATGGCCGGGAGTCATTTTGGTTTTGTTGAAGACTACCTCACCACGTAGAAGAGCATTAGCCACTGTCAGAAGGTTGTCGTCGTCTAGAGACCGCAAGAAACGCAAGGCGTTGAGCTTCAAATCATTGGGTTTCCGGCCGTCCTCCACACCCATTGAGTTTGGCAACTCCCCGTCATGGTACCTCCTCAGCACATCTACCCATTTGTCAAAAACAACTTTTGTCGCGAGTAGAATGTTATGGATGCTGAGTGTGTCATTGACCCCCAGTGTTTTTGAGAGAAGACTCGAGAATTCCTGCAATGGAAATGGCGTGAGGCCACATGCTATGCCACATGCAACGAGGCTTACCTGCCAGGCGCTAGTTGCTAGTGCACGTCCTTGTCCTGGTTTTTGTGGCTTCTTCAGTTGAACCCAGAGCTTCCGTGTTCGTGCCAATGTCTCGTGCAGACCCGATTTGTAGCACGTTTCTTGCTTGACATTCTGCGCGTGGGAGATGTATATGATAGATCGGAGGGGCGAGTTGCCTTTTATCAGGCGGACAACTCTTGTCTTGAAGACTTTCTTCACCTCCTCCCCCACCATAATATCCACAACTATCTCTTGCATCGCCAAGCTAGAATGCTGCCCGGAGACGGCATAGAACCGGATGTTCTGATCGTCCAACACCTTCCTATTGATCAAGTCTGGAAACCTCGTCTCGCCCTTCATTGTTCGGTAGTAGGGGATCACGTCTGCGATGTCGGGTGTTACTGGACTTGCCAGCATCTTTTGCTTCAGTTTCTCCACCCACTCATCAGATACTAGCCTGTGGTTGTATTTGCTTTGGATATCGATACGGCTCACGTCGATTGTATATACTTTGTTGGAATAGTAACAAGTACTATTATCTGCAACGATTTTTGCTGCCTCTTCTTGCTCTTTCTGCTCTTTGCGGCTCTTCTTTTTGGTGGGTGTAGTGTTCGAACCCGAGGCAATGGCATCACCGAGTAGCTTCTTTTTTGGAGGAGAGTCGGACGTCGGCTTGAGCTTGACGACCCTTTTCTGCTTCGGGGTAGTTTCCAGATCGACCCCCTTCCCCTTCGCTTCGCGAACTGGAGGCACTTTCAACGGCTCAATGTTGGAATAAGCTCTATTTCGTTAAAGTGGGATTTATTCAGTAAAATGGGACTAGGTACAAATTTTCAAGTATTTGAAAATGACGTGAAATTATATGCTTTTTGTCCAGGGGCTAGACATATCTGGGGCATGGTGACTAGCGCGGTGACTTTGTGTCCAGACTGAGTCCATCTGGTTGTATAAAAAATCTCATTGTCAAGGTGAACAAGCCGAATCTGAAGCTAAAGAAGAGCGATGGCATGCGCGCACACACTATTTGTTTGTTCATTGAGCGTGTGGTGAGCTTTCCAAGATGAACGTCATTCCTATTAGCCAGACATATAACTTAATGGTGAGAACATTTAGATATTATTCAATGTTATCTTTTTCTAACGAATCTAATTGTGAAGGTGTAGCAAGAGGCATTGCTAGTCTGGAGAAGTCATTTAACTCATTTGACCCTTAGTGTATTTTCATGAAACTAAATAACATTCATATTATTAAGGAATTTCTCTAGTACCTTTTTTTTACGACATAGAGGCTTGCATTTCTTTCAAAGGTGATTTAGTAAAAGGCCTGAGGGCACATGCCATTCTATTTCTCAGACCGGTATTAAGATATACTAGTGCAAAGGGCCACATGCCATCACGCCTCCTCTGATTCAGATTCGGATTGTTCACCTTGAAATAAAATACATTAGAAACTTAGTAAAGGAATATTAATGAATCTCACCTTGAACCCGGGTTATGAATGCTCTTGCTGCATCTCTTGCATGGTCTGGCAAGGTGATGGTGGCACTCTGCTTCCGCATCCAACCATGCACAACATTATCCACCGATATGCTCATGCTGGGATCCCTTGGATTCAGCACCCATCTCTTTTCTAGGCAATCCTTCGTATATCCGGAACTTGGCTTGAACCACTTCACAGTTACATTGAAGGAGTTAGTTTCCGCGTCCTCCTCTGCATCAGTGATGCAGCGCCCCACCCATATCATTTGTTTTTTATTACTGGGTCTGACAAGCACGACCATTCCTTTGCAGACCTGTACTGGATTGAATGCTGAATCCGGCTTCTTGTTCCTCGGCCCACAATAGTGATCCTCAACATCGTTATCTGTCACTGCATTTCCAGAGGACATTGTTCCGCTACTATCTGGTGCTCTGGGTTCTGGCCAAAAGGACTCTTCCAATTCTTCATATACAACCGGCCCATTTTGGATAGCAGATATAATCTTCTCCCAGTATTCGAGCAAAGGCTTGCACCTCTTAAAATAGGATTCTCCACCAAACACCAACCCCCTCTTCCAGAAGGCAATATGCTGTCTAATCCCGGCCACTATACTTTCCTGGTCTTTGAGTCCATCCGGGTGCATCGGCCGTGGGGAACCCTGAGGAATCATAGGTTCCCCAGTTATGGAATCTCTCTTGAAGAGTTCAATGCCATCCACTGGCAGCCACACTGTGTCCTATTCTCTCATCTTGTACCTCATCACTGGAGCACCGTCACGCATGCTGAAATGAAACTGAAGAGGCTTGGAGTGGCCAATCAGCGTTTCGGATCCGTCCCTGATGTAGCCTCTTACAAACCCCTTAAAGTCTGGAACCTCTGTCACAAGTGCAGCTTCAACAGTGCCTTTGATGCAATTTTGGAATTCATCGTAGAGTTGTGGGAGGGTGAGGACATTGGATCGCCGGAGGGACTCTGCCAGGTGACTGAACATGGCATCGACGTCTTCATGAGTGTGCCCAACCATGAGAAAGCCAAGTGTAACCGTTTCAAATATGCCTTTGGCAACAAGCATCGCCAAGTACGCGAAGACGTACATGTTTTTGTTCTCACTGCCAGCATTGTCTGTTTGGAGCAGAAGATGGGGTGGAAGGCCACATCGGCCGCAAGAACTTCCTTGAGATTCTGCTTCGTTTGGATGAGGCTGTGCATTCACCGGGCGACCAGCCTCGTCGTAATGGCATGAGGCCTCACGTGATAACCCTACAATCTGACGGCCAACATATTCACTAGGATGGCATGGGGCCCCACGCGATACTGCAAGCCTTTGCTCCTCCTCCAGCTGAACCCTGTATGGGGTTCGATCGACAAGGGCCTTATGCAAGGGTTGGCCGTTCAGCTCAGTCTGCGCACTTTGCAGAGACCTTAAGTGTTTTGCTAAGGACGCAATCATCATGTTTGCACCCCCGCCACCCCATAGAGGCACAAAGAAGTTCCCATAGTTCTGGGCACCATGCCCATGAGCGATTATGCCAAACAAAGACACAGACAGCTGCATGGATGAAGAGATTGCCTTGGGGGCAGGATTGAGTCGAGGTAAGCACGTCTTTTTCTGATCCATTTTGTCGTGGATGATGCAGAGGTAAGAGTCAGGTCTCTCCATGGAGAGAATCCTGTTATGATAATATGCAGTCCTGCAGCTTCTCTGCTCGATGTTGTGGTCGAGCCGCCTTCTAACCAACGTCTCTCGCTCTTGAGCGCTGCAAGAATTCTTCGACAAAGCCATTTTGATAGCAGTGCACTCGTCACACTTTGAAAAGCTGGAGTACTTTCCTATACTCACATCCCTGAACCTGTTGCTCCACAATCTACTAAATCTAGATTGGCTCAGCTTCCTGTAGCCATTACTCTGGAGTTCCCGATTCACATCTTCCAATATGGCCCCCTTGGTATACATGGAAGGGAGAACTCGTTGGGTGTCTCGTGTTCCATCTTCCAAGAGGCGGGTTTTATGTGGTTGCTGCTCGCTACATGTCTCGACAAACCTCTTGAAGATTGCCTCTCCATATACAACATGACCCCTGGTTTTGTGCGTACCGTCGTTCCCATGGACTGCCTGTTGAACCCTTTGTTCCTCGAACTCAGTTTTGATTCTGTAGAATGTGGTTCGAGGGACTCCATAAATGATTCTCCATGCCTTCATGCAGACCAAACCCCTCTGGAAGACCATGCCCCCCACCTGATGTTCTGAAGCATCAACAGATGACCGTAATGCCTCATACACAAAATTGCGAGCTGCCTTCCAGGACAATGTCTTGTATCTTGCTCTCTCCTCTTCAATAGCATCCCAATCAGCATGTTGACAGCACCTCCTCTTGCAACAAGCAACTGTCGAGACCATTCGAACCTCCATCGCCATTTTCTGCCTTTTCGGTTCGTTGCTCAGATCCCTTTGGCTGCGCTGTAGGAAGGTGTACTTTCTTTTCCCATGAAGAGATGTTCTGTCATCAGTTGTAGTGGTGTTTGATTGTGAATCCTTCACATTCTCAAACACTAAATGCCTCAATTTCCACCGCACAATGCTTCCAATAGTCAGACTGTTTTCTTCTGTGTCAACAACCTCTAAAATTGCAACTCCAATATCATCCCAGCCCAATTCTTGATTAGCAACCGCATCTCTTGGATCGACAACTGTGGCTAAGCCCTCAGCTACCACCTCCCCCTCGGGGTTGTTTAGAAACACCTTTGCCTGAATCCATGTAGCACGGTTCTTAAGATCCACGGAGGGAACATGCGTCGCACTTGCGCTGTCCCCAACATCTGCTTTCTTCTGCAGATTTTTCAAGGCAACAACAACATTTACCCCGACGACCATCTCTCCTCGTTCAATAGCGACCACATTCCCATCGAAGACAGTCTCTACTGATACAGCAGCATTGCCTTCCCCAAGCCTTTGACAGTGTATAACAAAGTTCCGATCCATAGACACAAGGGTCCCTTTTGCAACTCTCTTCCCACCATTCAAAATGTAAACCTTTTCCCCAACCCTGAAGGCCATTCTGAAAGTGCAGAAAAGAAGTTAAGACCATACAAAAAATGATTGGAGAATGGCCTAAATCATAACATACCAAATAGCATGAGGCCACATGCCATTATTCAAACATGCTATTGACACCCATGTGAAATTTCGCATTCACAAAATTGGCATGAGGCCTCATGCCATCTTGATATACACACAGCTGCAGGCAAGTAAAAACATACATGACAATACGCTAGCCATGAAATTGCAAGGGCCCAAGATGGCATGTGGCCTCATGCCATTTCTAAATGTGGTCCTAAACCATTCCATGGTGAACATACCAGGAAGCACAAGTGCCGAATATCAAGAGGAAGCGGTAGCCACACCAAAGACAGTGCCGCTCGCAACACCGCAACTACTCGTAACGCCGCTCGCAACACCACAACTGCTCGTAGCGCCGCTCGCACAAATTGCCACTCGCATAAACTGCCGCTCGCAATGGCGCTCGCAATGCTGCAACCGCTTGTAAACGCATAAACCACAGCTCACAACGCCGCTTACACAAGCAGCGCTCACTGCGCTCAGCGGAACCAAGAACACGGCGCACAAAAATGATAGACCTAGGAATGAGTTCGAGAATTCAAAAATAACACACGCTTGAACGTCACATCAAATCCTCTGACAAACCAGATCTTATGATTCCTCTGACAAATTTCAAACTGAGTAGCTTCTAGACTTTGCTGTCGGAGGTTGAACTTTGTCACATCATGTCCTTGCCTCGATCCAGCTGTGCCATGTCAGTGATTCGAACTTTGCCATGCCATGTCAGCGATCCGCGCCAAGATTATTCGCCGTGTAAAGGAATAATTATGCTGTGTGTGTACGTCCATTTATGGCAATATAATGCCACATGCCATTCAAAGAATAATGCTAGTCGAGCATCTTTTGGTGCATTTTTGGGTTCAAAATTGCATGAGCCCACACGCTATAAAGTTTACCTGTACCAAAAATAGAAACAGCTTTATTTACTTGGGAATTTATATGGCTGAGGCATTTTTAAACTTACAAACACATGCCCTACTTACATTCCTTTGGTTGCTTAAAATTCAAAAATATTATAAACCTTTCTTTTTGCATTTTCAATGTTTTCAATTATGGTTTTTGATTTTCGCAGGACTAGCCTAGTAATCTATTTGCATCCCGTCATGTTTATAGCTAGCTTTCGTTTGTCCCCTTCGCTAGCCTGAGATACATCTGCTCGGCATCTGCCTCTTACAGCATTTGCCCAGAAAGGGCATCTTTCTTCACGCAGCATTTGCCACATGTTTAGGGTTAGGGTTTAGGGTTTAGGGTTTAGCAATTCAGTAGCTTGATAAACATGCAAATACAGAACTTGATGCAAAATCCTTGGATATGTCACAATGCCCTTAGGACCATAAACACATTTCAATAAAGAGGGTCCTTTCATTTCATAACTCCTTACGTAGATCTTGGTGAAACCAGAGTTAGTGAAGTTGGTTTCTTGTGATCCCGCATCTGATTGTGATGTCCCTTTGTAGTGTCGATGGAAAGGTCAATGCACACCAAACTGTAGAATCTTGGAGCAAAATAACGGTCGGATCTATGGCAAATGCCCCTGAAACATTGTAAGGCTCGTGTGGTCTCATGTGGTGTCCGATCGAGATGCTTCTTTGCAGGGTCATCAAGAAGGACATTGTATACCATTCTGTAAAATCTAGTTGCGATCTAACGGTTGGATCTCCAGGAAACTCAAAACAATCTCGCGCGTGTCAGAATATTCTAGGAATATACTCCTATGTGCTCCTGAAAATGGCATGCGGCCCCACGCCATTCAAGAGATAACGCCAGATGACGCCGAGCATTTTTTGGTGCATTTTTTGGGATCAAAATTGCATGAGCCCACATGCTTGAACGTCACATCAAATCCTCTGACAATTTATTTAGCTGAACATCTGGCATTTTTGGAAATACAAGATGCTTTGGAATATCCAATCATGCATGGTATAAATATAGCGAGGGTATTAAATGATATCCCAATCATGATCTTTCTTTTGGATTTCGCGTGCATGCAGTCCGAGGAATGATGACGTTGCGGATTTCTTTTGGATTTCACGCATGCGCGCGCCGATCCAGAAATTAATGGTGGCGCCCAAGTCCGAGAAATGATGACGTGGCGGGATTACCAACCGTCGTGACATTTCGCGCGTGTGAGGTTAGGTTTTGCATTTTGCTTCGTACTCGCGCTCGCACACTCGCGCTCGCATCGCGCTCCCACTCGCGCTCGCATCGCGCTCCCACTCGCGCTCCCACTTCTCTACAGGTTTCTCGTGTGCATCGGCGTCCACTCGCGCTCGCATCGCGCTCGTGTTCATCGGCGTCCACTTCAAGACACACCCAGTTTGTAACTTCGCCGCCAACTCCGCCGCCCACTCCGCCACCCACACGCAGCCCACTTGGCGTCCCGGGAGATTTCAGCGCCACTCTCCAACTGTAAGTGGCAGAGTAGCCTTGCTGCTACAATCCGCTGCACACACAGTGCACATTCGCCAGCGAGTCCGGTTGTCACGCCTCCATTCGGCTTCAAATGGTAAGTCTTTTAGGCCAAGTAGAAAATGGCATGAGGCCACATGCCATTCAGTAGCAACATTGGCATGCACCGATTGGGCTCTCAAGTGCAGTCCGGTTACAGATGGCGTGTAGCCTCACGCCATCTTAGGATGCAGCCTCAAGACATCTGATGCAGTGGTGAATGGCGTGTGGCCTCACGTTATTTCCAGCTACTAGCTTTTCATCTGTCAGCTCTAATTGTTGTGCATTTCTGAACAGGCGAGGAATTGCGTTCTTCTTCCAGCCACTGTCAATGTGGATGCAGAGAAGGGGGAGGAGCTCACCAGTTGGACTTTCGGGATAGAAGGCGAGGATCTGAGGCTGTACAACACAGATGGTGGGAGAAAAGAATGCATGGGGATCCTCATCCAAGTGACAGACACTCCATGCAGTTCCATGCAAGAATATGGACTGGCACTTGTGGTAGAGACAGCGTCTGCCTTCAAGATCCACCTTGCACATCCTAGCGGCTTCCCGGAGGGGGGCAGCGGCTATGAGGAATTCCTAGAGGGAGCTAGGGAGAGGTTGTCCAGGAGGCCCACAATTTCAAAGACGCTGCGGGTCTATGAAGATCACATGGAATCCACGGACCTCACCTACGGCGATGTTCAAAAACTATATTCCAACATTGAGCCGTTGAGAGTGACTCCAGTTCGCGAAGCAAAGGGGAAGGGGGTCGATCTGGAAACTACCTCAAAGCAGAAAAGGGTGGTCAAGCTCAAGCCGACGTCCGACTCTCCTGCTCCAAAAAAGAAGCTACTCAGTGATGCCATTGCCTCGGGTTCGAACACTACACCCACCAAAAAGAAGAGCCGCAAAGAGCAGAAAGAGCAAGAAGAGGCAGCAAAAATCGTCGCAGATAATAGTACTTGTTACTATTCCAACAATGTATATACAATCGACGTGAGCCGTATCGACATCCAAAGCAAATACAACCACAGGCTAGTATCTGATGAGTGGGTGGAGAAACTGAAGCAGAAGATGCTGGCAAGTCCAGTAACACCCGACATCGCAGACGTGATCCCCTACTACCGAACAATGAAGGGCGAGACGAGGTTTCCAGACTTGATCAATAGGAAGGTGTTGGACGATCAGAACATCCGGTTCTATGCCGTCTCCGGGCAGCATTCTAGCTTGGCGATGCAAGAGATAGTTGTGGATATTATGGTGGGCGAGGAGGTGAAGAAAGTCTTCAAGACAAGAGTTGTCCGCCTGATAAAAGGCAACTCGCCCCTCCGATCTATCATATACATCTCCCACGCGCAGAATGTCAAGCAAGAAACGTGCTACAAATCGGGTTTGCACGAGACATTGGCACGAACACGGAAGCTCTGGGTTCAACTGAAGAAGCCACAAAAACCAGGACAAGGACGTGCACTAGCAACTAGCGCCTGGCAGGTAAGCCTCGTTGCATGTGGCATAGCATGTGGCCTCACGCCATTTCCATTGCAGGAATTCTCGAGTCTTCTCTCGAAAACACTGGGGGTCAATGACACACTCAGCATCCATAACATTCTACTCGCGACAAAAGTTGTTTTTGACAAATGGGTAGATGTGCTGAGGAGGTACCATGACGGGGAGTTGCCAAACTCAATGGGTGTGGAGGACGGCCGGAAGCCCAATGATTTGAAGCTCAACGCCTTGCGTTTCTCGCGGTCTCTAGACGACGACGACCTTCTGACAGTGGCTAATGCTCTTCTACGTGGTGAGGTTGTCTTCAACAAGACCAAAATGACTCCCGGCCATATTGTGACATACGAGGACTTGTGCACGACTCTGAGAGCTCGTGCGCTATTGAAGGATTGGATCTTCGAGCAAGTGGCCGTGGAGAGGGTGAGCATCGACACCACGCAAGAGATGATGGAAGCGCTGGAGTTTTCAAATGAAGACATCGACAAGTACGTGAAGGGGGCCCCCAAGTTCACCGATCTGCTGCGGGATGCCACGAAAAGTAAAGCTGAGAAGTTGGATCAGTATCCAAATTTCATTAAGATTGATGTCGACCGCCGGCTTCAGAAACAGCTCGACCCCGCAGCAGAGGCCTATCGAGAACCTTACCGGGTATACTTGAATTCGGATGAGGATCAAAGGTGGAGGAGCATCGTTTCCCGCGGAGATGAGCAGGTCAAGAACATCTTTTGTGTGATGGACTTCACAAACGAGGAGATCACTCATGCAGACGAAGTCAGCTCCATCATTGACTTAATGGTGGGACTTGCGGAGGTGGAATCTTCAGTCCACTATATGATCTACGACTCCGAATCCTATCACAAGTTCTGGAAGGCCTTGAACGAGGTGAAGGCTCGGTTGAAAGGCAAGGAGATGCGGGAGATCCATGGGATAATGGCTAAGAAGAAGATACCGATGAATGTCCGCATCTTCACACTCGCCCTTGTTATTGGTCCTGCAGCAGAGTGGGACTGGAGTGACTTCCCAGCTTCGTTCGACAAGGCCAATCGAATTGATCTGAGGGAGGTCAATTTACCCGTGCCTGAGGAACTGAAGACGGCTATGGAGCTTTCGAATCCAAAGAAAGCTCCAGGTGCAGCATGGGAAATGCTCAGCTGGGTCTTCAACGCAATAGCGGGTGGGTCATCTGCTTCCGACTCCAAGGGCAAATGCGTTGTCGAGTACAACTGCGGCGGACTATTCTTTCGAGCCGCACTACTCAAGGGTGTCCCTTGTGTTGCGGTGACAAACTCCATTGAAGAGATGACTTCAATGGAGCATATAATTACAGTTGCCAAAGAAAAACAGTATCTTCTCTGCGAACCTGGTGAGTACACACTTTAAGTTTAAATGTTATCTCACAAGCTCTGTATGCAGGAGCGTGGCCACCCCCAGATGCTGAAACGGCGTTAACAGCTACTTTTGAAGATACCCATGTTGGGCCGAGCTCACAACCTGCACAAGGTAAGGTCACGTGAGGCCTCACGCCATTTTGATTATAGATCGTTGTGAATATTTAGACATGAGGACTGAAAAGCGCACTGGTGGCGCATCGAAGAAGGACAAACAGAAAAGCAATAGGAAAAAAGGAGGTACAAATTATATTTGCAATGGCGTGTGGTCTCATGCCATTCCTTGCAGGAGAAACTTCTTCAAAGGCAAAACAGGCAAGCACCAGCCAAGCTCAAACTGACAGTGGTCATAAAAAGCGAAAGCACGTTGGACAGTCGTCGAGATCAGAGGCATTTGATTCGAAAAGGAAGAAGGGCAACGAAAAGATGATAGGTAATGCCTCGCGGTTATGGCGTGTGTGCTCATGCCATTCATTGCAGATCAAGGGCTGAGTGAAAGCAGGCAGTCACCACCTCATGACTCAGATTCCTATGGCGGACTCCCCTTCCCCAATCTCAATGGAGAGGTACAATGGATGAGGGAAGCTTTTCAAGGCAGGGCCACGTTTTTCTCATCTCGTCGTCTTCGAAGGGTGCAAGAACGTGCAGAAACCATGTTAAGACAGTCGGGTGAGGATACGGTCCTAGGTCACGCACTAAAACAAGCTATGGATGTCTTGTATTTTGAGATGGAGACTCGGCCAGATGATTTTCCCAAGATGGTCCTGGAAGAACAAGCCATCCAGCCTGAGCAGCCTATGGAAGAAATGCAGGAGGGGGATGAGGAGCCAGAGAAAGATAATGAGCAAGAAGAGCAGAAGGACGAAGAGGAGGACAAAGAAGAGGAGGACAAAGAAGAGGAGGACGAAGAGGACTTGGATGGTCCTCACAATGGTGACGATCACAATAACGACGACGACGATGATGACGACGATGGCCAGCCTGAGGTGGCCAAAGAGCGGCGGAGGAAGGTCATACAAGACAAACCATCAGGTAAATAATAATACATCCATTCCTAACCTTTTACCATTTCTAACATTGTCCATGTAGGTCGCAGAGCAAATGGTAAGTAGAGATTATTCAGTTGAATTTACAAACTCTAGCCTTTAGTGTCGAGGAAGGATAGTGCCAAGCAAGGGTCGAAACGTATGTCCAATCCTTCAGAATCAGCAGTGCGCTCAAGTGATATCGGTCCTAGTTCCTCAATAGCAGTTGATGGTAAATACAGTATAGTCGATTCAATGTGCTAATGAGTTTGTTTTTAGTAGCACGGGAGGATACCATCTCAATCGAAGGGAGATATTTGGACATGCATATGGATCCGCCAGTGGACTCTACTTGGCTGCAAGAGTCATCAGAGCTGGTGGAGGCCACTATCCATATCAACGCCAAGCAAGCTGACCACGCTCCACTTGATGCTGCCCATACCACTGAGTCAATCTTGTCCACGTATCCAACTGACGGTGACCAGGCGCCATTGGACCCACATGAGGCCGCCCCAGCCGCCGAGCCGGTCGTATCCTCATTTCCAATGGACTCAACGTGTGCCCAATCGTCTGACTACGCGCCATTGGAACCTCCCTACACCGCCCCTGCTGCTTGTTCGGTCATGTCCACTTTGCCAACGGAGGCACCAGCTGAAATGGCGTGTGATCACACGCCATCGGAACCACCCCATGCCACTGTTGAGCCAGTTGTACCAGAGTCTACAGCTGAAATGGCATGTGCCCACACGCCATCGGATGCGATTGACCCCACATTGCAGAGGAGAGTATTTCCGCCCTTCACGTTTCCTCGACCAAAACCCTCTCAACGACCATCGGGAGCAACATTCGCTAATATTGTAGATGGTAAAATTGACTTGTACCATTTTTTATGCTGACGCATTTCATTTCAGAGTCACGGCGAAGGTACTGTATCGTTTTTTATCTGAACGGTGTCCTTTTCTCCCATGAGCGTGGCTCGTCCTCGAATGTCATTGCACCCTCCAAAGCCTGCGGTCGCAAGTTGGTCAAAAGAGACAGATTCACATTAATCACACGGGAGAAACTGCGGGATCTAATAATGACCATGCGACACTTAAAACAGAGGGCCGGGTTCAATTTGCAATTGGGAGTTTGGACATCCATGATGCGCCACAATGCATTAACGTTGCTACAGATGATGCACGATCAGACGCGAGTAATATTACCATTTGACTTTCTCCTAACGCAGGAGGATTGCTTGACTATGGTCCATGTGAGGGGTAGCAAGCCCATCTTCGTCAAGCCAGAGGCTGTAGTGATGAACCGGACTGCTAGCTCAAGTGAAATCCTCATCATCGATGACTCGCCGATTAAAACTGCAGCGAACACGCACACATATGCAGTGCACCCCATCTCTTGCAGTATGGAAACTAGGGAGAAGAAACCGTATGTTCTGGGGGACCTTGCAAAACGGCTTGGAGCGATGGTGATAGAGAACCGGCCAGTCCAGGAGGTGGCTGCAGAAATCAACCAAATGGCAGATGGAACGGTATATCAGAAGCCATTTGATCGGACAGACACCAGTCATCATTTATGGCATGTATATTGTCTAGCCAAGCACTATCCGCATCTCCATAATCTGCTCAACCGGATGGGTTCTTCGACCACTGAACATGAGCGTGGACGTATTAGAGAAGAGATGGCATTACTATTGGGTTTAAATCCTGATAGTGTGGAGAGTGATGAAATTCCAAGATTATTGTATAGGCGTTGGAGGCAAAAAATAACAGTCTGAGATGGCATGTATTTATTTAAAAATGTAACTTATTATGGCATGGTGTTCCATGCAATTGTATTAATATTAAAAGACAATTCTTTGAGAGGATTTGCATTATACTAGAAGTGTTACAGCATGTTATTGGAAGTCTACGAAGTTGTTTTATTAATAATGGGAAAGTAAAGATTGAATGGGGACTTGGGCTCCACCTAGACTCGGAGCAACTGAGCCAATATTAAAAGGATGGAAAGAAATTGGACGACGATGACAAGGAGAAGAGAGAGGTGAAGCAGTGGCAGGGGGAGGAGAAGTGATTGAGTAGACATTTCCTTGTTTAAAATAAAATGGCATGTGCCTCAATGCAGTTGAATTTTGTTATATTTATATACTATATAAAGGTTTGGAAACCTTATTTTACAAGTGGGATAATGACAATTCCCACTTTAACGAAATAGAGCTTGAATATAGTTTTTGAACATCGCCGTAGGTGAGGTCTGTGGATTCCATGTGATCTTCATAGACCCGCAGCGTCTTTGAAATTGTGGGCCTCCTGGACAACCTCTCCCTAGCTCCCTCTAGGAATTCCTCATAGCCGCTGCCCCCCTCCGGGAAGCCGCTAGGATGTGCAAGGTGGATCTTGAAGGCAGACGCTGTCTCTACCACAAGTGCCAGTCCATATTCTTCCATGGAACTGCATGGAGTGTCTGTCACTTGGATGAGGATCCCCATGCATTCTTTTCTCCCACCATCTGTGTTGTACAGCCTTAGATCCTCGCCTTCCATCCCGAAAGTCCAACTGGTGAGCTCCTCCCCCTTCTCTGCATCCACATTGACAGTGGCTGGAAGAAGAACGCAATTCCTCGCCTGTTCAGAAATGCACAACAATTAGAGCTGACAGAAGAAAAGCTAGCAGCTGGAAATAACGTGAGGCCACACGCCATTCACCACTGCATTAGATGTCTTGAGGCTGCATCCTAAGATGGCGTGAGGCTACACGCCATCTGTAACCGGACTGCACTCGAGAGCCCAATCGGTGCATGCCAATGTTGCTACTGAATGGCATGTGGCCTCATGCCATTTTCTACTTGGCCTAAAAGACTTACCATTTGCAGCCGAATGGAGGCGTGACAACCGGACTCGCTAGCGAATGTGCACTGTGTGTGCAGCGGATCGTAGCAGCAAGGCTACTCTGCCACTTACAGTTGGAGAGTGGCGCTGAAATCTCCCGGGACGCAAAGTGGGCTGCGTGTGGGTGGCGGAGTGGGCGGCGGAGTTGGTGGCGAAGTTATAAACTGGGTGTGTCTTGAAGTGGACGCCGATGCACACGAGCGCGATGCGAGCGCGAGTGTGATGCAAGCGCGAGTGGACGCCGATGCACACGAGAAACCTGTAGAGAAGTGGGAGTGCGAGTGGGAGCGCGATGCGAGCGCGAGTGTGCGAGCGCAAGTACGAAGCAAAATGCAAAACCTAACCTCACACGCGCGAAATGTCACGACGGTTGGTAATCCCGCCACGTCATCATTCCTCGGACTTGGGTGCCACCATTAATTTCTGGATCGGCGCGCGCATGCGTGAAATCCAAAAGAAATCCGCAACGTCATCATTCCTCGGACTGCATGCACGCGAAATCCAAAAGAAAGATCATGATTGGGATATCATTTAATACCCTCGCTATATTTATACCATGCATGATTGGATATTCCAAAGCATCTTGTATTTCCAAAAATGCCAGATGTTCAGCTAAATAAATTGTCAGAGGATTTGATGTGACGTTCAAGCGTGTGGGCTCATGCAATTTTGATCCCAAAAAATGCACCAAAAAATGCTCAGCGTCATCTGGCGTTATCTCTTGAATGGCGTGGGGCCGCATGCCATTTTCAGGAGCACATAGGAGTATATTCCTAGAATATTCTGACACGCGCGAGATTGTTTTGAGTTTCCTAGAGATCCAACCGTTAGATCGCAACTAGATTTTACAGAATGGTATACAATGTCCTTCTTGATGACCCTGCAAAGAAGCATCTCGATCGGACACCACATGAGGCCACACGAGCCTTACAATGTTTCAGGGGCATTTGCCATAGATCCGACCGTTATTTTGCTCCAAGATTCTACAGTTTGGTGTGCATTGACCTTTCCATCGACACTGCAAAGGGACATCACAATCAGATGCGGGATCACAAGAAACCAACTTCACTAACTCTGGTTTCACCAAGATCTACGTAAGGAGTGATGAAATGAAAGGACCCTCTCTATTGAAATGTGTTTATGGTCCTAGGGGCATTGTGACATATCAAAGGATTTTGCATCAAGTTCTGTATTTGCATGTTTATCAAGCTACTGAATTGCTAAACCCTAAACCCTAACCCTAAACATGTGGCAAATGCTGCGTGAAGAAAGATGCCCTTTCTGGGCAAATGCTGTAAGAGGCAGATGCCTAGCAGATGTATCTCAGGCTAGTGAAGGGGACAAACGAAAGCTAGCTATAAACATGACGGGATGCAAATAGATTACTAGGCTGGTCCTGTGAAAATCAAAAACCATAATTGAAAACATTGAAAATGCAAAAAGAAAGGTTTATAATATTTTTGAATTTTAAGCAACCAAATGAATGTAAGTAGGGCATATGTTTGTAAGTTTAAAAATGCCTCAACCACTTAAATTCCCAAGTAAATAAAGCTGTTTCTATTTTTGGTACAGGTAAACTTTATAGCATGTGGGCTCATGCAATTTTGAACCCAAAAATGCACCAAAAAATGCTCGACTAGCATTATTCTTTGAATGGCGTGTGGCCTTATATTGCCATAAATGGACGTACAGACACAGCATAATTATTCCTTTACACGGCGAATAATCTTGGCGCGGATCGCTGACATGGCATGGCAAAGTTCGAATCACTGACATGGCACAGCTGGATCGAGGCAAGGACATGATGTGACAAAGTTCAACCTCCGACAGCAAAGTCTAGAAGCTACTCAGTTTGAAATTTGTCAGAGGAATCATAAGATCTGGTTTGTCAGAGGATTTGATGTGACGTTCAAACGTGTGTTATTTTTGAATTCTCGAACTCATTCCTAGGTCTATCATTTTTGTGTGCCGTGTTCTTGGTTCCGCTGAGCGCAGTGAGCGCTGCTTGTGTAAGCGGCATTGTGAGCTGTGGTTTATGTGTCTACAAGCGGTTGCGGCATTGCGAGCGCCATTGCGAGCGGCAGTTTATGCGAGTGGCAGTTTGTGTGAGCGGCGCTACGAGCAGTTGCGGTGTTACGAGCGGCACTACGAGTAGTTGCGGTGTTGCGAGCGGCACTGTCTTTGGTGTGGCTACCGCTTCCTCTTGATATTCGGCACTTGTGCTTCCTGGTATGTTCACCATGGAATGGTTTAGGACCACATTTAGAAATGGCATGAGGCCACATGCCATCTTGGGCCCTTGCAATTTCATGGCTAGCGTATTGTCATGTATGTTTTTACTTGCCTGCAGCTGTGTGTATATCAAGATGGCATGAGGCCTCATGCCAATTTTGTGAATGCGAAATTTCACGTGGGTGTCAATAGCATGTTTGAATAATGGCATGTGGCCTCATGCTATTTGGTATGTTATGATTTATGCCATTCTCCAATCATTTTTTGTATGGTCTTAACTTCTTTTCTGCACTTTCAGAATGGCCTTCAGGGTTGGGGAAAAGGTTTACATTTTGAATGGTGGGAAGAGAGTTGCAAAAGGGACCCTTGTGTCTATGGATCGAAACTTTGTTATACACTGTCAAAGGCTTAGGGAAGGCAATGCTGCTGTATCAGTAGAGACTGTCTTCGATGGGAATGTGGTTGCTATTGAACGAGGAGAGATGGTCGTCGGGGTAAATGTTGTTGTTGCCTTGAAAAATCTGCAGAAGAAAGCAGATGTTGGGGACAGCGCAAGTGCGACGCATGTTCCCTCCGTGGATCTTAAGAACCGTGCTACATGGATTCAGGCAAAGGTGTTTCTAAACAACCCCGAGGGGGAGGTGGTAGCTGAGGGCTTAGCCACAGTTGTCGATCCAAGAGATGCGGTTGCTAATCAAGAATTGGGCTGGGATGATATTGGAGTTGCGATTTTAGAGGTTGTTGACACAGAAGAAAACAGTCTGACTATTGGAAGCATTGTGCGGTGGAAATTGAGGCATTTAGTGTTTGAGAATGTGAAGGATTCACAATCAAACACCACTACAACTGATGACAGAACATCTCTTCATGGGAAAAGAAAGTACACCTTCCTACAGCGCAGCCAAAGGGATCTAAGCAACGAACCGAAAAGGCAGAAAATGGCGATGGAGGTTCGAATGGTCTCGACAGTTGCTTGTTGCAGGAGGAGGTGCTGTCAACATGCTGATTGGGATGCTATTGAAGAGGAGAGAGCAAGATACAAGACATTGTCCTGGAAGGCAGCTCGCAATTTTGTGTATGAGGCATTACGGTCATCTGTTGATGCTTCAGAACATCAGGTGGGGGGCATGGTCTTTTAGAGGGGTTTGGTCTGCATGAAGGCATGGAGAATCATTTATGGAGTCCCTCGAAGCACATTCTACAGAATCAAAACTGAGTTCGAGGAACAAAGGGTTCAACAGGCAGTCCATGGGAACGACGGTATGCACAAAACCAGGGGTCATGTTGTATATGGAGAGGCAATCTTCAAAAGGTTTGTCGAGACATGTAGCGAGCAGCAACCACATAAAACCCGCCTCTTGGAATATGGAACACGAGACACCCAACGAGTTCTCCCTTCCATGTATACCAAGGGGGCCATATTGGAAGATGTGAATCGGGAACTCCAGAGTAATGGCTACAGGAAGCTGAGCCAATCTAGATTTAGTAGATTGTGGAGCAACAGGTTCAGGGATGTGAGTATAGGAAAGTACTCTAGCTTTTCAAAGTGTGACGAGTGCACTGCTATCAAAATGGCTTTGTCGAAGAATTCTTGCAGCGCTCAAGAGCGAGAGACGTTAGTTAGAAGGCGGCTCGACCACAACATCGAGCAGAGAAGCAGCAGGACTGCATATTATCATAACAGGATTCTCTCCATGGAGAGACCTGACTCTTACCTCTGCATCATCCACGACAAAATGGACCAGAAAAAGACGTGCTTACCTCAACTCAATCCTGCCCCCAAGGCAATCTCTTCATCCATGCAGCTGCTTGTGTCTCTGTTTGGCATAATCGCTCATGGGCATGGTGCCTAGAACTATGGGAACTTCTTTGTACCTCTATGGGGTGGCGGGGGTGCAAACATGATGATTGCGTCCCTAGCAAAACACTTAAGGTCTCTGCAAAGTGTGCAGACTGAGCTGAACGGCCAACCCTTGCATAAGGCCCTTGTCGATCGAACCCCATACAGGGTTCAGCTGGAGGAGGAGCAAAGGCTTGCAGTATCGTGTGGGGCCCCATGCCATCCCAGTGAATATGTTGGCCGTCAGATTGTAGGGTTATCACGTGAGGCCTCATGCCATTCCGACGAGGCTAGTCGCCCGGTGAATGCACAGCCTCATCCAAACGAAGCAGAATCTCAAGGAAGTTCTTGCGGCCGATGTGGCCTTCCACCCCATCTTCTGCTCCAAACAGACAATGCTGGCAGTGAGAACAAAAACATGTACGTCTTCGCATACTTGGCGATGCTTGTTGCCAAAGGCATATTTGAAACAGTTACACTTGGCTTTCTCATGGTTGGGCACACTCATGAAGACGTCGATGCCATGTTCAGTCACCTGGCAGAGTCCCTCCGGCGATCCAATGTCCTCACCCTCCCACAACTCTACGATGAATTCCAAAATTGCATCAAAGGCACTGTTGAAGCTGCACTTGTGACAGAGGTTCCAGACTTTAAGGGGTTTGTAAGAGGCTACATCAGGGACGGATCCGAAACGCTGATTGGCCACTCCAAGCCTCTTCAGTTTCATTTCAGCATGCGTGACGGTGCTCCAGTGATGAGGTACAAGATGAGAGAATGGGACATAGTGTGGCTGCTAGTGGATGGCATTGAACTCTTCAAGAGAGATCCCATAACTGGGGAACCTATGATTCCTCAGGGTTCCCCACGGCCGATGCACCCGGATGGACTCAAAGACCAGGAAAGTATAGTGGCCGGGATTAGACAGCATATTGCCTTCTGGAAGAGGGGGTTGGTGTTTGGTGGAGAATCCTATTTTAAGAGGTGCAAGCCTTTGCTCGAATACTGGGAGAAGATTATATCTGCTATCCAAAATGGGCCGGTTGTATATGAAGAATTGGAAGAGTCCTTTTGGCCAGAACCCAGAGCACCAGATAGTAGCGGAACAATGTCATCTGGAAATGCAGTGATAGATAACGATGTTGAGGATCACTATTGTGGGCCGAGGAACAAGAAGCCGGATTCAGCATTCAATCCAGTACAGGTCTGCAAAGGAATGGTCGTGCTTGTCAAACCCAGTAATAAAAAACAAATGATATGGGTGGGGCGCTGCATCACTGATGCAGAGGAGGACGCGGAAACTAACTCCTTCAATGTAACTGTGGAGTGGTTCAAGCCAAGTTCCAGATATACGAAGGATTGCCTAGAAAAGAGATGGGTGCTGAATCCAAGGGATCCCAGCATGAGCATATCGGTGGATAATGTTGTGCATGGTTGGATGCGGAAGCAGAGTGCCACCATCACCTTGCCAGACCATGCAAGAGATGCAGCAAGAGCATTCATAACCCGGGTTCAAGGTGAGATTCATTAATATTCCTTTACTAAGTTTCTAATGTATTTTATTTCAAGGTGAACAATCTGAATCTGAATCAGAGGAGGCGTGATGGCATATGGCCCTTTGCACTAGTATATCTTAATACCGGTCTGAGAAATAGAATGGCATGTGCCCTCAGGCCTTTTACTAAATCACCTTTGAAAGAAATGCAAGCCTCTATGTCGTAAAAAAAAGGTACTAGAGAAATTCCTTAATAATATGAATGTTATTTAGTTTCATGAAAATACACTAAGGGTCAAATGAGTTAAATGACTTCTCTAGACTAGCAATGCCTCTTGCTACACCTTCACAATTAGATTCGTTAGAAAAAGATAACATTGAATAATATCTAAATGTTCTCACCATTAAGTTATATGTCTGGCTAATAGGAATGACGTTCATCTTGGAAAGCTCACCACACGCTCAATGAACAAACAAATAGTGTGTGCGCGCATGCCATCGCTTTTCTTTAGCTTCAGATTCGGCTTGTTCACCTTGACAATGAGATTTATTATACAACCAGATGGACTCAGTCTGGACACAAAGTCACCGCGCTAGTCACCATGCCCCAGATATGTCTAGCCCCTGGACAAAAAGCATATAATTTCACGTCATTTTCAAATACTTGAAAATTTGTACCTAGTCCCATTTTACTGAATAAATCCCACTTTAACGAAATAGAGCTTTAAAGTAGAATGGAAAAATTAGTCGCTTACAATTTGGTATCGGAGCTGTTCCTTAGTCCGACTTTTATTGGTGCTCAAGTATATCACTATTGATATTGGCATCGGAAGGTCCTAGGAGTGGGCCTATCTTTGAGGAGTAGCATGTCGAGAGGATATGGCTCTCCACTCAAGTTCATGCGTGAACTTGGGCGCGATGTGGTGGATAGAAAAGGGGCCAGTAAGGGAACAACTTTGGGATCTTGGGAACAGTATGAGGGTTTCCTCGGAGAGTTGAGGATGTGATCCAGATGAGTGTTTGATGTAGCCAATTAGCTAATGTAGTTTTGGTAAACGATTATAGTTGGGATCATGTGAAAGATAGAGACTCCAAAGCAATAAAGGAGTCACAACATTATCCTCATATAGTTGAGGTTGGTGCTCATGAATGTGAGACTAGAAGTAATGACCATGGGAGGTCAAATATGGAAAAGGACACGAGTCCTTGAAATGGTAGCCGGAGCTACCTCTAATAAATGCTGGAACAACAGAAGGAGTTAGGGATGTACTCAGAGGATGAGTTGGTATTCTCATCACATGGACAAGTGGTCGTAAGGGGCAAAAGGTTGCCCAAAGAGAACAAATCAAGTGTCGGAGTAACACTTGCAAAGATGGTCCTTGTGAGTAGGACTTGAATACAAGAAGTTGTATTCCAGTGAGCTGGCACCTCAAAGGTAGGACCTCATGGGTCGTCGGATGACAAAGTCCAAAAAGCTGGATGACTCAAATAGAGTCAAGGAATAATCCTAAAGGATTGATGGAAGCATTTGGACTGAGGTGTGTTGTATCCCACGAAGGATGGGGGGATCATAGGATTCAAGGATGAGAATAGAGGGTATCTCATCGATAGTAGAATGGGCCATGCTAAAGTCGTGGGAAAGGTGTTCCCTAAGGAAAAAAGCAACTTTGGCATAGAGTTGTGTATGAACACTATGGTGCAATGCTAACTAATAGTTGGCATGAAAAATGACTGCTTTGGTCTTGGCAAAGACCTAGACACAAGTAAAAAGTGTCATAGAGGTAGGCTCGTGGAACCGTTGGTGTAAAGACACTAAATGTGCCAAAGTGATACCTTGAGGTTATGTTGATGGGTTCATGGGAACCCCTTGCCAAGGGAATGGCATAGCCTAAACTGGAAGGCATGTGGTTAGAGTGTGGTGACCAAGATAATTATGGAGATGTGGAAGCACCCAAGCCAATTGAGGTGGTAGGGACTTTAATAACTATGGGGGCAACTAAACAAGAGGTGCAAGATAATTGGTTAAATGGGTAGAAGATAACTACCCAAGACTTCTTAATGGCATAAAGAAGTTAGATATACCCTTACGGGGAATAAATTGCTTATGTTGTGATATACTGAAAAAAGAAATACTCATTGTCAAAGAGACCATCATTAGGACACCCAAACACTCTGGAACACCAGAAGGTGGTGTTTAGTGTTGCGAGGGTAATAAATAAGGCCCAAGAGACTGAATCCCTAGTGAATGATGGATAGGAGATGCCATCCAAATGTCCAAGGTTGTGGAGACGGGAGGAATCTGTCTACCCGATTTGGACAAAGCCAAAAATGGGATTTTGGCAAGGCTAGTGATGGGCATATGGAGGCCCATAAGTAGCAATGGTAATCCCAGTGTGTGGGATTATAAAATGAGCATGCCCAGATTGAGGAACCACTCCCTAATCTATTAAGTAGATTCATCCCTATGAATACTTACTAAAGCATGGTAAAATGTGCAAAGCTATCCTCCTAGTCTAGAGGAGAATAACCAAAGGAAACATATGGGGCCAAAAAGCAAGTAGTATTGGGATGGAACTGAACTATAGAAATCAAAAGGCATAACCAATGGTGGTTATGCAAGTTGGGAGTGAAGAATCAAGAGGGTGCTCAAGGATGTTATTATTAGCAACGCGGTGCTATAGAGAGTCTAAAATGTGGAATTATCCATATTGGACCATATGGTGAGTAGGGAGCTTGCAAAGGAGAAGCCTTAGCAAGCTAAGGAACAAAGTTCCTTGAAAGTTCCCGAAGACGATTCTAAGTAGCTTAGTACCTAGAAATCCAAGGGTAAATGGTTCCTAGAGTGCGCGAAATCAGAGTGGTGCAGCAGAAGTGTAATCTTGAAGCTGGCCATGAGGCGAGGCTATCAAGGTTGGGGAAGTGGTTCCCGAGTGTTCAAAGAGAGGGTTTTTAACGAAAGTTGATGGTTAAGGACTTTCACACTTATGCATGAACCATGTTACGGGGGTTGGATGACTTGCTAAGTGAGATTGGCAAGTCAGGGGGACAAATCCCCTAGTTGAAAGTGCTAACTTCAAAAGGGGTGGCCCATGGGGCCGAGCATGGAGGAGTCCATGCATGATCACAGACTTGTCAAGTGAGAGGACTTGGCAGTGTGGAGGAACTAAGTTCCTAAGCTATGATCTATAGCGTGCTTTAGCTATAAGTTGGTGCACCAGCATGGGGAGTCACACCAGGCATCTAGGGTGATGCCATTCGTAGATGCATATACGGAGGTTGGGTTCGAGTCCCAACCCTCTAGTGCTTGGGTTCGAGTCCCAAATCACTAGGGCGTGGTGATGGTTTAGAATATGAGGACACTCATATTTCGGTGGTCATGGACTCTCAGTGAGAAGATTGGCTTGGGCACACCGCTAAGCTGGAGATGCTCCGGAGTCGTGATAGGAACTAGGTCTTCTAAACCCCTTTAAATTGTTGACTATGACCCCGAGGGCATCCCCCACATTTGGCGGTGCGCACAAGCTTAGCCTCTTTCGGCCAAGGATCAGAGCAACTGAGATTGGGTGTCCCCATCTCATTCACCACGGCCTTGGAGCCTTTTGCGCCATAGTGATTCAAGTTAGATATGCCGAGCTTTCGCTCTGAGCAATCTTACCATTGGTAAACTTGTTAAGGGGTCAAGATGAGATCACTAGGTGATCTTGTGGCTAAACAAGGACAAAGTCTTTATTTGGGTTAAGGAATATGATTCCTAGTTTAAAACGTTGATTTGAACTATTGATAATGATGTGACTTGGTCAAGATGACCAAGTGGGAAGGACACTTAAAGGGAAATTAGTTGTGCCAATACGATGGTATAATAAGTCTAAGAAAGTAGCCTCTAGGAGAGACCTATAGGAGGGTCGCAAAGTTGGGTCATGGACGGAGCCCGTAGTAGAAAATGCTAAAGAGACCTACTAGGGGTGAGTACCCTTTGGACTTAGCAAAGTAGAGCCTTTGCCATGGAACCAAAAGGATACTTTGAGAATGGAGGTAGTGATCCTATGTTGCTCAATGCAACAATCAACAGATAAAAGCAAAAGATTAGTGGCCAAATATGGGCCATAGAGTTCAATGGAGGGAATTCAAATGGCAAAGTTAGGCATAGAACACTAAGGTGTTAGATACTAACGGATGGTGAGAAAGGAAGTGTTCTTCCAAGGATGGATTCCCAAATGCTCCAAGTTGGCAAAGATGAAAGCTTTAAGGAAGGAGCGGCAAAGTAGCCAAATGATAGAGCCGTGGACAGCTTTAGCATAACTTATGATAACTAGAACTTAGTGCCAAATATGGCACGATATCAAAGAGGGGATGATGGTGCCCTCAAGTAAAGAACTTCCTAAGATGGGGAAGTGGAGTTGCCCCATGGGCAACGTAAGGTGTCGGAGACACTTAGGAAATTGACTTTGAGAAGTCAAAATTAAAAGTTCCAAAGTGCAAAGGTTATATCGATGGAATCTGAGACTACTCAAAAATGAGTTGTGGAATTGAGTTAGAGAGGGTGTCTCTAACCGGTTTAGTGAGAACTAAACCAATAAAAGGAAAGAACCTTCACAAGTGGTCAAATAAGCCTCTAAGTTGGAGAGGCTATGCTCCTTAGAGGATAGACAAGGCATGGTGAGCCTTCGGTGTTAAACCATTGACGAGTATTGGCTAGATACCAAAGATGGAAAGGGTGATACATGTTAGTATTACTTTATAAAATGGTTTATCATTCGATGAGGACATCGAACTTTGTCTATGGGTGGTGGTGTTGTGAGACACAAAATCCCTAGGCCCCAAAGTGGAGCCAGAAGGGCATTACGTGGTAGTGGCTGATGCGAAAGCCAAACGACTATAACACGTTTGGACTAAAAGCTCTGACTTGATAGGTCGAGAGCGGGAGTGGAACTCCCAACAAAGTGCTTGAGGAATGAGCATGAAGCAAGCAATAAGTGAGGCTCTAAAATGGGAACCAAAAAGCACTAACACATGACACGTGGAAGTGTCCAAGATGGACCCGAGATGGACCCGAGATGGAGTCTGAGATGGAGTCGGAGATGGGCCCGAGATGGACCCGAGATGGGGTCTGAGATGGAGTCTGAGATGGACCCGAGATGGAGTTTGAGACAGAGTCCGAGATGGACTGGGACGGAGTCCGAGATGGACTGGGACGGAGTCCGAGATGGACTGGGACGGAGTCCGAGATGGACCAGAGATGGAGTCCAAGAAAGAGTTCGAGATGGACCCGAGATGGAGTCCGAGATGGACTGAGACGGAGTCCGAGATGGACCAAGACGGAGTCTGAGATGGAGTCCGAGTTGGAGTCCGAGATGGACCCGAGATGGAGTCCGAGGTCGAGACCTAGACCGGGACCGAGACCAAGACCGAGACCGACACCGAGACCAGGACCGAGACCAGGACCAAGACCGAGCCCAAGGCCAAGGCCGAGACCGAGCCCGAGCCCGAATCTGAGTCCGAGTTCGAGTCTGAGTCTGAGTTCGAGTCTGAGAGGGTGAAAGCCCAAAGCATTCGTCTCCCAAAACCTGGGGGGTTTGGTGAGCTCCAAAAGTATAGTAAGGGGGAGGACTCCAGTGGAGCCAATTTTGCCAGGAAAAGCCAATTTGGCCCAGGAAGGCCAGACTCAGTGTTGGGTGATGATCTGACCACTAGGAAGTCCAAGACTAGAGTGAATACGGACTAACAAGCGGGGTAGCTTGGTGAAGTGTTCAAGAGCCAGCTCTAGTTCCCCCGGGAGATCAACTGGCCAATGCTCCCAGTCCAAGTGTGGGTGGCACTACCTACTTGGATACCTGGTGTGGCTCAACAAAACCTCGTTCTAAGCCCATGGCTAGAGCACCTAAAGGCGGAAGGTGGGGAGAGTACCTACGGGGCTTGTGTAGGGCCACGGTGTTCCGAAATGTTGTCCCAAAGTCCCAAACTGGGGAAAGGAGGAGGAGCAATCCTCTAGTGTAGTGACTAAGGATACAATCACATGGTGAGGAAGTCCCAAAGGACAACGGGACTTAGTGGCTGGGCCTGCGAGCCTTGATCTAGTGCCAGTGTTGGCGAACATGGCCATGGACTGGAAAGGGATTTGGTAGGAACTATTAGGGAAGGGTATTCCCATACCTATTGCATCACAGTCTTGGCTCGCCGAGACTTGGCAAACCATCCATGAGTGGTCATCTCAGATCTCATCCTTAGCATCCTTAGGATGCCCATCGACAAGGGGAATAGCCTTCCCCAATATCCCTCTGTCAGTCCTCACTAAGTCCCTTTCTGCCCCTGGTCGTGTTTGCCAACACTGCCACTGGATCGAGACCCACAGGCCCGACCACTAAGTCCCACAGTCCTCTGGGACTTCCTCACCACACGATTGTGTCCTTGGTCACTACCCCAGAGGCCTGCTCCTCTTCCTTTCCACAGTCTAGGCCTTTGGGACAACATTTCGGAACACCGTGGCCTTACGCGAGCCACCTGGGTACTCTCCTCGCCTTCTGCCCTTGGGTGCTCTAGCCATGGGCTTAGAGCGGGTTCCGTTGAGCCACACCAGGTATCCAAGTAGGTAGTGCCACCCACACTTGGACTGGGAGCATCAGCCAGTCGATCTCCCGGGGGAACTAGAGCCGGCTCTTGAACACTTCACCAAGCTACCCTGCTTGTCGGTCCGTGTTCACTCTAGTCTTGGACTTCCCAGTGGGCAGCTCATCACCCAACACTGGGTCCGGCCTTCCTGGGCCAAACTGGCCTTTCCTGGCCAAACTGGCTCTACTGCAGTCCTCCCCCCTACTATACTTTTGGAGCTCACCAAACCCCCCAGGGTCTGGGAGACGAACGCTTTGGGCTTTCACCCTCTCAGGCTCCGGACTCGGACTCGGACTCGGACTCGGACTTGGACTCGGATTCGGACTCGGACTCGGGCTCGGCCTCGGTCTCAGCCTTGGCCTCGGTCTCGGTCTCGGTCCCGATCTCGGTCTCGGTCTCGGTCTCGGTCCCAGTCTCGGTCCCGGTCTCGGTCTCGACTTCGGACTCCATCTTGGACTCCATCTCGGACTCCATCTCGGACTCCATCTCGGGTCCATCTCGGGTCCATCTCGGACTCCATCTCGGACTCCATCTCGGGTCCATCTCGGGTCCAGCTCGGACTCCATCTCGGACTCCATCTCGGGTCCATCTCGGACTCCATCTCGGACTCCATTTCAGGTCCATCTCGGGTCCACCTCGGACTCCATCTCGGGTCCATCTCGGACTCCATCTCGGACTCCATTTCGGGTCCATCTCGGGTCCACCTCGGACTCCATCTCGGACTCCATCTCAGACTCCATCTCGGGTCCATCTCGGACTCCACTTCGGACTCCAACTCGGGTCCATCTCGGACTCCACTTCGGACTCCAACTCGAGTCCATCTCGGACACTCCCACGTGTCATGTGTTGGTCCTTTTGGGTCCCTTTTTGGAGCCTCGCCTTTTGCTCGCCTCGTGCTCGTTCCTCGAGCACTTTGTTGGGAGTTCCACTCCCGCTCTTGACATTTCAAGTCGGAGCTTTTGGTCCAAACGTGTTACGCTCGTTTGGCTCTCGCTTCGGCCACTACCATGTGGCGCCCTTCCGGCTCCACTTTGGGGCCTAGGGATTTTGTGTCTCACATTACACTTTCAAGCATACAGCCCAAGGAGCGAAGGGATAGGAGCACGGAGCAACTTGGAACAGTCCTAGAGTATTCAGCATCCCAATGCTAGGACCAACACGCAAAATGTGTCCAAATAGAGTCTAGCGCTATTTCAGCATACCGGTGGCCTAACGCACGGATATGGGTACTCCACCAGCTAGCATGGTGTGGAGCTTAGGATTAGCCCCAAGCCGGATGTAGAACAAGGACAGGCACGCAAGTGGGAGCTAGACTATGCTTCAAGTTGGTCGGCCATGCCCGACCTACCCACTATCCCTACTATACATTTGGAACCCCCCCCCCCCCTAGTATCAGGAGTTAGTCTCTGGGACAAGCTCGAAACTTACTAAATATGGAATGGCACTAGATTGTGAATTTGGACATGGGATGAACACCATTGTGTTCAGGACAATCTCTACATTCTGTAGATATGCCAAATAAGCAAGTCTAGACACTTTCCATAAATAGCATTTAGGACCGAATGGTACTAACACAAAGTGTATGATAGTGAAGGTGTTTGGCAGACATGGTAAGCTACCATTTAGTGAATATTGAGGGACCAAACTCAATATTGCGGGGGTTCTTGATACTAGCAAGTGCACGCCAAGGACTCAATTTTCTCAAATCAGGCTGAGTATGCTCAGTAAGAAACACATAGGGTTCCTACCTTATGTTTATCCAATCTAAATACATGGTCATTAACCAGTTTCTCAACTAGCAACTGATAATGGGTCTAGCAATACCGACCTCCTGCCATCGTGGCAATAAGGAAAGAATATCCGAAAGGACTGGCTAACAGGTAACTTTGGATACCCGAAGTCACATTCATGACACTCTCCCCCCCTAGGGAAGATCGATGTCTTCATCGGTGCATACTTCAGTCTAGAATACTGCCAAGGAAACAACTCCAGAAAAAGTTGGTACTCACACTATGTGAGAAATGCACCAACTTAAATGAGTTAGGGTAACCTCTTTGTTTAATGTAGATGCACTACCAACTCAAACACCTTTTGGCCGTCACCGACAAGGAAATGACCAACGGAGTTAGCCACCCTTGCTACTCTAGGTGTCACTCAGCTTACAAAAGTATGATATGCCCTTACCCACAAAGACATAGAGAGAGAACCTAGAGGCCCCAACCCTCTTGATCAAAGAAACCAAACTCGTCGGTAAGGTTTAGATAGACTACTGTAAACAGGTAGTTAGAATTGTTTACACGATCACGCCCTTTTAATGGAATAAAGAACATCGACATAGAGGCGGATTATACGACCAGTCAACAGTAGCTACCCCATGACTAGGGATTTCATCATGCACACGAAGTGCCGAAGCTAGTCTATCTATACTAGCCCAAACTCAAAGAGCAATAGATGAACAATATCAAAGTCATAAATAATGATATCTTAGAGATTTAATTATCAGTGAATAAATCTTAGATTAGAACACAAAAGTATTCCAAGTAAGTTATCATCCGATAAACTAGTATTACAGTATAGGAACCACCAAGATCATCATAATTGGTAAACATAGGAATCACCATCTAATAAAATTCAATAGCAAGTAGATCATCAAGGAAACTCAATGATGAAACTTAACTACTGAAAATGGTAGATAGCATGCCAAACAACTCACAAAACATAACTCAAAGAACACAAAGTATCATTGACTAACAAGCAAAATGCTCATGAATGTATCACCCGAAGGAAATAACATCCTAATCTATGAGAACTAACTCGAGCAATATTCAACAAAACAAAATGAATATTGCAAAGCAAACAAACGCTTGTTCATATCGACCATTGCACTAGCCAATCTGAATAGATCCTGGTCAACAATACCAAGGAACCAGGGTTGCTTAAGCAAGTGTCAGCAACATCCTGCTGATGTCTCAAACCCAAGAAACCAATCCAGAGCAAACCATAAAGAACATGTGGTATTGCAAAAAGCCATAAGCTATCAAAGAGAACAACTAACTATCATAAAAGAACATTAATCATCCCATCAAAAAGATATATGCAGAATCATCACCTAAGAAGGAATCCACCATCCCAAAGAATAACAAATCACTCTAAATTAATGATAACCAAGCAAAACATTTTACAAGGATAATCAATTATCCTATATGATAGTCAATCATCACCAATGATTGTTAGATGTAAATACTAACTTCAACATCAAAGCTAGGAGCCAAAATGCTTTCCCCAACAACTTCTAACAAATGGAACAATAAACACAAAACTCAAGGAACCAAAAGCTTGAAGAAGCTTATAACCAAGTCTTGCTTAATAATGATCATGAGTCTCATAGAAGCTAACTTCAATGCTAAAGAAGAAATTATGGTGCGACCCACAATATTTTCCTCAACACATCCATAAGCCAAACTTCATAATGCCAAAGCTAATGAAAAGCATTTTTGCATCAATCCAAAAGCTAAGCACAATGGAGCTATGCCCAACAAGTGATCATCTAATCGATCCTCCATGAATCCATCTTTAACAAAACATAACTCACATCATAACAAGCATGAAAAGAATCATCAAATGATCGATATATCTGAACACAAATCTAATAAGGACTCAAATATTCAATATCAATCATTAACTCACCCTCTCGTAAAGTTAGTATAGTCCATGACTAAATCACTTTTCAAAGAAAAAGCCAAAACTCAACCCCTACTAACTAATCTCGTCTAGAACACAACTAACTCAAACTTGCCACTTAGCTTGTTTGAACGTCAATATAGTTGTTAACTAACAAATGCACTAAATGCCAATAACACAAAGCTACAGCCCAAATATCAACACTTTGCATCGAGACTAATGAAACTCAATATCAATCCTACGGAAAGACATTTCCTTTCACTTGCATCTCAACATCAATAATATCAACGATAAGGCATCACTTCAATGCCATCAACACTATAACAAAACTAGAAGAAAGCAAGAGTGAATCACCAACCAAAACTTTTTAGCAACTAAGCTAACCAAAGTTGAAAATACTTTAGTTAGTATCTGAGACTAATCCTCTAACAATACTCAGTTTCAAATAACACATCATCAAGGAGTGATTCACCACGTCCAAGACTCAATGAAATCCAACACTACGGATTAAATGTAACTAAATGATATCAACAATGATACCAAGGGTGGTTATGCCAATTGGGAGTGGAGAATCAAGTGGGGGCTCGAGGGTGTTGTTGCTAGCAACCGTGATATCGTGGAGAGTCTAAAATATGGAATTGTCCATGTTAGACTATATGGCAACTAGAAAGCTTGCGAAAAGGGAGGCCTTAGCAAGCTAAAGGACATAGTTCCTTCAAAAGTTCCCAAAGACGATTCTAGGTAGCTTAGTACTTAGAAAGCCAAGCGTAAATGGTTCCTAGAGCGCGCGAAATCAGAGTGGTGCAGCAGAAGTGTGTTCTTGAAGCTGGCCATGAGGCGAGGCTATCAAGGTTGGGGAAGTGGTTCCCGAGTGTTCAAAGAGAGGGCTTTGAACGAAAGTCGATGGTTAAGGACTTTCACGCTTATGCAGGAACCATGTTACGGTGGCCAGATGACTTGCTAAGTGAGATTGGCAAGTTAGGGGGACAAATCCCCTAGTTGAAGGTGCTAACTTCAAAGGGGTAGCCCATGGGGCCGAGCATGGAGGAGTCCATGCATGATCACAGGCTTGTCAAGTGAGAGGACTTAGCAGTGCGGGGGAATTAGATTCCTAAGTTGTGATCTATAGCGTGCTTTAAGTATAAGTTGGTGCACTGGCGTGGGGAGTCACGCCAGGCATCTAAGGTGATGCCGTCCGTAGATGCATATACGGAGGTTGGGTTCGAGTCTCGACCCTCTAGTGCTTGGGTTCAAGTCCCAAATCACTAGGGCATGGTGATGGTTTGGAATATGAGGACACTCATATTTCGGTGGTCATGGACTCTCAGTGAGGAGACTGGTTTGGGCACACCGCCAAGCGAGGGATGCCTCGGAGTCGTGATGCATGGTTAGATTGCTTAGAGTGAAAGCTCGGCATATCTAACTTGAACACTTTGGTGCAAAGGGCACCAAGGACGTGGTGAATGAGATGGGGACACCCAAGTCTCAATTGCTATGGATCCTTGGCCGGAATGGCTAGCTTGGGCGCACCGCCAAGTGTGGGGGATGCCCCCAAGGTCATAGTCAACAACTTAGAAGGGTCTGGAAGACCTAATTCTTATTGATAGACCTATTATGAGATCACTAGGTGATTTTGTGGCTAAATAAAGACAAAGTCTTTGTTTGGGTTAAGGAATATGATTCCTAGTTCAAAGTGTTGATTTGAACTATTGATAATAGTGT
Source organism: Selaginella moellendorffii (assembly GCF_000143415.4). Taxonomy (NCBI): domain Eukaryota; kingdom Viridiplantae; phylum Streptophyta; class Lycopodiopsida; order Selaginellales; family Selaginellaceae; genus Selaginella; species Selaginella moellendorffii. The sequence goes on along the minus strand of NW_003314285.1, from coordinate 601,789 downwards.
GGCTTGGTCAAGGTGACCAAGTGGGAATAACACCTAAGGGAAATGAGCTATATCAATGCTATGGCATAGTAAGTCCAAGGAAAGTAGTCTCTATAAGAGATCCAAGGGAGGGTCTCAAAAACGTTGGGCCGTGGATAGAGCCCACGATAGAAAATGTTAAAGAGACGTACTAGGGGTGAACACCCTCTGGACTTGGCAAAGCAAAGTGTTTGCTATGGAACTGAAAGAAAACCTCAAAAATGGAGGTAGCGATCCTATGTTGCTGGGTGCAACAATCAAGGAGCAAAATAGCAAAAGACTAGTTGCTAAGAAAAGAGCCATGGGAATCATGGAAAAGAATCCAAATGGCAAGGTTAGGCCGAGAACACTAATGTGTTGAGTGCTAATGGATTGTGGGAAAGGCAATGTTTCCCCAAGGATGGATTCCCAACAGCTCCGATTTGGCAAAAAGTGGATGCTCCAAAGGGGGGAGCGGTAAGGTAGCCAAATAATAGGGCCGTGGGCAGCCCTAGCACCAATTATGATAATTGGAACTTAGTGCCCAAAGGTGGCACGATATCGAAGAGAGGATGATGGTACCCTCAAGTAAAGAACTTCCTAGGATAGGGAAGTGGAGTTGTACCATGTGCAACATAAGGTGTCGGAGACACTTAGGAAATTGACTCGAAGAAGTCAAAATTAAAAGTTCCAAAGTGCAAAGGTTATGTCAATGGAATCTGAGACTACTTGAGAATGAGTAGTGGAATTGAGTTAGAGAGGGTGTCTCTAACGGGTTTAGTGAGAACTGAACCAGTAAAAGGGAGCAAACCACCCTAAGTGGTCGAGTGAGTCTCTATGTTGGAAAGATTATGCTCCTTAAAGGATGGACAAGGCATGGTGAGCCTTCAGGGTCAAACCATATACAAATATTGGCTAGGTGCCAAGGATGGAAATGATAATACCTGCGGGTGTTACTATATAAAAGGGTTTACCGTTCAATGAGGACATCGAACTTCGTCTATGGGTGGTGGAGTTGTGAGACACAAAATCCCTAGGCCCCAAAGTGGAGCCGGAAGGGTGCCATGTGGTAGTGGCCGAAGCGAAAGCCAAACGAGCGTAACACGTTTGGACTAAAAGCTCCGACTTGAAAGGTCGAGAGCGGGAGTGGAACTCCCAACAAAGTGCTCAAGGAACAAGCACGAAGCGAGCCATAAGCAAGGCTCCAAAAAGGGACCCAAAAGGACCAACACATGACACGTGGAAGTGTCCGAGATGGAGTCTGAGGTGGAGTCTGAGATGGAGTCCGAGATGGACCAAGACGGAGTCTGAGATGGAGTCCGAGATGGACCCGAGATGGAGTCCGAGATGGAGTCCGAGATGGACCGAGACAGAGTCCGAGATGAACCTGAGATGGAATCCGAGATGGAATCTGAGAAGGACCCGAGATGGAGTCCGAGGTTGAGACTGAGACCGGGACCAAGACCGGGACCGAGACTAAGACCGAGACCGAGACCGGGACCGAGACCCAGACCCAGACCAAGGCCGAGACCGAGACCGAGCTCGAGCCCGAGTCCGAGTCCGAGTCCGAGTCCGAGTCCGAGTCCGAGTCCGAGTCCGAGTCCGAGTCCGAGAGGGTGAAAGCCCAAAGCGTTCGTCTCTCAGACCCTAGGGGGTTTGGTGAGCTCCAAAAGTATAGTAAGGGGGAGGACTGCAGTGGAGCCAGTTTGGCCAGGAAAAGCCAATTTGGCCCAGGAAGGCTAGACCCAGTGTTGGGTGATGAACTGACCACTGGGAAGTCCAAGACTAGAGTGAATACGGACCGACAAGTGGGGTAGCTTGGTGAAGTGTTCAAGAGCCGGCTCTAGTTCCCCCGAGAGATCAACTGGCTGATGCTCCCAGTCCAAGTGTGGGTGGCACTACCTACTTGGATACCAGGCATGGCTCAACGAAACCTCGCTCTAAGCCCATGGCTAGAGCACCTAAAGGTGGAAGGTGGGGAGAGTACCCACGGGGCTCGCGTAGGCCCACGATATTCCGAAATGTTGTCCCGGAGTCCCAAATGGGGGAAAGGAGGAGGAGCAGTCCTCTAGTGTAGTGACTAAGGATACAGTCACATGGTGAGGAAGTCCCAGAGGACCATGGGACTTAGTGGTCGGGCCTGTGGGCCTTGATCTAGTGGCAGTGTCGACAAACATGGCCATGGACAGAAAAGGGACTTGGTAGGAACTGAAAAAGGGATATTGGGGAAGGCTAGTCCCCATGTCTGTAGGCATCCTAAGGATGCTAAGGAGTGGATCTGGGTTGACCACTCATGGACGGATGGCCCAGTCTTGGAAAGACGGGATTGCGATGCAAGTGGTATTGGACCACTAGTGTGGCAAAGATGAATGGGCATGGCCTTAGCGTAACGGGCCGATATGTCAATGGTACCTTTGGGTGTTGGTCTTGGGACCAGACACGTGGAGCACTTGGACCAAGTGCAACGGTTGAGTGGCACGGGGGCCATTCTTGGGGCTAGCAAGTCCCCAAGTCCGAAATAGGACTTATGGAGGTTGTGAGTAAGACTCCTCCAAGCGGTCGGAGGTGTGGTTAAGTGACTAAAGTAGAATGGAAAATTTAGTCGCTTACAGCAAGGTGCAACCTGCCACCTAGAACAATGCTAAAAGAAAGGCATAAGGGTCACTTTTCTTAGAAAAGCGCAATGGCCACTTTTCTACACCAACTTCAGACTCTATCCAACTCAATTTTTTTAGCCCCAAAAGTTAATATCCCTTTCGGGCTGCATCATACAAACTATTTACTAAGGTTTAAGTCCACCAAAGTCAACTCCAACCCTTTCACTAGTTTGTACTGACTTATGAAAATAGAATGGTTTTCGACCAAAGTGATCAACAAATTAGCCATTGGAAAAGTCTAAAAAAATTTGTGGAAAATTTCCATCTTAGAGAAAGAATGACTCTCAGTCCCGGAATGCAAGCTTTCAAGACTCAACCAACTTCCGCCTACCTACTACTTCACATAGGTTCACCTCAACACAAATTCTCATGATCCAACAGTATGTCTAAGCTGTAAGGAACCAACTCGCCGAGGTGTCATAGGCTAAAGGAACCCCAAAAGCATGACCAAAATGACAAAGAGTTCATCGGATGGGACCAAATCGAAGATCGAGTCCAAGACCGACTCTAGGACCGAGTTTGAGATAGAGTCCAGAATCGAGTCCGAGACCGACTCGGGGACCGAGTTCAAGTCCGAGTTCGAGACCGAGTTCGAGACGGAGTTCGAGATCCGAAATCGGGTCCGAGACCGAGTCCGAGGTCGGGTCTGAGATCGGGTCCGAGATCGAGTCCAAGACCAAATCCAAAGTCGGATCCGAAATCGGGTCCGAGATCGAGCCAGAGACTAAGTCCAAATACTAATACGGGTCAAGGGGTGAAAGCCCAAAGCGTGCATCTCCCGGGGGGGGGGGGGTGCAGGGGGTTCCAAAAGTATAGTAGGGATAGTGAGGTCCAGGAACCAGTCTTGAAGGAACTCTCCAGTGGTGCTTCCAAACTGACTTGAGGTTGAGACTGGGGCCGAGGGGCCTTGGGTGGGAGTGAGCATGGGCTTGGGTGGTGCCGGAGGGGCCACCCAGGGAAGTGCTCAAGAGCAGCTCCCACTCCTAAAAGGAAAACCGACTGCGGTGCTCCCGGCTCATGTGGAGTGGTGCCCCACTTGAGTACCTTGTGGCTCATTGGTCCTCGCCCTTCCTAGGGGCTTGGGCCTTCCCTTTGGGATGGAAGTGGGGGGGGGTAGAGGTACCTATACCGGGCCGTTAGGCCATGGTGTTTCGCCCCGACGTCCCGAAGCAAGTGCTACCCCCAAGGCTTGGGATTTAGAGGGTCCCATGATCAAGTCTTGTGGTACCAAGGGGTGTTAGGAACCTGGAGGCTTGGTGTGCTTGGCTACTTGTGCCTGCAGGGAGTGTAGCCGAACCTTAAGTCCAGTCTAACCCGGGGAGGGGGATTGGGAGAGATTTGGGAATCCGTAGATGGATGGCTAACACTCTGTTGCTCGTGCAGTGAGTAGCTGAAACCAAGTAGGACCAAGTAGGAGCTGGTACCATAGGTGAGAACCTTGGCAAGGGAACTTAGCACAAGCCAAGGCAGTGTTGGTTGGATAGACAAGGTAAGCTGGCAAATTGGAAAGGAAAAATTTGTGGCTTACAATTTGGTATCAGAGCCTTTTCCTCAGTTCTAGCGAAGGATAGAGGCGGATTGCTGGGAGATGGCAAGGGCGGGGCGTAAGCGAACCCAGGCGGAGACGGAACTTCCGCCAGAGCTGGAGCCTCCGGTCGAACAAGAGGCTATGGATGAGGAATCCTTGCATGAGGAGGACTCCAGTGAGGAAACTTCCAAACAAGAGTCCGGTGGCGAGGTTTGCTCGTCCAAGGCTCGATTGGACGTTCTAGAAGGACAATTGGCGCAGACCAATGCCCTGCTGGAGACTCTTGTACCCAAGCTAAAGCGTGACGAGAAGCGGAAGAAAAAGCGAAAGACTGCGGATGCTGGCAGCACAGAAGGTGCGAACCGTTCGGGAGGGACTGAGGCAAAACCGGACAAGGTCGAACAGACCAAAGTAGAATCAGTCCCTCAGGCAGTTCCCAAGTACAAACCAAAGCCCCCACCGGTCTTCAAGGGAGTGAATGACTATAAGGTGGTGGAGGATTGGTTTTACGATATGGAGGACTACTTCCAAGCGTTGCGGTTACCAAGCTCGGAGAAGGTCCCATGTGCAAAACCATACTTGGCAGATAATGCCAAGTCTTGGTGGAGAACGACAGAGGCCAATGAAGGACCGGTGGCCACTTGGGAAATGATGAAGGCGAGGATCCGCGCAACCTACGTTCCTCCGAATGCTACTCTGCATCTAAGGGACGAGCTGAGCAGGCTGAAGCAGACCGGAACCATTCAAGAGTATGTGAATGGGTTTATGGCAAAGAGGATACTTGTCACGGACATGGGGGATATGGATGCGTTCCATGCCTTCATATCAGGTTTGCAAACCTGGGCTCGCGGTGAAGTGATGCGGTGGAACCCGACCAACTACAAGGAAGCGTTGGATGCGGCCATCAAGGTGCATTTCAACGATAACCTGCGAAAGGGGAACGCGACGAGGTCGGGATCCACGTTTAGGAAAGGGGCCAAACCAAGGGGAGCGTTTAGCAGAGGGAAATTCAAGAAGAGTTTCTCTAAGAATGAGTCCTTGGGGTTCCGGAAAGGCAAATCCGGTGGCCAGCGAGTGAGTACGTGGGGGAGTCAAGCGAAAAGAGACAAACCCACGGATAAGAAGGTCAAGTTGTATAGCAACGTGGGAAACAACGTATGCTACAATTGCGGTGAAGTGGGACACTTTTCAAGGGAATGTCCCTACCCGAAGAAGGCCAGAGCCAATATGGCCATCAAGTCGGGTGAAGTCCAAACTGAGGTATGTGATCCAGTCCCTAACTCAAAGTTACTCATTACATGAGCAACTTTGGTAGAGAGTCGTTTGCGACATCTACTAGCCCTCCGAGGAAAGTTCGGAGGTAGCTTTGTTAAGATCCTTATTGACACAGGTGCTTTGGATAATTTTGTGGCTGCAGACATAGTCCGGTAAGCCAGACTAACGGTGTAGCAGCTAGGCGAACCAAGGACTATAGAGTTTGTTCAAGGTAGCCAAAGCACCGATGAGGTACTTCGACAAGCGAGAGTCGAAGTAGGGACATGGAAAGTGGACATGGATTTCATCGTGTTGGACATGGCGGGATTTGACGTGATCTTCGGAATGGACTGGTTCAATCGGTTCGTGGTAGCCCTGCATGGACAAGGTAGAAACCTTGTGGTACTGGCGAATGCCCAAGGAAGAAGATCTAGGGTGGAGGCCCAGGATCTAAAGGTAGGGCAAAGCAAGGCCAAAGAATCTTGCTTAAACCTGGTGTCCATGAGAGGACAACTCACTAAAGGAACTAAGGCAGCATTTTTGTGCTTACTCTCGGTGAAGAGTGACAAAAAGACAGGAACAAAAGAAGTACCTTTAGTGATCCAACGGGTGTTGGACCAATTCCAGGATACCATGCCGGAGGAGTTACCGGCAGGGTTGCCCCCCGCACGACCGATAGAACATAAGATTGAGCTGGTCGAGGGTGCTGAGGTAGTGGTTCGTCCCCCCTATCGTTTGAATGAGAAAGAACTTGAGGAGCTCAAGCGCCAACTAGAGGAGTTGGTGGACAAAGGGTATGTTAGGTTGAGCAAGTCGCCGTATGGGGCGCCAGTGTTATTTGTGAAAAAGAAAGATGGATCTATACGCATGTGCATAGACTACCGGTTGCTCAACAAGTATACAAAGAAGAACAAGTACCCTTTGCCCAGGATTAAGGACTTGTTCGATAGGTTGGGAAAGGCAAAATACTTCTCGAGGATTGACCTAAGGTCAGGATACTACCAGATCAGGGTAGCCGAGGAAGATGTCGAGAAGACAACCTATTGAACGAGGTATGGGAGCTTTGAGTTTCTGGTGATGCCCTTCGGGCTATGCAATGCACTGACAACGTTTTTGGTGCTGATGAACCACATCTTTGTACCCTATCTGGATCACTTCGTGGTCGTCTATATCGATGACATCCTGATCTATAGCGAAACGCTAAAGGAGCATGCCGAACACTTGGCGAAGGTGTTTGAGAAACTAAGGGAACACAAACTGTATGCTAAAGAGAGCAAATGTGACTTTGCTCAACAAGAGGTAAAGTTTCTCGGGCATGTGGTGGGCTAGGACGGGCTCAAGGTGGACCCGGAGAAGGTCCAAGAGATCCAGGAATGGGAGCGACCATCGAATGTACATGAGTTGAGGGCATTCCTGGGGCTATGCAACTACTATCGAAAGTTTATCAGACACTATTCGAGAGTAGCCCTACCCTTAACGGACCAAACAGGAAAAGGGAAGATGGTATGGACAGCAGAATGCGAGGCGGCATTCGTCCACCTCAAAGGGAAGTTGAGGAAGGCTCCCATATTGACATTACCAGACTTTGGTAAGGACTTTGAGGTAGAAACAGATGCTTCGAACTTTGTGTTGGGCGCAGTTTTGAAGCAAGACAACCATCCAGTAGCGTTCTTCTCGAAGAAGTTGGACAAGGCTCAACGGAAGTGGCCTGCCCACGAAAAGGAATTGTTTGCGGTGGTCAAGGCGCTCAAGGAGTGACGACACTACCTTGGGAGACACTTTAAGGTTTACACGGACAATATGGCAACGAAACACTTCTTGTCACAGCCCGACCTAAGAGGGAAACAAGGTCGGTGGGCCAATGCCTTGGCCGAGTTTGATTGCGAGATCCTGTACAAGCTTGGGAAGAGCAACATCGTGGCGGATGCGCTAAGTCGAAAAGCGAGCTTGAGGTTGGCGATATCTAGCGCAACAGCAACCTTCTGGGACAATGTGCGGACAGCATATGAGAACGATGGTCTAGCACAAGAAGTGTTGGTGAGGAATCTAGAGGCACGGGAAGCTCACCAGAGAGGTGAGCTGCCAACAGAAGAGAAAACGGGCTATGCGGAATGCAACGGACTCATATATTACAAGCAAACAAAGGTGTATGTTCCAGAAGGGGAACTAAGGAAGGTAGCCTTAGAAAAGTGTCATGACGGACCTCTTGCAGGACATGGCGGAGTGCCCAAGACGATGGGCTTACTCAAGAGGAAGTACCATTGGCCAGATATGGCTAAGGACATCCAAGACTATGTAAAGACATGTCCAACATGTCAGCAGGTAAAAGCCGTGACTAAGGCTAGTGGGGGCTTGTTGCAAAGCATCCCAATTCCAGATCGTCCGTGGAAATGTCTTACAATGGACTTCATCACGGGACTCCCCCCAAGCGAGGGGTTTGATGCGATATTCGTGGTGGTGGACCGATTTTCAAAAATGGCACATTTCATACCCACCACAATGGAAGTGGATGCGGAAGGTGTGGTGAAGCTGTTCTTCAAACAAGTGGTTTGAGTGCGGGGAAGACCGGAAGAGATCATCTCAGATCGAGATAAGATCTTCACTAGTAAGTTCTGGAGGACTCTCTTGGAACAGTATCACACCAAGTTGAAATTCAGCACAGCCTATCACCCACAGACAGGTATGGGGTATTAAGTCAAGTTTGGTGGCACTAACACTTCTTGACAGACGGACAAACGGAAAGGGTGAATAGGCAACTGGAGGATTATTTGCGATGCTATATCTCGGGAGACCAGACCAATTGGGTAAGTCATTTGGGACTTGCGGAAATGTGTTATAACAACTCACCACATTCGAACATCGGGGTGAGTCCATGGGAAGTCATCAATGGGCGAGCTATTGAAGGTTCTGTGGAACTCGGCGTGGCCGAGTATCATGGAGAGTTGCCCGCAGTGGAGGCATTCACGGCGGAAAGATTCGGCATTTGGAATCTAGTGAGGGATTCCTTGGAACGGGCTCAACAAAGGCAAACCAAATACGCGAACCAGAAGCGTTGGGATGTAGAGTTCCAAGCTAGGGAGAAGGTGTGGCTGAACACCAAGAACCTCAGACTACCAAGTGGGATCAGCCGAAAGTTGACCCAAAGGTAAAGATGCATGTATTCCTGTAAATGAATTGATCTTGAGTTCCTTAAGCAAGTTCGCAGGGCCTTACGAGATTGAGGCACAAATCGGTAAAGTGGCTTACCGACTCCGACTTCCTCGAGAGATGGGGAAGATGCACCTAGTGTTCCACGTGAACTTACTCAAGCCGTACTTTGAGGATCCGCTTCGCAAGGACCAAGTGAGACCTTTACCTGAGGTTATCCAAGGGGAAGAGGAATACGAAGTCGAGGCCATCCTCAATGCGTGCAATAGCAAGCGACAAGGACGGGAGGTGAGAGAGTTCCATGTGAAGTGGAAAGGATTTCCACACTGCGAAGCAACATGGGAACCGGAGGAGAACCTAGCAAACGCGCGAGATTTAGTGGAGGAATTTCTGCGAGGTAGAACTCTATGTACTTATGCAAAGTTCAATTAAAATATCAATTTGCAAAGTTGAGCAAGTGGCATATGTTGGGACCCGAAGGCGCGCCGAAGGTAAGCTAATTAGCATGGGTTGGATAGGTCAACCAGGCGTAGGGCACTACGCTCGACTCCCCGCGGGGATGTCAAATCCGTAGACATATTCTACGAAGGTTGGGTTCGAGTCCCAACCCCCTAGTAAAGCAAGGCTGGGTTCAAGTCCCGACCCCATACTAGGGCGTGGTGAGGTGAGGGGTATAGGGACACCTATATTCCGTTGTTATGGGCTCTTGGCCGGGGAGGCTAACTTAGGCACACCGCTAAGTGGGGGAATGCCCCCGGAGACATGGTCAACAAGTCGTAGGATAAAAAGAGACGTTCGATGTGGGCATCGAACTTCTTCTATGGGTGGTGGAGTTGTAAGGAACCAACTCGCCGAGGTGTCGTAGGCTAAAGGAACCCCAAAAGCATGATCAAAATGACAAAGAGTTCATCGGATGGGACCAAATCGAAGATCGAGTCCAAGACCGACTCTAGAACCGAGTTCGAGGTAGAGTCCAGAATCGAGTCCGAGACCGACTCGGGGACCGAGTTCGAGTCCGAGTTCGAGACCGAGTTCGAGACGAAGTCCGAGATCCGAAATCGGGTCCGAGACCGAGTCCGAGGTCGAGTCCGAGGTCGGGTCCGAGGTCGGGTCCGAGCTCAGGTCCGAGATCGAGTCCGAGACCAAATCCGAAGTCGGATCCGAAATCGGGTCCGAGATCGAGCCAGAGACTAAGTCCAAATACTAATACGGGTCAAGGGGTGAAAGCCCAAAGCATGCGTCTCCCAGGGGGGGGGGGCTGCAGGGGGTTCCAAAAGTATAGTAGGGATAGTGAGGTCCAGGAACCAGTCTTGAAGGAAACTCTCCAGTGGTGCTTCCAAATTGACTTGAGGTTGAGACTGGGGCCGAGGGGCCTTGGGTGGGAGTGAGCACGGGCTTGGGTGGTGCCGGAGGGGCCACCCAGGGAAGTGCTCAAGAGCAGCTCCCACTCCCGAAAGGGAAACCGACTGCGATGCTCCTAGCTCATATGGAGTGGTGCCCCACTTGAGTACCTTGTGGCTAATTGGTCCTCGCCCTTCCTAGGGGCTTGGGCCTTCCCTTCGGGATGGAAGTGGGGGGGTAGAGGTACCTATACCGGGCCGTTAAGCCACGGTGTTTCGCCCCGACGTCCCGAAGCAAGTGCTGCACCCAAGGCTTGGGATTTAGAGGGTCCCATGATAAAGTCTTGTGGTACCAAGGGATGTTAGGAACCTGGAGGCTTGGTGTGCTTGGCTGCTTGTGCCTGCGGGGAGTGTAGCTGAACCTTAAGTCCAGTCTAACCCGGGGAGGGGGATTGGGAGAGATTTGGGAATCCATAGATGGATGCTAACACTCCGTTGCTCGTGCAGTGAGTAACTGAAACTAAGTAGAACCAAGTAGGAGCTGGTACCATAGGCGAGAACCTTGGCGAGGGAACTTAGCACAAGCCAAGGCAGTGTTGGTTGGATAGACAAGGTAAGCTGGCAAATTGGAAAGGAAAAATTTGTGGCTTACATAAGCATCGAACATCTTTGCCTATTTAACCGATATCCAACACTGACACTCGCAAAGTGCAAAATGAACATCCAAGGCTTGATCATGAAGACCACATCTTCGGATATCCACATTTCACTAACACTCTTTTTCAATCACCTTCAAGATCTAATGTAAAGCCAAAACACTAACAAGAAAAATGACATGGAAAATCAAGGTCCAAGGAAAATTCCTCATCACTTGAAATAATAATGCCACTTCCACTAACACAAGTGTTAGTGATGTCAATGCCCCAACTACACATCTTCTTCATCCAACAATTTACTCCAAGTGCTAATGGATCAACCGACAAGTCATAGCAAGTGAATGCTATAACCCTTTTCCAACACCTAATGGGCAAACTCAAGAAAACAAGGTACCAATGTAAGCTTAGCATAATGGACCATCACCGAGAATCCAGTTAAAGCTACCTCAATGCTACTTCGTGCAAGTAGACTAGCTTCTTCATCAACCACTTTGGGGTTGATCATCGTTTAACCAAACAACTTTGTAAACACATTGCTCATTATACATGGATATGATACAAGTATCACAATGACTTAATCATCAATCAAGCAACACTATGAGCAATGCCCATGTCATTACTTCAAAGGTTTATGTGAATATCAAGTGTCAACTCGATTCAACAAAATGCAATATAAATGCCACACCCCACCAATAAAGATTTACAACACCCGACACCACTAACTTTTGTTCACAACATGGACAAACTTATACCACTCTCTCTCTCTAACCAAACTCAACACTAATCTAACACCAAGCTACTCAAGGAGCAGTAGTAAAGTTCCTCGGAAAAGAATTGAGCATTGCAACCCAAGTCTTCAATAGTAAGTTTAGACAAAATGGTATAGTGCTTCACTGCTATCCATCCCACAACTCACCATTTGTAAGACCATCATCTCCAAGATGCATCAAGGTAGGGACTCTTGATTGCATAATATGAACACGAGAAATGAGTTAACACCTTGTTGCAAATCATCTCTCCAAGAAGAGAAAATGATTTACGTGTTTGATCCTTTGTCCTTGAGGACTCTTTTTTTGGTCTCATCTTTGACTAAACCTTCAGTCCAATCCAAGAAAAGTTTATGAAAGAGCACGGCAATAACTACTTGAACTAATAGACTAATCCCTATAATCTTGATTGATCCACTTGTAAACATGCCTAAAAAGGATCTACTAGTGCCGTGCTAAACAGCTACAGACCAGCCTATGTGCCACTCATAGCAAACCAAGGGAGGTTTGCTTTTACCCATGGTATATGAAACAACTCATGGAACCACCGATAGGCTAACATTAATCTTGCCAACTCAAAGTGCAACATGCGCCTCACTCACACGCCCAAGTGCAAACTTGTGCTAATGCGCTTCACTCACGAACCCAACAATAAACTTGTGCAAGCAGTACATCTCAAATCCATCCTATGAGCCCAAGAGCAAGCTCATATTATTACGGTACAAAAAGGTAACCAAATCCATACCCAAGGAACAATTGCAAAGTCTTTGCATCCAAACGTGTACCCACTCATATCATCGTTTTCATCTCTGCGAATGCAACGAGATTAGTTGCCCAATCTTATTGAATAGTACTTGCTGAGACTCATCCTCTGATACCAAATGTAGTGCACGTGGTTTTCTCCCTTTATCCTATGGTGAGTTACCATAGGATAACACCACGAAGCGGAACCTAAACCCTCCATATGCCACGTGTCATATGCCACGTGTCCATAGGATAGTGGTGTAGAACTCAAGGTTCAGGGCCTTGGGCCACTGAACGAAGGAACAATGCCAAACTCCCAAACATGAAGCCAAGGAGTGATGGAACTAGACCACGGAGCAACTCCCGAGCATACAGACTAAGGAACGAAGGAACAGGAGTACAGAGCGACTTGGAATAGTCCTAGAGTATTTAGCATCCCAATGCCAGGACTAGCACGCAAAACAGAGCCAAATAGAGTTTGGCGCTATTTCAGCATACCGGTGGCCTAATGTGAGGATATAGGTATTCCACCAACTAGCATGGTGTGGAGCTTGGGCTTAGACCTAAGCCGAACGCAGAACAAGGACAAACACGCAAGCGGGAATTAGATTATGTCTCAAATTAGTTAGCCATGCCCGACCTACCCACTATCCTTACTATACATTTGGAACACCCCACATCCCCCCCCCCCCCCCCCCCCCCCACTTCAGGAACACACGCTTTGGGATTTCACCCCAAGCCTCCCTTAGTATCAGGAGTTAGTCTCTAGGACAAGCTCAAAACTTACTAAATATGGAATGGTGCTAGATTGCGAATTTGGACACAAGACGAACACCATTGTGTTCAGGACAATCTCTACATTCCGTAGATATGCTAAATGAGCAAGTCTAGACACTTTCCATAAATAGCATTTAGGACCAAAATGAGACTAACACAAAGGCCATGATAGCGAGAGTGTTTGACAGACACAGTAAGCTATCATCTAGCGAATATTGATGGACCAAACTCAATATCGTGGGGGTTCTTGATACTAACAAGTGCAAGCCAATGACTCAAGTTTCTCAAACCAGGCCGAGTATGCTTAGCAAGAAACACATAGGTACCTTATGTTTATCCAATCTAAGTACATGGTCATTGACCAGTTTCTCAACTAGCTCAAGTGGGAAACTGATAACGGGTCCAACAATACCGACCTCCTGCTGTCATGGTAGTAAGGAAAAAATATCTAAAAGAACTGGCCAACAGGTAACTTTCGATACCCGAAGTCACATTCGCGACACAAACCATCAATGAACATTGGCTTGGTGCTAAGGATGGAAAGGGTAATACATGCTAATGTTACTTTATAAAAAAATTTATCATCTTTCAGGGCTAGCCAGCCCCAAGTTCGGAATAGGACTTATGGAGGTTGTGAATGAAACTCCTCCAAGTGGTCGGAGGTGTAGTTAAGTGATTAAAGTAGAATGGAAAATTTAGTTGCTTACAATTAAGTAGTTAGAGGCAAAATTGATATACTCATTACTAGCAGTCGACAATGGAAATGGCTTTATAATATCAAATACCACCAACTCAAATAAATGGGAAATTGTAATTGACTTCAATTGTCATTTTGCAACATGAAGAGGAATATTATGAGTTTGGCACCAAACACACCTACACACATATTAAACAACATTATGTCACACCTTTGGCTAATAAAAAGACTTGCATAGTTTCTCAATCACACAATGATGTCCTATATATCTGCATAGAATAGGAGAATCATAGTAAACATGTAAAAAGCATAGAATAAAGATCAAAAGTACCACTAATCATAAATAATCATTAGGATCTATTCAAAGAAGGTTGTCCTCAAGGTGATATCGAGAATATAAATGCTAAAATGACAATTATTGGCAAATGATGCAAGTTTCTCACACCCATCACGAAGCCTTCAAATATATAACTCAACTTTTTGAGTTTTATAAACCACATTAGGAAAAGGTAAATTTTGCTCTGCACTTTATGGACACTAAACATCAAGTACAATAACCACTGATAGCATAAAATCTTCATCCAAAAAATCTATAGATATTAGAATAACAGGCTTGTCAAAAATAGAAGAGAATGAAGAAGGGAAAAGAACTTGAGAAAAAGTGTTAATATTAACTAAAAGACTCAATATTATATATTTGAAGCTTCAAAACCTACCAAATAGTGTGATTAACCAAACTTTTCCACTTTAATAACAAAGTAACTATAACATAATTACCTTTTAGCAATATTCAAAAATCATGCAAATATATATGAAGCTTCTCAAAACTAAATTGCCGCTAAGCACTCCTTTGTTATGTAGTAGTTCACCTCCACTAATTATAATATACAACTAATATATACAACAGAATGACATTGACCAAGCATGCTTTTGCTCTCTTGCATTAAGACATCCCCAAGCTTAATATCCAAAGCATCCACACACAAAATGAAAGGTCAAATGTAGTTAGGATATGGCAAAACTAGAGGAGTTGTCAATAACACTTTAAAATCTATTTACAATCCTTAGATTAAATGAAAAATAATGTTAATGACTCCACTACTCGTGTGACTCCTTATTTCCCAAAAAAATATCAATATCCAGACCTTCCACTATAGCAACACCAACAAGACAACATTGATGCCAAGGCCTCCACCCAAAAAATAGAGGATACCAATTTGGAAAACACTGATAATACTAGTGGCCAACTGTAAGCGACTAATTTTTCCATTCTACTTTAGTCACTTAACCACACCTCTAACCACTTGGAGGAGTCTTATTCACAACCTCCTTAAGTCCAATTCAGGTAAGGTTTAGATAGACTACTGTAAACAGGTAGTTAGAGTTGTTTACACGGTCACGCCCTTTGAATGGAATAAGGAACATCGACAGAGAGGCGGGTTATGTGACCAGTCGACAGTAGCTACCCCATAACTAAAGATTTCATCATGCACACGAAGTGCCGAAGCCAGTCTGCCTATACTAGCCCAAACCCAACGATCAATAAATGGACAATATCAAAGTCATATACAATGATATCTTAGAGATTTAATTATCAGTAAATAAAGCTTAGATTAGAACACAAAAGTATTCCAAGTAAGTTATTATCCGATAAACTAGTATTACAGTATAAGAACCACCAAGATCACTATCTTTGGAAAACAAAGGATTCACCATTCAACAAAATTCAATAGCAAGTATATCATCAAGTAAACTTAATGAGAAAACTTAACTACCGAAGATTGTAGACAGTATGCTAAACAACTTACGAAAGATAACTCAAAGAACACAAAGTATCCTTAACCGACAAGCACAATGCTCGCGAACGTATCACCCAAAGGAAATAACATCCTAATCTATCAGGACTAACTCGAACAACAATCAACAAAACAAAATGAATGTGGTAAGACCAACAAACATTTAGTCATGCCAACCATCACACAACTCAATCTGAATAGATCCTAATCAACAATACCAAGGAAACAGAGTTGCTTAAGCAAGTGTCAGCAACATCCTATCGATATCTCAAACCCAAGAGACCAATCCAGAGCAAAACACAAAGAACATGTGGTATTGCGAAAAACCCATAAGCCATCCAAAAGATCAACTAACCATCATGAAAGATCATCAATCATCCCATCAATAAAGAGATGTAGAATTATAGGCTAAGGACTCCACCATCCCGAAGAATGGCAAATCATTCTATACCAACAATAATCAAGCAAAACTTTTGACAAGGATAATCAACTATCCTAGATGATAGTCAAGCATCACCAATGATTGCTAGATGCAAATACTAACTTCAACATCGAAGCTAACAAACCAAAATGCCTTCCCCAACAACTTCTAACAAATGGACCATAAGCATGAAAATTCAAGGAACCAAAAGCTCGAAGAAGGCTATAGCCAAGTCTTGCCTAATAATGATCACAAGTCTCATAGAAACTAACTTCAATGCTAAAGAAGAAATCATGGTGCAACCCACAATATCTTTCTCAACACATCCATAAACCAAATTTCATAATGCCAAAGCTAATGAAGAGCATTTTTGCATCAATCCAAAAGCTAAGCATAACAAAGCTATGCTTAACAAGTGATCATCAAACGATCCTCCATGAATCCATCTATAGCAAGACGTAACGCACATCGTAACAAGCACAAAAGAAATCATCAATGATCAATATATTCCAACTCAAATCTAATAAAGATTCAAATATTCAATATCAATCACTAACTTATCCTCTCGTAAAGTTAGTATAGGTCACGACTAAATCATGTTTCAAGGAAAAGCTAAAGCTCATCCCCTACTAAACAATCTTATCAAGAACACAACTAACTCAACTTGCCACTCAGTTCATTTAAACGTCAACACAGTTGCTAATTAGCAAATGTATGAATGCCAATAACACAAAGAAGCCAAATCATCAACACTATCTTCATCAAAACTAATGAAACTCAATATCAATCCTTAGAAAGATATCTCATTTCACTCAGATCTCAATATCAATAATGTCAACGACAAGGCATCACTTTAATGCTATTAACACCATAACAAAGCTAGAAAAAAGCAAGAGTGAATCACCACTCAAAGCTCTCCAGCAACCATGCTAACCAAAGTCGAAAATACTATATTTAGTATTCGAGACTAATCCTTCAACAATACTTAGCTACAGATAACACATCTTCAAGGAGTGAATCACCACATCCAAGACTCTATGAAATCCAACACCATGGACTAAATGCAACCAAATGATATCAACAGAAGTAGAGTCAATATGCCAACATGAAAAACCCATGTAAGTTTAACGACATGATCCTCCGCAACACTATCCGATAAAGCAAGCCCATCACTGCTAAATCATCATTGAACAAAGCAAGTGTCAACAGTCCTCAACTAAGTCTACAAGTAATCACTAATCGCAAAGCAACTAACAATCACTCCTCAACTTGCCTTCACAAGACCCAAACACCAACTCTTATCATCAAGTTATATACTTGTCTAATATGAATGTGATACCCCAGGTACGAGATAAAAGTTCATAGACAAGCACAAAGTAAATGACCACTCAAATCTAGCTCAACCGCAATAAGCTCACTAAAACATTTAGCCACTAACTCTGAGCATGCCTTGAAGAGGCTAGCTATGCGATTAACACTTAGTCAAAACTAAAATGAAGACCAGGAGATGGACTCATATCGGTACACAACCTCTTCATAGACAAAGTTATAGTATGGGTACCAACATCTCAACCTCAAACAAGTAAGTTGGACATCACCATCCTTAACCAAGGCATAAGACCACCAAGACCAAGTCCAGATCAATGAGAGCTCACTACTCTCATAGAGTTTAACGAAATGCAAGGTGCAACCTACCATCAAGCAAAATGCTATAGAAGAAAGGCACAAGGGTCACCCTTCTTAGAAAAGTGCAATGGCCACTTTTTTATACCAACTCCAAACTCTATCTAACTCAATTGCTTTAGCCCCAAAAGTCAGCATCCCTTTCGGGCTGCATCATACAAACTACTTATTAAGGTTTAAGCCAACTAAAGTCAACTCCAACTCTTTCACTAGTTTGTATTGGCTTACGAAAATGGAAAGGTTTTCGAGCAAAGTGATCAATAGATCAGCCATTGGAAAAGCCTAAGAAAATTTGTGGAAAATTTTCCATCCTAGAGAAGGAATGACTCTCAATCCAAAAATGTAAACTTTCAAGACTCAACCAACTTCCTCCTACCTACTACTTCACATAGGTTCACCTCAACACAAATTTTCATGACCCATAGTATGCTTAAGCATTGAATATCTTACCCATATAATTGATATCCAACACCGACATCCGTAAAATGCAAAGTGAACATCCAAGGCTTGATCACGAAAACTACATCTTCAGATATCCACCTTTGCACTAACACTCTTCTTCAACCACCTTCAAGATTCAGTGTGAAGCCAAAACACTAACAAGAAAAATAACATGGAAAATCAAGCTTTAAGGAAAATTCCTCACCACTCGAAATAACAATGCCACTTCCAATAACTCTAGTGCTTGTGATGTTAATGCCTTAACTACACAACTTCTCCATCCAACAATTTACTCCAAGTGTTAATGGATCAACCGACAAGTTATAGCAAATGAATGCTATAACTCTTTTTCAACACCTTAATGGGCGAACTCTAAGAAACAAGGTACCTACTTAAGTTTAGCATAATGGACCACCATCAAGAATCTAGTCAAGGCTACTACAATGCTACTTCATGCAAGTAGACTAGCTTCACCATCAACCACTTTGGGGTTGATTATCGTTTAACCAAGCAACTTCATAAATACATTGCTCATTATCATATGGATATGATATGAGTATCACAATGACTTGATCATCAATCGAGCAACACTACGAGCAATGCCCATGTCATTACTACCAAGGTTTACGTAAGTATCAAGTGTCAACTCAATTCAACAAAATGTAATATAAATGCCACACTTCACCGATAGAGATTTACAACACTGAACACCACTAACTTTTGTTCAACACATGGACAAGCTCATGCCACTCTCTTTCCGACCAAACTCAAAACTAATTCAACACCAAGTTACTCAAGGAGCAATAGCAAGGTTCCCCGGAAAAGATTTAAGCATTGTAACCCAAGTCTTCCAATAGCAAGCCTAGACAAAATAATATAGCACTTCACCGCTATCCATCCCACAACTCAATATTGTAAGACCATCATCTCCAACATGCATCAAGATAGGGACTCTTGTTTGCATGATGTGAACACAAGCAATGAGTTAACACCTCGTTGCAAATCTTCTCTCCAAGAAGAGAAAATGATTTACATGTTTGATCCTTCGTCTCTGACGACTCTCTTTCCGGCCTTATCTTGACTAAACCTCAAGCTTGCGTTTGCACTGCCTAAAAGTTTATGAGAGAGCACGGTAATGATTACTTGAATTAATAGACCAATCCCCACAGTCTTGATTAATTCACCCATAATCATGCCTAGGAAGGATCCACTAGTGCCGTGCTAAACAGCTACGGACCAACCTATTTGCCACTCATAGCAAACCCAGGGAAGGTTTACTTTCACCCTTGGTATATGGAACAACTCATGGAACCACCGATAGGCTAACATTAATCCTGCCAACTCAAAGTGTAACTTCGAGTTGCTAATGTGCCTCACTCACTCACCCAAGCGAAAACTCGTGCAAACAGAACACCTCAATTCATCTTATGAGCCCAAGAGCAAGCTCACATTATCACAGTACAAAAAGGTATCCATACCTAAGGAACATTTGCGAAGCCTTTGCACCCAAACGTGTACCCACTCGGATCATCGTTTTCATCTTTGTGTATGCAATGAGACTAGTTGCCCAATTTCATTGGATAGCACTCGCTGAGACTCATCCTCTGATACCAAATATATCACCTGGTTTTTGTGAGACACAAAATCCCTAGGCCCCAAAGTGGAGCCGGAAGGGTGCCATGTGGTAGTGGCCGAAGCGAAAGCCAAACGAGCGTAACACGTTTGGACTAAAAAGCTCCGACTTGGAAGGTTGAGAGCGGGAGTGGAACTCCCAACAAAGAGCTCGAGGAACGAGCACGAAGCGAGCAAAAGGCGAGACTCCAAAAAGGGACCCAAAAGGACCAACACATGACACGTGGGAGTGTCCGAGATGGACTCGAGTTGGAGTCCGAAGTGGAGTCCGAGATGGAGTCCGAGGTGGACCCAAGATGGACCCGAGTTGGAGTCCGAAGTGGAGTCCAAGATGGACCCGAGATGGAGTCCGAGATGGAGTCCGAGATGGAGTCCGAGGTGGACCCGAGATGGACCCGAAATGGAGTCCGAGATGGAGTCCGAGATGGACCCGAGATGGAGTCCGAGATGGAGTCCGAGATGGACCCGAGATGGAGTCCGAGATGGAGTCCGAGATGGACCCGAGATGGACCCGAGATGGAGTCCGAGATGGAGTCCGAGATGGAGTCCGAAATGGAGTCCGAGATGGAGTCCGAAGTCGAGACCGAGACCGGGACCAAGACCGGGACCGAGACCGAGACCGAGACCAAGATCAGGACCGAGACCGAGACCGAGGCCGAGGCCGAGACCGAGCCCGAGCCTGAGTCCGAGTCCGAATCCGAGTCCGAGTCCGAGTCCAAGTCCGAGTCCGAGTTCGAGTCCGAGTCCGGAGCCTGAGAGGGTGAAAGCCCAAAGCGTTCGTCTCCCAGACCCTAGGGGGTTTGGTGAGCTCCAAAAGTATAGTAGGGGGGAGGACTGCAGTAGAGCCAGTTTGGCCAGGAAAGGCCAGTTTGGCCCAGGAAGGCCGGACCCAGTGTTGGGTGATGAGCTGCCCACTGGGAAGTCCAAGACTAGAGTGAACACGGACTGACAAGCGGGGTAGCTTGGTGAAGTGTTCAAGAGCCGGCTCTAGTTCCCCCGGGAGATCGACTAGCCGATGCTCCCAGTCCAAGTGTGGGTGGCACTACCTACTTGGATACCAGGCGTGGCTCAACGGAACCTCGCTCTAAGCCCATGGCTAGAGCACCTAGGGGCAAAAGGTGAGGAGAGTACCCAGGTGGCTCGCGTAAGGCCACGGTGTTCCGAAATGTTGCCCCAAAGGCCCAGACTGTGGAAAGGAAGAGGAGAAGTCCTCTGGGGTAGTGACCAAGGACACAGTCGTGTGGTGAGGAAGTCCCAGAGGACCGTGGGACTTGGTGGTCGGGCCTGTGGGTCTCAATCCAGTGGCAGTGTTGGCAAACACAGCCAGGGGCAGAAAGGGACTTAGTGGGGACTGACAGAGGGATATTGGGGAAGGCTATTCCCCTTGTCGGTGGGCATCCTAAGGGTGTTAAGGAGTGGATCTCAGATGACCACTCACAGATGGTTTGCCTAGTCTTGGAGAGCCAAGACTGTGATGCAAGTGATAATGGACTACCAGTGTGGCAAAGGTGATTGGGCATGGCCTTAGCGTAACGGGCTGGCATGTCGGTGGTACCTTTGAGTGTCGATCATGGGATCGGACACGTGGAGCACTTGGACCAAGTGCAAATGTTGAGTGGCATGGATGCCATTCTCAGGGCTAGCAAGTCCCAAGTCCTAGATTGGACTTATGGAGGTTGTGAATGAGACTCCTCCAAGTGGTCGGAGGTGTGGTTAAGTGACTAAAGTAGAATGGAAAATTTAGTCGCTTACAGTTTTGACCCTTTATCCTATAGTGATTTACCATAAGATAACACCATGAAGCAGAACCTAAACCTTTTTTATGCCACATGACACATGCCACATGTCATATGCCACGTGTCCAAAGGACAATGGTGTGGAACCCAAGGTTCAAGGCCTTGGGCCACTGAACGAAGGAACGGTGCCAAAACACCCAAGCACGGAGCCAAGGAGTGATAGAACCAAACCACGGAGCAACTCCTGAGCATGCAGCCAAGGAGCGTAGGGACAGGAGCCCGGAGTGACTTAGAACAGTCCTAGAGTAACCAACATCCCAATGCTAGAACCAGCACGCAAAACGGAGCCAAATGGAGTATGGCGCTATTTTGGCATACCGGTGGCCTAACACGAGGACATGGGTACTCCACTAGTTAGCATGGTGTGGAGCTTTGTAAGCTCCTGAGTTTGGACTTCCCGAGAGGTCACCCAGCCCAGTACTATTCAAACCCAAGGACACTTAACCCCAAATATCCCAAGACCCTTAACCGATTGGAAAAAGGGGTGCACTCTTGTTCATGGGCCCTTTCCCTTTATATTTGAACCCCATGGACCGTCTCTCGAGTCGTTCCCTTTGGTTGCTTACAATCCACCATGCTTCCCTGCAAGTTTACGCCCTCATGAACGGAAGCTGAGAGCCGCAACTCTCCCGAGAGCCTCGCTCTCTTAACACCCTACCCCTCGAGGCTCTCTTGACACCCTACCCCTCGGGTCGAGCCCAGCGGGAGCAAATTGGACCAGCCAGATGTCAATCAACAAATGGTGTGATTCCCTTAGCCAACCAATAGAGTCGGACCCAAGACCGTGCTCTGATACCAAATGTAAGCTCCTAAGTTTGGACTTCCCGGGAGGTCACCCAGCCCAGTACTATTCAAACCCAAGGATGCTTAACCCCAAATATCCCAAGACCCTTAACCGATTGGAAAAAGAGGTGCACTTTTATTCATAGGCCCTTTCCCTTTATATTTGAACCCCATGGACCGTCTCTCAAGTCGTTCTCTTTGGTTACTTACAATCCACCACGCTTCCCTGCAAGTTCACGCCCTCGTGAACAGAAGTTGAGAGCCGCAGCTCTTCTGAGAGCCCTGCTCTCTTGACACCCTACCCCTCGGGTCGGGTCGAGCCCAGTGGGAACTGGACCAGCCAGATATGGCTAAGGACGTCCAAGACTATGTAAAGACATGTCCAACATGTCAGCAGGTCAAAGCCGTGACTAAGGCTAGTGGGGGCTTGTTGCAAAGCATCCCAATTCCAGATCGTCCGTGGAAATGTCTTACGATGGACTTCATCACGGGACTCCCCCCAAGCGAGGGGTTTGATGCGGTATTTGTGGTGGTGAACCGATTTTCGAAAATGGCATATTTCATACCCACAACGGAAGTGGATGCGGAAGGTGTGGCGAAGCTATTCTTCGAACAAGTGGTTTGAGTGCGGGGAAGGCCGGAAGAGATTATCTCAGATAAAGATAAGATCTTCACTAGTAGGTTCTAGAGAACTCTCCTGGAATAGTATCGCACCAAGTTGAAATTCAGCACAGCCTATCACCCATAGACAGGTATTGGGTATTAAGTCAAGTTTGATGGCACTAACACTTCTTGACAGATGGGCAAATGGAAAGGGTGAATAGGTAGCTGAAGGATTATTTGCGATGCTATGTCTCGGGAGACCAGACCGATTGGGTAAGTCATTTGGGACTTGCGGAAATGTGTTATAACAACTCACCACATTCGAGTATCGGGGTGAGTCCATGGGAAGTCATCAATGGGCAAGCTATTGAAGGTCCTGTGGAACTCGGCGTGGCCGAGTATTATGGAGAGCTACCCGCAGTGGAGGCATTCACGGCGGAAAGATTTAGCATTTGGAATCTAGTGAGGGATTCCTTGGAAGGGGCTCAACAAAGGCAAACCAAGTACGCGAACCAGAAGTGTCGGGATGTAGAGTTCCAAGCTGGGGAGAAGGTGTGGCTGAACACCAAGAACCTCAAGCTACCAAGTGGGATCAGCCGAAAGTTGACCCAAAGGTAAAAATGCATGTATTCCTATAAATGAATTGATCTTGAGTTCCTTAAGCAGGTTTGTGGGGCCTTACAAGATTGAGGCACGAATCAGTAAAGTGGCTTACCATCTCCGACTTCCTCGAGAGATGGGGAAGATGCACCCAGTGTTCCACGTGAACTTACTCAAGCCGTACTTTGAGGATCCACTTCGCAAGGACCAAGTGAGACCTTTACCTGAGGTTATCCAAGGGGAAGAGGAATACGAAGTCGAGGCCATCCTCAATGCGCACAAGAGCAAGCGACAAAGACGCAAGGTGAGAGAGTTCCATGTGAAGTGGAAAGGATTTCCACACTGTGAGGCAACATGGGAACTGGAGAAGAACCTAGCGAACACGCAAGATCTAGTGGAGGAATTTCTGCAAAGCAGAACTCTATGTACTTATGCAAAGTTCAATTAAAATATCAATTTGCAAAGTTGAGCAAGTGGCATATGTTGGGACCCGAAGGCGCGCTGAAGGTAAGCTAATTAGCATGGGTCTGCTAGGTCGACCAGGCGTAGGGCACTACGCCTGACTCCCCGCAGGGATGTTGAATCCGTAGACGTATTCTACGGAGGTTGGGTTCGAGTCCCAACCCCCTAGTAAAGCAAGGCTGGGTTCAAGTCCCGACCCCATACTAGGGCGTGGTGAGGTGAGGGGTATAGGGACACCTATATTCCGTTGTCATGGGCTCTTGACCGGGGAGGCTAACTTAGGCACACCGCTAAGTGGGGGGATGCCCCCAGAGACATGGTCAACAAGTCGTAGGATAAAAAGAGACGTTCGATGTGGGCATCGAACTTCTTCTATGGGTGGTGGAGTTGTAAAGAACCGACTCCCTGAGATGTTGTAGGCTAAAGGATCCCCGAAAGCTTGACCGAAATGACAAAGAGTTCATCGGATGGGACCAAATTGAAGATTGAGTCCAAGACCGACTCTGAGACCGAGTTCGAGATAGAGTCAGTGATCGAGCCAAGGCCGAATCGGAGACCGAGATCGAGACCGAGTTCGAGACGGAGTCCGAGATCCAAATCGGGTCCGAGACCGAGTCCAAGGTCGAGTCCGAAGTCGAGTCCGAAATCGGGTCCGAGATCGGGTCCGAGATCGAGTCCGAGATTGAGTCTGAGACCGAATCCCGACCTCTGAATCTAAGACTAAGTTCAAATACTATATAGGGTCAAGGGGTGAAAGCCCAAAGCGTGCGTCTCCCGGGGGGGGGGGGGCTGCAGGGGGTTCCAAAAGTATAGTAGGGATAGTGAGGTCCAGGAACCAGTCTTGAAGGAACTCTTCAGTGGTGCTTCCAAACTGACTTGAGGTTGAGACTGGGGCCCAGGGGCCTTGGGTGGGAGTGAGCATGGGCTTGGGTGGTGCCGGAGGGGCCACCCAGGGAAGTGCTTGAGAGCAGCTCCCACTCCCGAAAGGGAAACTGACTGCGGTGCTCCCAGCTCATGTGGAGTGGTGCCCCACTTGAGTACCTTGTGGCTTATTGGTCCTCGCCCTTCCTAGAGGCTTGGGCCTTCCCTTCGGGATGGAAGTGCGGGGGTAGAGGTACCCATACCGGGCCGTTAGGCCACGGTGTTTCACCTTGATGTCCCAGAGCAAGTGTTGCACCCAAGGCTTGGGATTTAGAGGGTCCCATGATCAAGTCTTGTTGTACCAAGGGGTGTTAGGAACCTAGAGGCTTGGTGTGCTTCACTGCTTGTGCCTGTGGGGAGTGTAGCCGAACCTTATGTCCAGTCTAACCCAGGGAGGGGGATTGGGAGAGATTTGGGAATCCGTGGATGGATGGCTAATGTTCCGTTGCTTGTGCAGTGAGTAGCTGAGACCAAGTAGGACCAAGTAGGAGCTAGTACAATAGGCGGGAACCTTGGCAAGGGAACTTACCACAAGCCAAGGCAGTGTTGGTCGGATAGACGAGGTAAGCTGGCAAATTGGAAAGGAAAAATTTGTGGCTTACAATTATCGAATGTACATGAGTTGAGGGCATTCTTGGGGCTATGCAACTACTACCGAAAGTTTATTAGACACTATTTGAGAGTAGCCCTGCCCTTAATGGACCAAACAGGAAAAGGGAAGATGGTATGGACAGCAGAATGCGAGATGGCATTTGTCCACCTCAAAGGGAAGTTGAGGAAGGCTCCCGTGCTGGCATTACCAGACTTTGGTAAGGACTTTGAGGTAGAAACGGATGCTTCGGACTTTGCGTTGGGCGCAGTTTTGAAGCAAAACAACCATCTAGTAGCGTTCTTCTCAAAGAAGTTGGACAAGGCTCAACAGAAGTGGCCTGCCCATGAGAAGGAATTGTTTGCGGTGGTCAAGGCACTCAAGGAGTGGCGACACTACCTTGGGAGACACTTCAAGGTTTACACGGACAATGTGCCAACGAAACACTTCTTGTCATAGCCTGACCTGAGAGGGAAACAGGGTCGGTGGGCCAATGCCTTGGCCGAGTTTGATTGCGAGATTCTGTACAAGCCTTGGAAGAGCAATATTGTGGTGGATGCGCTAAGTCGAAAAGCGAGCTTGAGATTGGCAATACTTGCGCAACAGCAACCTTTTGGGACGATGTGCGGACAGCATATGAGAACGATAGTCTAGCACAAGAAGTGTTGCTGAGGAATCTAGAGGCACAGGAAGCTCACCAGAGAGGTGAGCTGCCAACAGAAGAGAAAACGGGCTATGTGAAATGCAACGGACTCATCTATTACAAGCAAACAAGGGTGTATATTCCAGAAGGGGAACTAAGGAAGGTGGCCTTAGAAGAGTGTCATGATGGACCTCTTGTGGGACATGGTGGGGTTTAGATCCAAGCCGGACGTAGAACAAGGACAAGCACATAAATGGGAGCTAAACTATGCCTCAGATTGGTCGACCATGCCTGACCTACCCACTATCCCTACTATACATTTGGAACCCTCTACAACCCCCCCCTTGAGGAACGCATGTTTTGGGCTTTCACCCCAAGCCTCCCTTAGTACCAGGAGTTAGTCTCTGAGACAAGCTCGAAACTTACTAAATATAGAATGGCGCTAGATTGCGAATTTGGACACAGGACGAACACCATTGTGTTCAGGCCAATCTTTACATTCCGTAGATATGCCAAATGAGCAAATTTAGACACTTTCCATAATTAGCATTTGGGACCGAATTGAGACTAACACAAAGGGCATGATAGCAAGGGTGTTTGGCAGACACAGTAAGTTATCATCTAGTGAATATTGAGGGACCAAACTCAATATCGCAGGGGCTCTTGACACTAGCAAGTGCAAGCCAATGACAGGAGTTTCGCAAACCGGGCCGAGTATGCTTAGCAAGAAACACATAGAGTTTCTACCTTATGTTTATCCGATCTAAGTATACGGTCATTGACCAGTTTCTCAACTAGCTCAAATGGGAAACTGATAACGGGTCCAGCAATACCGACCTCCTGCCATCGTGGCAGTAAGGAAAGAATATCCGAAAGGACTAGCCGACAAGTAACTTTCGATACCCGAAGTCACATTTGCGACACTCATCAAGCAATTGCCCTTTTTCCAGTTAGCTTAAAGGGAGAGAGATAAAGTGCGCTACACCAATTTTATCACACGCTTAATAATGGACATCATGGCCACAACCATATCCTCACCTTTGTTTTTGAACAAAAGCAATAACAACATCAATCTCTATCAAAGTAAAACCATCTCCCATAAGAAGTGGAGTTGAAAGACATATAGTGAGAAGTGGAAAAAACAATATTTCATAATATTGTATTAGTTGAAGAGCATTGTGAAGGGTGGCTAAAGTGTATATATAAGTCCCATAAAAGTTTGACGAAATGTTAACCATAACATTCCCAACTTAATACACTCTAACATATTTAGCTTCTTATGAAGCAAGAAACTTCAAAAGTAAATGCCAAATTGCATCATTAACTCAGATGGCCATTGACAAAGACAATAAAATTATTGGAAAGCATTATTACAATTGTTAGTATGTCCAAATATATGCTTAAAGAAGTTCAGGAGAATGCTCCAATTTATGTGTGTGGCCTGCAATACTATCCTTTAAAGATACATGGGAAACTCACATAAATGCTTAACATTATTTTAAAAATGATAGATAGCAATCACCGTAAAGTGATCAAATCAATAGTACATATCATCCTTAAGATTCCCTCTGAAGAACTCTAGCTAAATACGAGGATTGGCAATAAAAGCAAAAGGAGTTGTGCCATATGCCATAAATGTTGTAATTAATTGAGTTTAATTATTCAATTACAATTATATAACATTAATTAATTGCACTAACTATTGCTCTAGAGTCAAAGGAGGAGGAGGTTATTGCTCTAACATGAAGATAAATGAAAAAGAAAAAAAAAACAAGAGAGAATAAATTGAAAAAGTTATAAAGAAAGTGAGATTTAAATGATGCAAAAGCAAGATCTAAACTAAAAGCACAAATCCAAATACTTTTTAAGGACAATCAAAGCTACCCCTTATTACGAGTGCATGGAATATATAAAAATATGCATATCAATTAGCCCAAAAACCCTAGTTTATATAAATGAATATGATCTAGATTGAAATCAATCCAATGGCTACCAAAATCCCACTACGTTAATATTAATATACATTGTACATTTGGACCTCACACAACTATATAAAGTTATTTATCTAATGCAATCTTCTTTAACTTTAATAATTAAATTAATAAAATTTTGTGATATAAATATTTTTATCAGTATAACTTATCGTATATGAACCTCCAAATTCTAGTTTATTTACTAACTTTAAACAATTTATAATTATTTATGCTAAATCATATGAATTCAAAACTTAAATCTTGTCAAAATGTTTGATTATACTTTTTTATGATAATAATATATATAATTATTATAATTTTAATTTTAATTTTATTATTCTAGCAAACCTTTGCAACTAACTGTAAGAAGTGTTTAAGATAATATTTTTCTCTTTTTTAGGAAAATTATAATTGGCATATTCCTTGACTTTAAATATTTATATTAAATGACATTTTATACTAGGAAATTTAATATATTTAGCTCATTTTACTTTTTTTGTTTGTTAAGCAAACCTGTGGGGCTGAGATGGTAGTGGATATACCCAGAATATGCTTGGATATTCTACCATCTAATGGTTGTTATTCATTTAGATTAATCTTGTATTTATAATTTGTAATTTATAAACATATTTATAATTTATAAAATTTCTTAATAAAGTTTAAGAAATTTTATTATACCAGTAATAGTATATTCTTTTTTATTCTACCATCTAATAATTTTGTGTTTATAAATTACATACATGCTTATAATTATAAACCTTATTTGATCAATTGGATTAATAAGTAGGAATAACACCACTATTAAGCAAACCAAGTGTTGCTACATGCAATGCGTAGCAAATTATTAATTTCTACTAGTTTGTTTTTATAATCAAATCACTACCGAAAAAATAAGTATATTGTTAGCTTGAGCACAAGAAAAGAACCAATCACCCCTGCCATGAAGTTTGGCTGGCTACTACTTTTCAGCAGTACCTTTGTACACCAGTTTCCTTGTTTGCTCACATATTTTCGTTTTTGTCGTGTTCTTAAGAAAAAAAATTCCAGCTAACAAAGAAGAACCAATTGGAAGCTTCCAACAGAAGATACGCTATAACGTTATCTGTATCAAAGGTTTATCTTCCAAAGGTTTAGTTTTGGTAATTATCTCTTCTGGAAGTTAAAATATTTGATGCTAAAGGCGAAAGTAAGAGCTAACACCAATACAAACAGTATATGGACAGCAGCAATTTCGCCCAATCTATCCTTATGGAAACCAAATCTCTGCTTGATGTAATCTCGCACAATTTGTTGGCCTTTGCCAGGAACATCCATCACTGTTCCTCTGTCCCCAAGTTGTGAAGTTATGAGACCATTGAGCGTCCACGCAACTGGGTTAGCATAGTAATACCATCTCCACCATATCGGGATTTTCTACACAAACAACAAAAACGAGATGAAAACTCAATTATAGCAGGAGGCAATCAGCCAACTTACTGGACGCGGGATCAAAAACCCCGAGAAGAGATTCCAAAAACCAAAGAATGCAGATGAAACCACTGCTGCCAGCTGATAGTTCGGCGTGAGAGACACCACCATCATCCCATAGAAGGTGAAGTATAAGAATGTGGAATACATGAAGAAGAAGAACCAAAAGAATTTATCTGGTGACCACTCGTATGCGATTGTGGAGTAAACTATGATGAGATAGATCGCAGTTTGGATGAAGACATAAGGAATCTCGATTGCTACCTGCGGTAACTTTGCATAAACCACGAGCTTAGTTTGAATATGTGTGACAAACCTGTGCTAAAGCGTATGGAATTGCTGAATACATCCCTGCTGCCCGTTCTCGATAGAATACAGTCCTCTCGACACCAACAACAGGTTGAGCTGCGGTGCAGTTGTTAACTCCGAGAAACAGGCAAGCAGCGTACATCGATCCCATCACGTTAAACAGCTCTTGCTCTGTTCGTCTGATCATACAAGAACTCTAGTGAGCTTTGGAATGTGAAAGAGATTTCCTTACATATTTTTCCCTTCTCGCCAGAAGATCGTTCCAAATAGTAGAGCGCATACTGTAGTGAAGAAGTAGCGAACCACGTTGTAATGAGGATTCTTCCAATAAGAACGATATTGCTTCCAGAAGCAAGCCTTGCATTGGATATAGAATGACTGAGAGTATTTGGTTGGAAAGTGGAGGTCGCTCGAGTCTGGCATTGGCTTGCTCAGTCTCTCCACAAGAGCATCGTTTTGCCTGGTGATAAAGCTGGAATCAAAACCATATCCAGAGAAGTGATGACTTACTTGTACAAAGAAGATTGTTCGTAGTACTTTGCGAAATCGATTCCAAGTCTGACTTCGACCTCCTCAGCAGTGACATCGAGCATCCAGGTTGCTGGGTTACTTCCATCTTCAATAGCTGGAACACCTTCCACGGCCTGAGAAAAACACGAAACATGTATCATTACATATGATACCCAGCATTTCATTAACGTACCTGGAAGAATTCTATAAGGTGGTGGGAGTGTCTACCGAGAGGTCCTGCATAGATCACTTGACCACCTCCTTTCATCAATAATAGCTGTGAAATCCAACCATGAACTCCCGCAATATCAGAGATGTATGATATTTATATACCTCGTCAAAAGACTCAAATATGTCGATGCTAGGCTGGTGAATGGTGCATACCACTGTTCTTCCCGTGTCCACAGTGTTACGAACAGTTCTCATCACAATGGCTGCAGCACGAGCGTCAAGTCCCGAAGTTGGCTCGTCCATAAAAATGATGGAAGGATTCGAAACAAGCTCCACGGCAATAGTCAGCCTCTTCCTTTGCTCCACCGAGAGTCCACTCACTCCAGGGAGACCAACAAGAGCGTTTCTGAGAGGCGTGAGTTCCACAAGAGACATCACCTCCTTCACAAACATCTGTTACAACAAAACGAAGACGCAAGCATTTAGAACAAGGAGAGAGCTAACAAGTTTCGCAAGGATTACCGTACCAGTCTCGTTTGTTTGTCAACTTCTTTCGGAAGCCGCAACCATGACGAGTAAATGAGAGATTCTTCAACTGTCACATTTGGAGAATGGATATCAGTCTGCTCGCAGTAGCCGGAGATTCGAGCAAAAGTGTCTTGCTTCTTTGGATAGCCATTGATGCTAATTTCGCCTTCAATGTAGCCACCAGTCTTACGACCAGCAAGAACATCCATTAGAGTCGTCTTCCCCGCTCCACTTACGCCAACTAGTGCTGTGAGAACTCCAGGCCTGAAAGCCCCGCTCACCTCCTTGAGAAGCTGAAGCCTGTCCAGAGTTTCTCCTTGTGCTTTCATCTCCTGCGAAGTTACAAAACCAAGCCTGTCAGTGAGGATTGTAAACGTGAAGCTAAAACCGACCTTAGGCATGTCAACAAAGTAGCTGACTTTGTGGAAAGCTATGGACAGTGGCTGGAAAGGTAGCACCATGCCTGTTTTTACATCTCCAGATTCGGGGTCCCCTGAGGAAATAATGGCAGACTTTGAATATGGAAATCAATTTGAGAACAATACCATTTGAATGAAAACCAAATGATTTTCTAAAACTCTGGGATGACTTCTCCTGAGAGCTAGAGTTCACAGCTTGTCCGGTCTTGGTTTTGTGTTTCTCGTTCAATGTTTCCTCAGAAAGAATCACCGATGGTTTTCCAAAAGCTGTGAAACCAGAAGTTGAGCTACTTGAAAGTAAAGGATTATAATCTTACGCTTGAGAACCGTTAACGCTATAGTGAAAAAGATGTTAAAGAAAATCGCAAACCCGACAAGGGCGCCAATTCCAATCCAAAACCAAGAAGGATCTGGAAAAATCCCTCGAGCCTTGAGCACAATTGTACCGACACTTTCGGTGGAATTTGGTGCAAGCTGCAGTAGAAATTCATAGAGTAAGAGATTAAAAAAGAAAGAATGGTGAAAATTTTACCACTCGCCATCTTGGGGCCGTGAACTCATTAACGGCAATAGCGTTTTGTGCGTACATCAGAGGCGATGACCAATAAGCCCAGATCCACCACGGATGAATAGCATCTATACCAAACTTTAGTGTCCATAAGAAAACAAGGTTTGTCTTCAACTTACTTCGAGAGATGACAAAACCACCAAGAATGAAGACGAGTACCAGCGAAAAGGAACCAAAAGTATTTGCAACGAGCATAGTTCTTCCCAAAGATGCCATGAAACGAAATCCAGACATTGCCATGTTGTGAAGCGTGAAGAGCAACAAAAACTGGCGAAAGAATCTACATGTTTTCAACCACTCAGGGAAAGATAATGCTCAAGAGGAAACATAAGTTCTTACCTTCCAACCTCTGGAGCATAGCCGATAACCCAGTAAGTTAGGAACACCCAAATCGCAGTCTCAAGCAGCGAGAAGGGCATTCTCATGATCCAAGCCGGAACGGAAAATGCCCAAGACGGATAGAGCAAGTTCCGTTGCTTGTAAAATATTGGTAACCTGTTAATGGTCATTGCGAGCTCCGCAAAACCATTAAACATGATGACAACGATCGAGTAGAAAAGAGAGGAAACCAGAATAGTTCCGTCTGTGACAGAAATGTGATGCTGCGTTCGCAAGAACACGGTCATACTCACGGTCGCCATCACCAAAATCTGCAAGGAAGAACAATCATAAAATCATAGTTAGAACTTCGCTTAAAGAAAAAGAGAATAGTACACACAAACCTGTGTGGTTTTAAAAGCATAGATAAAAGCATTGCGTTTCATGAGAAGAACTTCTTTCGCAACGCAAGCTTGAAAGATGTTCCAGCTGGTTGACCCATATTGCTTTGTCACCAAAGCAGCAGGATTGCTCTTGGACTTGTCGTACGGCACTTTGAGTTCTCTCGCTAGATCCTGGCCAATATGATGCCTTGAGAAAGCTAGCGTGAAGTCTTCCACAGAAACATATCTATACTCTCGACTTGAATCCATCCAGTACTGTTCCTGGTCCTTTCTTGATATCACCTGACATTAAGAGCAAGTTTGAGATCGTTCCTTTCTTTTTCTATGAATTTACCTCCTGGAGAAAGTCTGCCACGCCTTTTCTTTCAGGACACTTGAATCCCAGCGAATAAAAGAAATCGAGAATCATGTTGCAGGGTCCTTGATAGATTATACGCCCCTCGGCAAGCAATATAAGATCGTCGAAGAGATTGTAAACCTCTGGAGCCGGCTGGAGAAGCGAGACAATGATGGTGTAGTCGGCATTGTGCACAGTTTGCCTCAAATGCTTGACAATTTGGTACGTAGTGGAGCTGTCTAGGCCTGTCGAGATCTCATCCATGAACAAAGCTTTTGCTGGTCCAACAAGAACTTCTCCTGACAGAGTAAACAAAGTCAGTACTGCTTAGAACTGTCTTGAGAGACTTTTACTTACCTGTTGTAAGT
Source organism: Selaginella moellendorffii (assembly GCF_000143415.4). Classification (NCBI taxonomy): domain Eukaryota; kingdom Viridiplantae; phylum Streptophyta; class Lycopodiopsida; order Selaginellales; family Selaginellaceae; genus Selaginella; species Selaginella moellendorffii. The sequence goes on along the minus strand of NW_003314285.1, from coordinate 568,483 downwards.
CGTTTCTTCTGCCCACCAGAAATTCCGCGACGCATTTGATCGCCAACTAGCGTGTCAGCGCATATGTCGAGTCCTAAAACCTGTGGCCCCGGACATAAAACTTAAAAGTAAATGTGACGACATAGTATATAGATCAGGAACTTTACCTTGAGAACGTAGTCCGTCCGAATGTTTCGTTCCTGTCCTTCCAAAGCCAAAGCCTGACACGAAAGAGAATTAATAAATCCGACATAGAAGAACTATAATCACGATAAACATTCTCAGCTCTCAGCTCTTACCTTCATAAAAGCGTCAATATCAGGGTCTGGTTTGATTCCAGCAGCCTTCTCACGTCTACAGAGCTCCGCAAGCATATCTAAAGAGCAAACAAAAGAGCTCGTCAGTGTCAAGCTCGTCAAACATCGATCTTACCATATCGTGATCCAACACCTTGACACCGACAAGAAAAGTCCAGGGTCTCTCGGACAGTAAGCTCCGGGGTGTGAAGGTCAGTCTGGCTGATATATCCCGACGTCCTGTGTGGCACAAACTCGCTAAACTCGCATCCATTGTATGTAACGTTCCCTGAAACCTGAAAAGCTTGTGTGTCCAACAAATATCCAAAAGAACCAAAAAAAAATAGTATTACCCGGAGGTCGTGATCTAACTTTCCGCATAGTGCCTTTAAGAAAGTTGTCTTTCCCGAGCCGGGAGGTCCCAGAAGTAAAGTCAGCCTGGAAAAAAATCCAGAAAAATGGGAAGAAGCAAATGTTTCAACAAGGATTGCGTGATCTAATTAGCACCTGCACGGCTTGATGATGCCAGTAACGTTGTCAAGGATGGTGAGCACTCGTTTCTTAGTAGGAGATAGCCGAAGCGATCCAAAGAGCTCCTGGAATTCCGGCCAAGGACAAAGATATCAAACACAGAGTCAACTTGGAGAAGGAAGAGCAGAGGAAAGATTCTCAGCTTATCATACTTCGATCGTGTTGATGGTGTAGTTGTAGAGCGTGGGGAGAGCCCGGCCTCCAACATAGACATCAGCATCAACATGTAAATCCTGGAAGCGAACTTCGATCTTGGGTAGATCGATCTCCACTCTAGAACAAAACAAAAAACCAAAACAATCGAAAGAAAGAAATGAGAAAGATCCAAGCACATCGTAGGCTCACAATGAAAACTGGATATAAGAGAGGGGAGGGATGAGTCTCCAAGATCAAGAGAGAAGGATTTCCCAAGCAGGCAAGAAAAGGGAGAAAGAATGGATACTTGTCAATGCGATCCCGCAGCTTCCGCAAGAATCGCTCGTTGTCGAGCGCCACTTGCTCCATAATCCGCTGCTTGTACGCGATCCCCAGCTTGGCCACATCCACCGCCTCGAAATCCTTCTCCCCGCCATCGCCCCGGACCAGCGCCGTGCGCATTCGATCCATGCTCGGCAGCTTCTGAAGCGCGATCCACTTGAGCGTCGCCTCATCCTCGGCCCGCCGCGAATCGCTCGACGGCCGCCCAAACACCCTCTCCTCCCACGTATTCTCGCTCAAGGAAATCCTCCCCTCGCCCTCCACCACGCCGCTAGATCCCCCAAGCTCCGCCATGGAGGGAAAGAACCCCGATCGATCGACCGCGGCGATCGACGAGCCCGAAATATTTCGAGGCCGATCTAAGAGAAATCCGCGACCATCCCTAGCCCCGATCGGCCAGCATTTGGAATCGCGAAGGAAGGAGAGAAGCGAAGTGTCATCCGGGTCGATATCAACACTCACATGATTTTTCTCATAACCTAGATTTAAATTATGGGCTCCAAACTTCCACACTCTCTCTCAATGCTACAATTCGAAGAACCTTGCGAGGAACCATCGGAATATTTTCCTCGCTACAGAACACAATTTTCTCCACGCAACTTATCAAAATCACCAAAACACGTGGTGATTTTCTTTGTGACAATGCGGTGTCACTCACTCAATTTTAATACAAACCTTGTGTAAGGAAAAATCTTGTTTATGCATTCACAGTCAACTGTGGAGTGATCCGATAGAATTTTGTTCCAAGCTTGGATGGTCCAACCAAGGGACTGTATCAGATATGAATCTATTCCTCCACAAAAGCTCTTCACTTTGATTGGAAGGTCTCTAATCTCTCTTGCGACTCCCATCTCCTCCACCATTTGGAAAGGACTGATTCTCGTACGATGATGTTCGGGAACTTTAAAAAGTTGAGAAGTGGGCATTATGGTGCTCATCGACGTGCAAAGTGGGAAATTCTCGCTCGCAGACGTCTCTTTTGCAAATTCGCTGGTACAATTTTACGGAAAGCGTGGGGAGCTCGACGCAGCTTTTGCGGTTTTCACTGACATTCGGAAAAAGAGCACACTGTCATGGAATCTTATAATGTCGGCATATGCCCATAGAGGGCATATGCAAAAGGCGGAGGTAATGTTTGAAGCCATGCCGTACCCAAATATCGCGTCGTGGACGACGATTCTTGCAGGGTATGGCCGAATCGGCCATGTCGATCATGCATTTTCCATATTTCAGAAAATGCCACAAAAGAACGTTGTAACATGGAATGCCATGATTTCAGCATTTGCCATGAACGGGCATTTGCAAGATGCACTTGAGTGTTTTGAAAAGATGCTCCTAGAAGGAACTGGACCCAGCGTTTCCAGTTTCATAAGTTTAGGTTCCGAATCTCTGCATCATCACTTTATAACTATGATCCAAACCGTTGCCAATGATTGTGGACTGATCTCGAGTCCTCAAATCGCAACATCTCTAATCACATGGCTCACAAAAACAGGAAGTTTCAATCAAGCCCAAGAGGTCTACAACAAAGTTCCTTTGCACAAAAGAGACACAATCCTTCGCACTGCTATGATCTCTGCAAATGCCCAGGCCGGGCATCTGTGCCAAGCGGAGGAAATATTCCAAAACATCGCCGTCAAGGATTCCGCGGCGTGGAACGTGATGATCTCCGCATACTCCACAAACAGCGAGCTCCCCAAATCAGTAGCAGCATTTAATTCCGCTCCACAAAAAAATGTGGTTGCCTGGTCCGCCATGATCTCCGCATATGCCCGTCACGGCCTCCACTCGGACGCCGTGCGAACGTTTTCCACGATGGATCTCGAAGGCGTCCGCCCAAACAAGATCACATTTTTAAACGTCTTGGATGCCTGCGGATCCGCGTCACTGCTCCCAATGGCCAAGCTCATTTGCTCCGAGGCCGCCAGCTTGGGCCTGGACGAAGACGTGAGCGTCGGCAGCGCGATTGTCTCGGCCTTTGGAAAGTGTTCCACTCTGGAAGCAACTCTCGAGGCCTTCCAATCGATCCGCCACACGAACAGCGTTGTCCCCTGGACAGCCGTGATCACCGCGGCTGCTCGAGCTGCGGATTGGGATGCGTGCCTGGGCCTGTTTCGAGACATGATCTCGGAAGGCGTGATGCCAAACCAAGTCACTTTCCGCAGCGTTTTGTGTGCCTCGAGTCGTCGCGGGGAGCTGGCCACCGCCTTGGATCACTGCTCATCGATGGCGGCTGATTTCGACGTTGAGATGGCCGAGGAGCATTACGTCTGCGTTGTTGACATGCTTGCCAGGGCCCGAATCCCGGGGGACTGTCGCGACTTGATGCAGCATATGCCCTTCCAGCCAGGGGTTGTCGCGTGGACCAACTTGCTGCTCAGCTCAGGCCACCATCACCAGCTAGACGCCGCCAAAAAAGTAGCTCAGCTAGATTCCAAACTCGCCATACCGTATGTTCTTTGGTCGAATGCTCGCGCTCGAGAGAGCTGAAAAACAAACGACCCTTTCCACGTAAATGCGTAGACCAAGATTGCGTTACAAAGTGAAGCGTACATACCGAGATTCTCTCTTTTTCTCTCTCTCATTTGTGGTGCTTAATCTGGCAGAGCAGTGCCTCGTTCCAAGTTGTTCTTGATCTCGACAGTGTACTTGCCAAACGCTCTCTCGATCTTGCGGTTGAAATGTTCGTTTCTCTCGTTGATGGAGTCGATGTCTTTTTCCTCGTGGTACTTGCGTCTCCGGCTGAAGTCCTTCCGCTTGGAAATCCTCCCTTCGAGCTCTTGGACCATCCTATCGACGAATTCCTCCGGGACAGCGGGAGTCTGAAACAACAGCACGTTGAGCTAGGCTGGGACTTGCAGAAAATGATTGATCGCTACCTTCCCGTATTGTAGGCTGGTCTCGTTACAGTAGAAGTCGGGGTCATTATCTCGGACTTTCGTGTACTCCTCCACTGTATTCGGGATTGTCTTCGCCCGCTTCTTGTAGGCGTTATACAAGGACTTCTGATTGAAGACTACAGAAACAACAAAAGAAGAAAGATATTAGGATACATAGTTCGATCCGAAACGCAATTGACTTATTACCATCCCATCCAAAAGGAGCAGGATTCTTGTCACGCTTTTTATACTTCTCTTCGGCGGCTTCTTGTGTGTCCAGCATGTACATCTTCGATTTGTCAATCCCACTAAACTCCAGGCGCTTCCCAGCTTGCTTTTGCTTCTCCTCGAACCACTTTTGCTTGGAGACGCCTCTCTCTTCTTTGGGAGCGTCCTGCTTCTTCCTCTCGGCCATCATGGCTTGCTCATTCTTCTTTCGAGCTTCGTCCTAGCACCACCAACAAAGAACGTAAGTTCTAGTTTCTAACCAAAGTAAGAAAATACAAAATACCATTTTCCGCTGTAGCAGCCTCAGCTTCTTTTGCCGCTCATCCAAGCCAGATTCGTCCTCGATTAGAGGAGGAACTGGAACTGGAGCTTCTTTTTCTTCTTCAACCTCTGGCGCTTGTTCTTTCTCGTCTTCTACAGGCCCCGCATTCGGCAATTCCTCGGTCACTGCAAAAAAATTCGCAAAATCTCTACCGGAAGAACGCGAGAGAATGATCCTTACCTGTGGCGCGCGCTTCGGCGATCTTCCGGAAGCAGTATTGCGAGCACTCGTGATACGGATTGGACGCGTTGATGCAGGCGGGATGGACCCGGCTCTCCTTCTCCATATCTAAAAACCCTAAAAATCTGAAGAACCCTAAATCTGGGCAAGGATGCTTATGTGCGTCCTTTTCGCGAATTCCTCCGGCAATGTGCTGCTCGAGAGGTAAGGCGTGATCGTTCTGAGCTCAATCTGAGAGATCTGGCGCCAGATTTCATGGAGTTCCCGGCGAGGAGCGCCTTCACTGGAGATCATTCCTGGTGAAGCTCGGCACGGATAATCTCAAGGGCGCTCGCGACGAGGAATCCTTTGTGGCGTCTCACAAGTAAGAATGTAGCTTGATTTTCCTTTCTCGCATCAAATCCATCACGCCTTTCTTCTTAGTCCAGATCCGTCCATATCACTTACACTGTGATGGGAGAGATATGGATCTTCACGGTGGGAAAGGATGAATACGACGAACTTACGTGTAAGATTCTAGAGATCTCTTCTCTCTCACACACACATTTTCGCGTGAACTTTGCAGTGGTGGAAGTTCTATTCTCGATCACTTCCTCCGTGAAAGATGTGTGCAAGAAAATCCCGACTGAGCGAGTTTTTCTAGACAAGTACGGGAAGATTTGCTTGTGCCTGGACGAGATCGTCTCCCAGGTAGGCTTATTGATCAATTCGCAAAAGGAGTATCCTCGTTTTTCACGTTTTTTTCCTTGTAGGGAATGCTAGAACACACTGACAAAGATCGCATACGAAGGCTCATCAGGCTCAAGCCTATAGCTGAGAGCTAAAAGACTAGCCTAGCTCGAAATCTATATTGATTGATTTCTCCCAGATCTTATGAGTGTCAACAATGGTCGAGGAAATCTTCGTTTGTATTTTCTGCGAAGAATGTAGTTCTTTGTTACATTCGATCAATTTTTACAGCTTGTTCATGGAAGAAGACTATCTTAAAATCCTGTTCTTTGAATGTGTAACACCAAGTTTGTTTGTTCGCATGGATGTCCATCTTGTTTTTGTTATAGTGTTCTCAGCAAGAACACGGAATTTTCAAGTCAGTGAGACGAGAATTTTTCGATATCCGCAAGAAAAAAACAGATAAACGAACAAGCAAAGTTAGTAGCTATCAAAAACTTCAAAGAGATTTGCTTGCCAGACTGATTTCGCCTTTAAGCACGCAAACTTTTTTCACGATTTGTGTGCGGTGAATTGCAAGGAATATGAAAGAGCATTCTCATTCTGCGAACCTGGAAGCTGGAGTTTATAGAGCACGGCTGACAGTTTTGCAACGATTTTATGCTAGTCTGGCCAGCCAAATCTCACGGTTCGAGTTCTTCACATCCAGAACAGGCGACTTTACCAGCTCCAAACATCATTTTTGAGCGGGAGTGGCCATCTTCAGATGCAGGTGAAAAAACCACAATGATTTGATGAGATCTTTGCAGATTGTAGATTATTCTCTACAATAGTTAAGAGAACGTTCTCTATTGGGTCCTCCAGTGTATTTAACTGGATGCATTGAGCGTTTTTTGTTTTTTCCTAAGTTTACCAATGTTCTAATTTTCTTTGCACTTTATATGCAGGTGAATTCTACTTTACAAACACAGTCTAGGATGCGCATGTTGTAAACGACTCCATAAGACTGATATTCACAAAGGTACATTTGAGATTTTGCAGATTATTATATTAATTATATATTATTCTTTGTGCTGCTGCGATCAGCTAAATACACTGGAAGAAAGTGGAGAGATTCTTTCATAGTTTTTCTTTTCTGGCAACCATTTTTTTCAACACCTTTTTCTCTTGGCCTTTTAGTGAGAGGTTCATTTCCATATGATCTTGAGAGCATAAAAAAGTTGCGAGATTCCCTTGCAATAGATGGTGGTCACAGTGGGATGCCTCACTTTATAGCTGAGGCATCATGTCTTTTCTATCAAAGGATCTATGGCAAATATTGTTTTTCATCTTCATGAATCCTAGATCTAGTTGATTTAACAGTCAAAGTTCATTTGCTTGGTTTGTCTGAGCCATGCAATCTAATCTTTTCTCAAAACTCCAGTCACATTTACATGTTTATACTATGATTATTGGTAGCTCTAGATTTATCATTGATTTTTCCCAAGATGATCTACAACACATCTTTGCTGATTGCACAACCATTTTTGACACTGAGCCCACATTTGTCATCCTTTATAACCTTTTTCCATCTTCATATATTCACCTTCCAATACATTCATACTTACCAACAATCCTCTTTTTGAATAGTTTTTAAAATCTTTACTTCTATCATGCTTTTTTTTTTCAACCCAGCTGGACAATGTTTTAAAAATACTCCTCCTATGTTGACTCATTTTCTCAGAATTTACTAATCAACAATTACAATAAAGATTCTTAACATTCTCCATGTGGAGGTGTTTATTTATTTAGTCATGTGTTCATTTCTAAAGAAAATGAGCTCTATAGCATGCTTGAGGAGGATTTTCAACATCTGAAATAAATCAAAATCTAGTAAACAAGTAGATGGTGATAAATATTTTTGAGAGTACAGTGTAGTATATGTGGGGTTTACCTTTATATTCTATGGTGATTTATTATAGAATAACCATGAAGTGGAACCTAAACCCTCCACATGCCATGTGTCACATGCCACATGTCAAAAGGACAGTAGAGTAGAACTTAAATTTCAGATGCAAAATAAGGACATGCATATAAACAAGAGATAGAATATGCCTCAAGTTGGTCAATTATGCCCAACCTACCCACTATCACTATTATATATTTGGGATATATACAAACCCCCTCTAGGAACACACTCTTTGGGCTTTCACCCTTAGTACCAAGAGTTAAACTTGAAACCTACTAAATATAGAATGTTCTTAGATTGCAAATTTAGACACAAGATAAACACTATTGTGTTTAGAATAATCTCTTTCTGAAGATATGCCAAATAAGCAAATTTAGACACTTTCCATAAATAGCATTTGGGACCGGAATGAGACTAACACAAAGAGCATAATAGCAAAGGTGTTTGGCAAACACAGTAAGTTATCATCTAGTAATATTGAAGGATTAGTTTTAATATGTAACAGTTCTTGTCAAGCCAGTGTAAGATAGAGCAAAAGAGAATTAATAGCCGAGCCAAGTATGCTCAACAAAAAATACATAAGAGTTTCTATTTTATGTCCATCTGGCTAAGTACAGATCCTAAGCCCAGTTTACTAACACTTGAACAAAAAGGACTGATAAAAGGATTGATAAAGGGTCTAACAATATGAACTTTTTGCCGTCATGGCAGTAACGAAAAAATATCCGAAAGTGATACCCACAATTATATTTATGACACTCTCCCCCCCTTAGGGAAGATTGATGTTTTCATCAATGCATACTCAACTCTAAACCACTGCCAAGGACACAACTCCAAAAAAAAGTTTATGGCAATCATATTATATGAGAAATGCACTAACTTAAATGAGTTAGGGTAATTTCTTTGTCCAAAGCAAATGCACTACCAACTCAAACACCTTTTGGCCATCACTGACAAGGAAATGACTAATTGAATCAGCCACCCTTGCTACTTCATATGTCACCCAGCTTACAAAAGTGTGATACACCCCTGCCTGTAAGGACATAAAGAGAAAAGCCAGAGGCCCCAACCCTCATGAATAAAGAAACAAAACTTGTCGGTAATCGATAGACTACTGTAAATAGGTAGTTAAAGTTTTTACATGATCACGCTCTTTTAACGAAATAAGGAACATTGATAGAGAGACAGATGATGTGATCAGTTGACAATAGCTACCCCATGACTAAAGATTTCATAATGCACATAAAGTGCCAAAGCCAGTTTGTCTATACTGGCCCAAACACAAAGATCAATAAATGGACAATATCAAAGTCAAAGACAATGATATCTAAGAGAATTAATTATCAGTGAATAAAGCTTATATTAGAACACAAAAGCATTCCAAGTAAGTTATCATCTGATAAACTAGTATTAGAGTATAGGAACCACCAAGATTATCATAACCGGAAAATATAAGATTTATCATCAAACAAAATTAAATATCTGATGTATCATCAAGAAAATTCAATGATAAATCTTAACTATCAAAGATTACAGATAGCATGTTCAGCAACTTATGAAAAATAACTTCAAAGAACACAAAGTATCATTAATTAGCAAGTAAAATGCTCGCGAATGTATCATTTGAAAGAAATAACATCCTAATCTATCAGAACCAACTCGAGCAATAATCAACAAAATAGAATGAATGTAGCAAGACCAATAAACACTCATTTATGTTAACTATTGTACTAGCCAGCTTAAATAAATCTCAGTCAATAATACGAAGGAACTCAAGTTGTTTAAGCAAAAACTAATAACATCCTACTAATATCTCAAACTGAAAAGACCAATCCAGAGTAAACTATAAAGAACTTGTGGTAATGCAAAAATCTATAATCATCCCATCAATAGAGAAATCATTGAAGAAAGAATTCACCATCCTAAAAGCCAACAAAGCATTCTATATTAACAATAATCAAGTAAAATCTTTGACAAAGATGATCAACTAACCTGGATAATAGTCAATCATCACTAATGATTGCCAAATGTAAATACTAACTTCAACATCAAATTTATGAGTTAGAATGCTTTCCCTAAAAAATTTTAACAAATGGAACAATGAGCATAAAAACTCAAGGAACCAAAAGTTTGAAAAAGCATATAGCCAAGTCTCACCAAATAATGATCACAAGTTTCATATGAACTAATGTCAATGCCAAAGAAGAAATCATAGTATAAATCACAATATCCTTTCAACACATCTATAAGCTAAACATTATAATACAAAGTTAATGAAAAGCATTTCTACATTAATCTAAAAAGTAAACATAACAAAGTTATGCTTAACGAGTGACCACCAAATTAATCCTCCATGAATCCATCTTCTATAGTAAGACATAATTCATTTCATAACAAACATAAGAAGTAATATTAATGATCAATATATCCTCAACTCAAATCCAATAAAGAACTAATATCTTTAATATCAATCACTAACTCTTCCTCTTGTAAAGTTAGCATAGTCCATGACTTTAAGGAAAACCTCAACACTTAACCCTTACTAAACAATCTTGTCTAGAACACAACTAATTCAAACTTGCCACTTAGTTTATTTGAATGTTAATATAGTTGTGTTAGCTAACAATTGCATGGATGCCAAAAACACAAAGCTTCAGCTCAAATACCAACATTATTTGCATTGAGACTAATAAATCTCAATATCAATTCTATGGAGAGATATTTCATTTCACTCAAATATCAACAACAATAATATTAATGATAGGGCATCACTTTAATGCCATCAATACCAGAACAAAGCTAGAAAAAAGCAATAATGAATCACCACTCAAAACTCTTTAGCAACTAAGCTAACCAAAGTCAAAGATACTTATTTAGTATCTGAGACTAAACCTGCAGCAAAACTTAGTTAACACATTATCAATGAGTGATTCACCACATTCAAAACCTAATAAAATCTAACACCATAAAATAAACATAACTAAATGATATTGATAAAGGTAGAGTTGACATGCCAACATGGAAAAACCATGCAAGTTTAAGGACACAATCCTCTACAACACCATTCTGTAAAGTAAACCCATCATTAATAAATCTTCATTGAGTGAAGCAAATGTCCATAATCTTTTGACAAAATCTACAAGCAATCACTAGTTACAAAGTAACGAATAATCACTCTTCAATTTGTCTTTTACAAGACCCAAATACTAAATTTATGCCATTGAATCATATACTTGTCCAACCTAAATGTAACACCCTATATACATGAATAAGCATGAACTAAATTGCCACTCGAATCCAACTCAATTGCAATAAGCTCATTAATGCACATAACCAATAGTTCTGAGCATGCTTTAAAGAGGATAATTATATATGATCACACTTAGTTGAAACTAAAGTGAAAATCATGATATAGACTCTTATTGGTACACAACCTCCTCATAGACAAAGCTATAGTATTGGTATTAACATTTTAACCTCAAACAACTAAGTTAAACATCACAATCCTTAGCAAAAATGTAACGCTACTAAGATGAAGTCAAGATCAATGAGACCACATCTTCAGATATCTATATTGCATTTAACACTTTTCTTTAATCACCTTCAAAACCTAATGTGAAGCCAAAACAATAACAAGAAAAATGACATAGAAAATCAAGGTCTAAGGAAAAAATCACTTGAAATAATAACGCCACTTCCACTAACACAAGTGCTAGTAATATCAATATCTTAGTTACACACCTTCCCCATCCAACAATCTACTCCAAGTGCTAACAGATCAACTGACGAGCTATAGCAAATGAATGTTACAACCCTTTTCCAACACCTCAATAGGCAACTCTCAAGAAAATAAGGTACCAACTTAAACTTAGCATAATGGATTATTATTAAGTATCCAGTTAAAGCTACTATAATGCTATTACTTGCAAGTAGATTGGCTTCACTTTTAACCACTTTAAAATTGATCATTGTTTATCCAAGCAACTTTGTAAATACATTGCTCACTATCACATGGATATGATATATATAAATCATAATAACTTGATCATCAATCAAGCAATAACACAAGCAATGTCATGTCACTATTATAAAGGTTTATGTGAGTATCAAATGTAAACTCTATTCAATAAAATGCAATATAAATGCTACACCCCACCAATAAAGATTTACAATAGTCCACATCATTAACTTGTATTCACAACATAGACAAGCTTATGCCACTCTCTATCAAACCAAACTCAAAACTAATCCAACACTAAACTACTCAAAGAGCAATAGCAAAGTTTTCTGGAAAAGAATTGAACATTGCAACCCAAATTTTCAATAGCAAGTTTAGACAAAATGGTTTAATGTTTCACCACCATCCATCCCACGACTCACCACTTATAAGATCACTATAATTAACAAGGACTTTCAATTGCATGATGTGAACATAAGCAATGAGTTAACACCTTGTTATAAATTATCTCTTGAAGAAAATAAAATGATTTACATATTTAATCCTTCATCTCTAAGGATTCTCTTTTTTGTCTCATCTTTGACTAAATCTCAAGCTTGCTTTTGCACTACTTTCAATCCAATTCAAGAAAAGTTTATGAGAGAGCACGGCAATGACTACTTAAACCAATAGACTAATCCCTACAATCTTGATTGATCCACTTATAATTATGCTTAGGAAGGATCCACTAGTGTTATGCTAAATAGCTATGGACCAGCTTATTTCCCACTCATAGCAAATCTAGGAAAGGTTTATTTTTACCTATAGTATATGGAACAACTTCTAGAACCACCGATAAGCTAACATTAATTTTATCAACTCAAAGTGTAATATTGAGTTGTTAATATGCCTCACTCATAAACCCAAGCGTAAACTTGTGCAAATGGAATATCTTAATCCATCCTCTAAGCCCAAGAACAAGCTCATATAATTTAATACAAAAAAGTAACTAAAATCCATACCTAAGGAACAAATGCAAAGCCTTTGCACCCAAATGTATACCCACTTGGATCATCATTTTTATCTTTGCGTATGCAACGAAACTAGTTGCCCAATCTCATTGGATAGTACTCGCTAAAATGTATCCTCTGATACCAAATACAACACATGTGGTTTTTACCCTTTGATTTATCATAGAATAACCACGAAACAAAAACTAAACCCTCTATATGTTACATGTCACATGTCATGTGTATAAAGGATAGTAGAGCAAAACCTAAATTTCAAAGCTTTGAGCCACTGAATGAAGGAATGAAACCAAACTCTTAAGCATGAAGCCAAGGAGCAAAGAAACCAAAGCACAGAGTGACTTTTGAGTGTACAACTAAAGGAACAAAAGGACAGAAGCACAAAGCAACTTGAAATAGTCCTAAAGCATTCAACATCCTAATGCTAGTACTAACACGCAAAATGAAGCCAAATGAAATTTATCATTACTTTAACATACCGGTGGCCTAACATGAAGATATGGATACTCCACTAGCTAGCATAGTATGGAACTTAGGCTTAAACCTAAGTTGGATGTGGAACAAAAATAAGCATGTAAATGGGAGTTAATGCCTTATATTGGTCAACTATATTTGACTTACCCACTATCCCTACTATGCATTTGGAACCTCCCAAAACCCCACTTTGAGGAACACACACTTTGGGCTTTAGCCACCCTTAGTACTAGGAGTTAGTCTCTAGGATAAACTCAAAACTTACTAAATATAGAATATCTTTAGATTATGAATTTGGACATGGGATAAACACCATTGTATTCAAGGCAATCTCCACATTTTATAAATATGCCAAATGAGCAAATCTAGACATTTTTCACACAAAGGGCATAATAGTGAAGGTGTTTGGCAAACATGGTAAACTATCATCTAACGATATTGAGGGACTAGTTTCAATATACAAGGATTCTTATTAAACTAATGCAAGACATAGCAAAAGAGAATTAAGAGCCATGCCAAATATACTCAACAAGAAATATATAGAAGTTCCTATCCAACCAACAAAGTTGAGCTCGAAACTTCTTTAATGGCAAATGTAATTTTTTGAATTTGTACTTCCTAAGAAGTCACTCAATGCAATATCATTCAAACTTAAAAACACTTAACCCAAAATATCCCAAAACCCAAAATCAATTGGAAAAAAAGGTGCACTCATGGCCTAGAGACATAAAGAACACCTTTCCTTAATATCCCTTTTTTGGTCACCACTAAATCTTTTTCCATCCAAGGTTGTGCTTGCCAACACCACCTCTGAAGGTTTAACTACTAAGTCCCATTAACCTCTGGGACTACTTTGCCACATGACCATATCCTTGATTATTACATAAAAGGATTGCTCTTCTTCTTTTCCCTAGTCCAAAACTTTAGGATGACATTTCGAAACATTACAGCCCAGTGTAAACCTCATGGATACTTTCCCCACCCTTTTCCTTTGAGTGCCCTAACCAAGCTTTTAGGTTCCTAACATCCCTTAGTATAACAAGATTTGATCATAAGACTTTATAAATCCCAAATCGTTTGTGCATCTCTTGCTTTGGGACCCCACACAAAAACACTAGGGCCTAACAGCTCGATATAGATACCTTTACTCCCCCACTTTTATCCTGAAAGGAAGGCCCAAAGCCCTAGGAAGAAGTAAAGACCAATGAGCTACATAATACTCAAGTGGAGCACTATTTTATATAAATCAAAAATATTGTAATTGATTTCCCTTTCGAAAGTGGGAATTGCTCTTGAAAACTTCCTTGGGTAGCTTTTTTGGCACCACCTGAGTCCATGCTCACTCCCACCCAAAACCCTTAACCCTCAGTCTTAACCTCAAGTTAGTTTGAAAGCACTATTAAAGAGTTCCTTTAAAATTAATTCTTAAAACTCAAGAACATAAGATCAACTTAAATTTTCTCATACTCAACATTTTAGTGATGATCAAGTTCCATTACTATCCCTTTTCTTTGTTTTTCTTATTTCTTTTCCCTAATTTTCTCACATTTTCATACTTCTCTTTTCATTTTCTCCCATTTTCTCTTCGCTTCTTTTTTGTTGATGGGGTGACTATTTCTAAATTCTCTAGAAAAACTCAATTATAAGCTTTGAGTTTTTCTAGGCTATATTTGGAGTTTTTGGTTTTCCTTTATCATCATCTTTCTCAGAATTATTCTTCATTGGTTATAGTTATTATTATTAATTTTCTTTATTGTGTTGACTGCAAATGCCATATTAATTTTCTTTATTGTGTTGACTGCAAATACCAAATGCAACTACATGTGAGCTTGAACATTTTCTTCATGATTTTTACATTCAATTTAATTATTATCCATAGACATGAGAAAAATTTCCCTCTCTAGACACAAAAAAATTTAGACAGAAATTCATTATCATATACAAGTTACAATTACAAGTTGATATCAGTATAACAGTTTTTAGTTTAGCAGCAAATTTGAGACATGGTTAGGCCTTGCATATAGAGGCATCTAAGTCCTTCTTAAAAAAATTTCTATCCCATTTTGTTTTCTTTGGCATAGATAATTTTCCATATTTACTTCTACATTGTTACAGAGATATTACATAACTTGCTCTTTTCAGGGACTTAATACAAGTTGTAGTCATTAATGGGGTAATTCCACATTTTCATTCATCCATTTATATCTTCATCACTTGAACTTTGAGGGCACAGGTTTTCTTTAGCACATTTTCCTCTTTTAATTTTCTTCGGTCTAAGTTCTAGTTTGACCCCACAATTTTTCGTTGTTGGTGTTTTTTTCTGTCTTCAAACTCAATACTCTATTCCTATTTTTTTGTCCATTCATATTTTCTATCTTTTCCTCTCAACCATTTTGGCTCTCATCATCCATACATATTCATTCTTCCTATGTGCAAGACTGCTTTTGTCTTTCAGCTTACAGGCCGTGGGTTCTCACTGCCTAAGCGATCCATCCAAGGTTAGAGGGTACTTTAGATTCCTAGATATTATGTGGAGGAAGAGGGTAAGTGCATGGAAAGCTCTTGCAGAGGTATATTGTGGCGACTTTGAAATCTCGGTAATGTCCAGAAGCTCATGGGAGAAGGAGAAGATGCCAATGCTTCAGCGTCAGCTGTCGACATCTGGGATTTGGAAGGCAAGCTTAAGTTGCTCAAGGAGCAACTATCACATTTGAAGAAGCTTAAGTTGCTCGAGGAGCAATTATCATGCTCGGGTGTATGAGGGATCGTGACTGGTCCGCTGGGTGAAGGGAAAACGTTTTGCATGGTGGTGGCAGCTGGATATTTATAGCACAAAGCCCTATCTGGTTGTTTATCTTTTTGCAAAGTTACTAATTGCCGACTTTGATGGTTGTTTGAGACATGCTGTGCGCCTTGCATTCTGCAAAGGGGAACAAGTGCCGGAACAGATATCTAGTTTGAGGACGGAAATCTGGCTTCAGTCCCAGCCCAAAATGATGTAATTGGATGAGCAACGGAAGGGACTAGTCGATACAGCTTTACAGAGAGAAAAGGCAGAGACAAAGCGTGCTGTGATCTACTATGTTAGGCTAAGCCTGACTAGGCCAAGTCACCCAGAGTATCTGGTGGTCGCTGGTGATACGAGGAGGCGAGTAAGACTCTGTCTTCTCATCTTGCTAACTGTGTGCTTTAGGCTGAGCTTCAAAATGCAGCAAAGCTGGCAGGAGAAAACGGGAAAAAATCCCCGCCTGCTTCAGCTGTTCCTCCAGAACAGTCTGGATGACGAGCTGAAATCCTTGGGGACTTCACTGAGAAAGTACATCTCTGGGCTGGACAGAAAAGAGTACACGGGCTTCGTTGCGCAGTTGGCTGGTGGCTGCACTGAACAACTTCCAAGTGCGATGGACTCGAGATGCTTTTACGTTCGACCTGGCAAGCAAGAGTTGGAGGAGGCGAGTGATTATCTTCGTGCTGTTGCGTCAGCGAGGTGTGTTGTTCGAGATTACCAGGCCACTGGCTGGGAACAGGTGGCACATATCGAATGTTATGTCTCGGTGGCCATGTTGGACGGAGGAAAGAACATGACTCGGTGTGGGTGGAACGCAGTGGAAGCAACGTTGTTAGGCTTGGCAACACAGAATGTCTCTGTACCACTACCTGGTCGTTACTGGGACAGAAAGGGCTGGGTCTCAAAGCCGAGTGAGTGAGTGTATTTGTGGGTGGTATAGAGACGGCGGTCGTCGAACATGGTGGGAGATCTCTGACGCATTGCCCGGTGAGATTCATTTGCCAAGCTGCTGATATGGATCGCAATGGCCTAGCGCATCTACTGAAGGACGGGTGCTTGGGAAAAAGGCAAATTTCGGTGAACAAGGATCCGCACAAGAACGCCGTTGAACACTTCCGGGACGTGATAAAGAGGAATAAGTACAAGGCAAGTTACGATCTCTTCATCTTCCTGTGGGTTGGCTGCGAGCCAATTGAGACAGGCGTGGACTCGATACCGATTGTAGAGATCACGGTAAGCTTCAAGGCACTGCATTCTCTGCTGGCGCGCATTGACGATGTCTGTGAAAGAGTCTGGGATGAAATCAAAGGCCAAATGAGGCAGCCTTGCATGGTTAAGGGCTGCTCCTTGACTGTGGCGGTGCCTTCTGTTCTCTATCATTGAAATGTTCTAGAAATTAGTAACATTAAAAATTATTTCAAAAAATAGCATTTTCTTCTTGAATACTCAAAGTTAAGTCAAATTTTGACCATCTTGCATGTTCTTCATGACTTTTTTGAGAGCTAGTTTTTTGGATGTTATATGGTTTGGACTATGAATGTTATTTGACTAAATCCCCATTGGCATATTTAAATCTATTATTCAATATAATATAGTAATTTCCTTACTATTTAAGGATGAACTAGATAGGTAGCGCATCCTTCTGATGTATAAAAGGTTGAGCATTTCCCCTTCTGAAATTGCAGTTTCATACAAACTTTCCTTCATACAATCTTTCTTCTTTAGGCTGAGCAAGACAACATTGCTAAAGTCAAGGTTTACCTTCACTTTCTCAAACACATCAGGATTTTGCCTTAGGAAATCACCAGCCACATGATGACATGAGCCGTTGAGTCGTGACCAGCGTTCATGTAGATGTTGAGCATGTCTATGATATGAGCGTCTTCCAGCGCCTCTTTCTTGTCATCCAGCTGATCCATGAGCAAGGAAAGAATGCTTGTTTCCGTGGCTTTCCAGAAGCGCTGGTTGATCACGTCCTGGATAAGCTTGATGAGCTTTTGCCTCGGCCTGAAAAATGGGAAAACGTCACAAAGCTATGATGTACAACGCATATGGGTTTGTTGTATGCAGTGCCGAGGAAGTTGATGGGGAGAGCCTGAATGCCTTGGTTGACAATGTAGTACAAGGAGAGTCTCTTCCATGTCGAGACTGGAGTCTTTCCCATATAAAATGTAGAGGACAGTTAGAAACGTGAACTGTCATATCAGAAAAAACCAGTGTCAACAAGAAAACTAAGACAACTGCTTACCCTTCTCATCTCGGTAAGAAGAACAATCTTATCCTGCATAGACCACCTTGCAAGGCACGCTTTTATGTTGTTGACGATGAGGGGCACATACTGCTTGAGAGCTTTGGGATTGTTCACAGTGGGCTTGGAGCTTCAAGTGGCTCTTTCCAGTTAACCCGCAAACAAATTTCGTCCCAGGAGCGTAACAGTGCTCTCCCATCCTGTCTCAAAGCTGTCTTTACAAATTTGTATGCTGCCAGAACAGAAACGCGCGCCTTGTAAAACCCACTCGATTGCACCTGAAACCAAGAAAAAGCGACATTTAAACAAGCGAAAGAAAGTACAAGGTCACTCAACTTTGCAATGTAGTCGGTCTTCCAGACTTGAAGCCTCTGAGAAAAGCAGCCACGTTGCCAAAGATCCCGGTGGAAGTGGAGGCTGTCCCGGCTTGAGCACCGTCTCATGGTACCACTTGTTAGGAAAACTCGAGAATATCAGGAAGGCAGTGACTGCCACGCTGCTGTGGATTCCCAGTCAACAGCCTGGGATTTACTCAGCCGGTTATCTGGACAACTTGGAGGAGGAAGAACCCCTAAAATGGTATGGCATTGGCGCTCAGCTATGGCATCTGATCGATTGACCGGCCACTCACGTTCATATCAGTGGCTGCAGTGATGATAACGTGAGAGCGCCAGTGCACAAAGCTGCTGCTCGCCAGTGCGCTCCTCACTGGGAAATTTCGAGCAAACACTTCAGCTCCAAAACTGTAAAACAGCTATACAACACAAAATTTTAGGATTTCATCCCACCCAGACCACTGCAAGAATACCGCAACTATGGCGTGCAATTCGTAAAAGGGTGAGTGTTACAGCGGCAGATTTCACTCACAATACAATGTCCATGTGGCAGTTTTCTATTGGTTTAGCATTAAATGTCATCTGGATGCCTCATGGATACCCCATGGATGCTTGCTTAATGCGTCAATGATGTCCCCATAATATGAACAATGGGCTATATATAGATGCCACATATCATCAAGTTTGGATTCATCACGCTTCCTTGCACTTTAGTGCTCTGTTATTCTATGCTCTGTACAATCTGTTATTGGCTATGGTGTAGGGGATATTTTGGGTGGTATGGAGAGCTGCGGTGCTGCTAGGGATTGATAGCAATGGCTGCGATCACGGCTCCAGATTCCAGTGTTCTGGAGCAATTCCATCACTCGTCATCGCCTTCTCCCCTGCCTTGCCATCCAGCTCGTCCCCAGCAGCTCCAGCTTGGCGACCTCCATCCTCAAGAATCACAGTGCAAGAAGGAGGAAGCAAGAGGATTCAACGATTGCCTAGATGCTGTGGCGGGTAACAATGGGAGCATCAATGATTGCGAGCAGCACAGCGGCAGTCGGCAATGTGGGGAGGACACAGCGATGGCTGTCGATGACGATCAAGGCTGCCACACTCCCAAATTCTAGATGGAGTTAGATGGAGTTCACTTACGTTTGCTATGACACTATGTTAAAAAAGGTGTGCCAAAAAAGGATAATTTAATTCTTTTGCCATGAGCGCCAAGAGCAAGATGTGAGAACATAGTGCTCTAAATAAGGTAGTATAGTATGCAATTTAGTCGATTGTCCATTTGGTTTGCAACATTAACAACTTGCTCGAATGCATGGGATAAATGGGTCTATGGGCCATACATAGCATGGGTCATTGCTATGGGCATGATGCCCCATCCGGGGCATAAGGATTGGATATTCGTAAAGTATTCTATGCTTGTGTTTTTTTCACACTCATAATACACATGGACCAATAACAGGCATACACGTGGTGTGAGTGAAATCCATTGTTGTAAAATCCACCCTTTTACAAATTGCACGCCATAGCAACCATAAACTCTCTGCCTTTCAATTCTATAACGATAGAAAATCTACAACAAACAACATCGAATTAGTGTACAAAAGAAGAAGAAAAGTGGTTACAAATTCATCATACCTGGCTTCATATTTCAATATCCAAGGTCTGTAAAGAATTGTAAAGAACTGTAGGATCTTGCTCAATAAATTTGGTCTCCTTAAACCTAAAATTTCCAAAGCTATGAATTTAGAATTCAAGAGGTGCCACCGTTTTTGCCACTGCTTCACTGTTCTTTTGGAGTGTCACAGATTAAGTCCGTCCAATTGGGAGCATCCACCATAAGTAAAAATGGATATTCTAAAAATGGAATATGTGACGCCAATGCCAAAATAGCAACTTTAAATAAAGAGTATGATTGCATCTTAATTTTTCTTTATGTTCTTTTCTTAGTTATATCTTCTTTGCTAGCACTTACATCTTCTTTGTCCATACACATTCTAGACTTGTTAGCTAGAATGATACCTTTCCTCTTCATCATTACCTAGTGAACAAGGTACAACTCATCAAAGAAATTATTATGCTACATTGAATAATAAATCTAATGGGATTTGGTGAAATTTAGAAAATCCAAGTAATGATATTCATAGCTTAAACCTATGCATATAACATAAAAAGATAAATAAATGTCAATATATTAATAATTGTTCCTACTCATGAAGCACAAGTAAGACAGTCAAAGTTTGACTTAATTAAATATTTATTGAGTATGCAAGAAGAATATACTTTTTACTAAGAAAAACATTATAGTTTTCAGTATTATTAAATTCTAGAACATTTATAAAATATATAATATATTTATATGTCGCATATTCCAAATAAAACTAGAATATCTAAATGATAGAGGTATATTCAATGATCTACTATACATGAAAATTTTCTAATCATCTACTTGTGCCTTCTCAAGAGCCACTAGCACTTTAGTGGTGAGCTCCTTCTGTTCTCCTCTATTCATTGGGTGGATATGAAGAGTTGGGTAACTTTGTGTGGGAGGGAGTTTTAGTTAACTTGGTAGAGTTATGGTGTGGCTCCATTGACAAAAAATAAGAAAGAAATACAGTGACAATTGTAAATAG
>NW_003314285.1:469468-546694 GCF_000143415.4 Selaginella moellendorffii | reverse complement strand
TTTACTCATAATGAACTAAATTTCTACAAAAGTAAGACATTATAAACATAATAAATCTTATGGCTAGAACAATACCTACAATCAATACCATTTT
The DNA here is from genome assembly GCF_000143415.4 of Selaginella moellendorffii. Lineage (NCBI taxonomy): Eukaryota > Viridiplantae > Streptophyta > Lycopodiopsida > Selaginellales > Selaginellaceae > Selaginella > Selaginella moellendorffii. Next base: position 546,600 of record NW_003314285.1, on the reverse strand, counting down.
CTTTTTCTTTTTAAAAATGGTAATATAATAACATAAAAAAGAAACTATGACTCTCACATTACATTATAGAGTAGCCTAAATATCCCATAGCACTTATTGATATAATGGAATATTGTTCTTCACCATGAAATTATTTTAGTTATATGTTTTTAAATCTTTCTTGATTTTCTTATACATCCAAGCATGTACACCTTCTAAACTAGCTTTTAAGCATTTAAACATATGTGGGAAAAAAGTGGCATAATAATTTTTATACATTTCATTTCCAACAGATAAAGATCTTGGACATACATAGATATGGAGATAAATAAATCAAAGTTGCAATTTTAATTTTTCTCTGTTTTGTGTATTTGATAATACTCCAAGTTGAAGAAAGTGAATATTAAAAGCTTTTCAAAGAGTCTTAAAGGTTTTAAAAACATGGACTATTCATGTTGTAAGCTCTAGTAAAATCTTTAGACTTAACAATTTTATATCTAGATTTTCAGTGTAGTTCCCCGACTTTGCTGGGAAGAACTAAGTAGAAGAATAGGAAAACAAGTGCTATAACTTACAAAAATTCATAATATAAACACATACACATTATATATAGATTCCCATCTAAGAAGCATGAGACCCTATTTACATGGGTGTATTGCACTCCCTTGCTAATTCCTTTATTCTTTTCGTTTATGTTATCTATTGCAATCTTAAAGTAGGGAGACTTGGTCTTACAGGAAGACTTGATCCTACTCATACCAAGGAAATGCCATATGTAGATGTTGGTAACAATGGCCTTGGTAAAGGGGGTGGAAAACATCCTCCACCTATCCTAGAGTGCATTGTTTGCATAGTTGGTTTTCCCATGGGATGTATAGTTTATAATGATGCCTTTATTCTACCTTAAGCCTATGGGCACCAGAATGGTAATAAGCTATTTATATGGAGTAAACATCAAGGAGTCCTATACAATAAGTTCCAAGTCTAAGCCTAATGATATTGTCTAGTTGTGCAACTCACTCCACCATTTGCCATTCTTTTCATATATTAAGTTGATGGAATCTCCTATAGTTGGAGCTACCAATTTATCTTGGTGGTTTTATTGTAAAGCTTTACAAAAACAATGTTCATTTCCATAAAAGAATTCCTATTGAAAGAAGGTCATTTTCCAAGATAAGGATGGTGTATGGTATATGTTAAACTTGTAACTCTTGGTATATAAACAAATCCTTTAGCATATCCCATATGCATTGTAGAAGTCTTGGACCTGTAAATTCATGAAACAACCTTAGCTGCATAAAATGTTTTCTTGGCTATCACTAGTGTTTAGCTTTCTAGCTAATGACAACTTTGATGTGGTAGTCAGCTTGAAAGTTGTAATAAGCCAATTGTGCTACCTTCATATAGTCTTTCACTTCTTTCCATATGCCTTTAGTGAGAATTTAGTTTCGAAAATATCCTTAAAATAGCTAATATAAAAGGAAGGTTAAAACATCAATTAGTGTAAATATGTCAATATATTAATATGTTAGTCTATTTTTTCATGTTTGAACTACAGCATCAAAATTAAAGGTGTCTATAGATGGACCCTCAATAGAAATCCTGATCAACTCATCTATTTGATTTCAAAACTTAGCGTTCACCAAATTGATCTTATTAAATCTATGCTCATATGAAGTTATATTGCAACACTAAACCATCCAATCGTTGTTAACTACAACAAATTTGGGTATTTACTTATTCAACCACTATACCCATAAATTATTGTAGTGCATCTGATTATGAGATAGAATTTGGACATATTATCACTGTGGATTCTTGGAACCTTAAGAGATAAATGGAAATAAAATAGGCACTAAAGGCTCTTTTATCAAATAATTACCCTTTTTCCAATTGGTTTAAGGGAAGAAAGATAAGGTATGTTACATATGGTATTAGAGCAAATGGTAAAGATTTAATTTTCATTAATTAATGGCTACTTAAAATATAATATACCCTTGAATAAAGTATATTTTTATCCTTATTGCTCCTCCTTGTGGAGCATCCATAGACAAAGGAATAACTAATTGCTCACATGGAATAATTAGTTTAGTTGTCCTACTATGCAACAATAAACTTCTATTTTTGTGAATTCCAAGGAGCTGGTCAAGACACACAAGCTAGGGACATTTGTACAACTAGACAAGAGTCTTGGTTCTAATTTAATTAAGTGGCTTGTATTGACTTATTGGGCTAGTAGGAGCGTAGTACTAGCTGTTTTATTTACGACTCTTGAGAAGTAGCCCTGCATTATCTTCTCTCTAGACAAGGAACTGGATTGGGCAAAGCATTACTGATTGTAATGTCATTGGCAACCAGATAGTAGTTAAAGCTGGAGGGGCGGCAAGGGTTGTTCGGATCACCATACACAAACCGGAACCACATCTTTACCACACCATTAGTCTTGGACTCACGAATTGCTCCACATTCTGTGCATAAGCCCCCATGTTGAAGTTGCCATTCTGTGGGAAGATGTTCCACTTGACAGTTCCCAGTCCTCCCTGGTTCTTTCCGATAATGTGACCAGCTTGATCGCCCTTCTTCTCATTGGCCGCCTTAATAGCAATCTCGGCTACTCAGTCTCGCATTGCCAGATTCGTGTTTGTGCCTCTGCCCAGATCGCTCCTGTGAATTTCTGCATAGAGATACTCAACGACATCCACATTGGGCTTGCATCGCTTAAAGTTGACCTCCTTGACAGGCTGCGACTCTCCCATGAGGAAGGAGAGTCAATGGTAGCAGGAGAATCTTGCATAAGTGACCCTTTATATCTTGCTCTTGCTCTTGCTCTTGGCTGGATATTTATATTGAGAAACCGGGTACAGATTTTCAACACTCACGGGTTTGAACAACTTTAAGTCTGAATCGACGGCCACGTTGTGCCACGTTAGAAGCAAACGTTAACAACCCTAAGCCGTCTCTTCTAAAAGGCGTTGGTAGGAAAAACTTATCCTTTCTGCCTACCATGATGCACTACAAAACGAACTCGTGAGCTCGTACCTCGAGCTTGTCCACGGTTTTCACTTGAGAGTGCCGTGCACAGAAACCAAGCGTGGCTGCAAGTGCAGCAAAGTTTTTGAAGAATTGGTAGCAGCTAGAGTGCCAGAAGATGTCACCTCTTTGCTAGATCAAGAGGAAGCGGAACTATGCATGTTCATTGATGAGAACATCCTCTGCACATAATTCTCAAGACTGCAATACTGATTTTCACTCTTAAGGTCTTCCATGGTAGCAAATCTGATAACTTGAGTATGTGCTGAAAGGGGAGCTGCAGAAAGATGGTTAGCCGGTGGCATTTGTATAGCGAGACACGAGTACACGGATTTAGTACTTTTATTGGGCTAGTTCTTGGAACTAGCCGTTTTATTTACGGCTCATCCTAGCTTCAAGGAACTGGATTGGCCAAAGCATTACTGATTGTAACGTTGTTGGCAACCAGATAGTACTTAAAGCTGGACGGGCGGCAAGTGTTGTTCCGATCACCATACACAAACTGGAACCACATCTTCACCAAACCATTCGTTTTGGTGGCGTCACTCACCAATCGCTCCACACTCTGTGCATAAGCCCCCATATTGAAGTTGCCATTCTGTGGGAAAATGTTCCACTTCACAGTTCCCAATCCTCCCTGGTTCTTCCCGATAATGTGACCAGCTTGATCGCCCTTCTTCCCGTTCGCCGCCTTGATACCAATCTGGGCTACCCAGTCTCGCATTGCCGGATTCGTATTTGTACCTCTGCCCAGATCGCTCCTGCGAATTTCTGCATAGAGATACTCAACAACATCCACGTTGGGCTTGCATTGCTTAAAGTTGACCTCCTTGACGGGCTGCACTACTCCCGGCCTGAATTCATTCCCTCGCGGCATGGAATTCACCCACTCCCCTCCCATGATTACGCTGGCTGGACGCTGTGTGATGGCCTGGGCGATATGAGGGAAGAGAATCAACGGTAGCAGAAGAAGCTTGCACAAGTGAGCCATTGCGAAACACCGTTGATGATGGCCTCTTGATATTGGGTGGGTATTTGTATTGAGGGTGGAAAATTTCAACACTCGTGTCACGACTTCTAAGTCTAAATCAACGGCCAGGATTGTCCCAGGAAGTGAATGGAATTCTACGTGGCAACCCTGTCTCGTCTTTTAACTGACTATGGAGATTCTTTTCTTAATCTCTTATTATCATACTATCAGGAGCAACCCAGCAAATCCTAGATGATTCACTCGCACTGTGGGATTATCTTCATCACCTTGAAACAAAATGGAAGAAAGAATAAAAAGGGAGATAGAGAGAGAAAAAAAAGAGAAATCCAAGCCAGAAAGCTGGAACGAATTTTGCCCATATACATTGCCTGTGAGAAGCAAATCTGTGTCAGTGTGGCATATCCTTTGTACAGAGTTCTCCATCCTTCTCACAAGGCAATAGTGTAAAGAGCATCAAAAGGCCCTTTGTATATGCATTGCCACAGCCCCTTGAACAAAGAGCACCATTATTCTCCAGAAGAAAAAAAAAATATTGGAAGAACATTCCAAAGATTGAAAAGAAGAATTCAATACAAAATAGCCTTAAAGCGCAGCTATTAGTCAAGATTTGACAGTGATATGATGCCATCCACTAGCATCCACTAGCGTCCCAGCTTAGAACATCTCAAGCACCCAATTTTCTAAGAGTTCAAGCCTTTATATTCTAGAATCCACCTTTTAATTCCAACCTTTGGAATAGGAAACTAGATGGAAGAAAGACAAAATTTATCTATCTTACCAGGATGGGAATAGTTAAGGACAAATCTCATCCAGGTCTCTTCTGCATGAACACACTCATTTTTCCCAGCATTTGTACACACTTTGGAGTTGCTATGGCTTCTGCAAATAAAAACCTCCAGCTCAGGCTGAGGATTTTGCAAAAAAGAGTACAATAATCATTTAAGAATTCCTCTTTAAAATTAAATAACTTATGGAGCATTTTGATTTTAATATTGTTAGTCCCTTCATATCATAAAATAAATGTATTACTATTACAAATTCATCACCAGTCATTGGCAATTGTAAATGAAAGTTTAGTGGGTGTGTCTTAAGTTTTTGGGGCCACTCCCTACAGTATTTTAAAAGGATCTATATGCGCTAGTATACACAGTAAACTTCTATTTTCTGAAGCATTGGTATGAGATCGCTTGTGCAAATTTCTGCATAGAGATACTCAACAACATCCACGTTGGGCTTGCATCACTTAAAGTTGCTTGAATTCATTCCCTCGTGGCATGGAACTCAAGTCTCCCATGACTATGTTGGCTGCGCTGGCTTGGGCGATATGAGGGAGGAGAATCAACGTAGCAGGAGAAGCTTGCAAAAGTGACCCATTGCGAAACACCGTTGATGATGGATAAGGGAATTCCACGTGGCATGCATGAATATTCTTTCCTTAGGATTATCATACCACCCAGAAAATCCTCGACGTGATTCCACTCGCAAAACCTCCCCATCCCTAGTTTCTCTAGATTGCGGCCGCAGCATCTGCAGGCCCAGCGTAAGTCGTACAGCTCGAAACATTGCTCTTGCCTTGGACTTGGATCCTCGTCTTGATCATGACGCAGATGATGAACTTCTTTGGTGGTAAATATATTGCATTATATGATACAATAACGCAAACCCCCGGTAAAGGAAGCTCATTCCTTCTTGCCCGGTATCCAAAGATCCCTGTAAGGAATCCGAAAAGTCATCAAATTCCATCTTTTGTTTGTAGAAAAAAGAGTAACTTGTAGCAGCCTTGAAAGCTTGCACCATTTGTCTCTGCCGTATAAGAGTGGCAGCTAATCCACCTCCAAATTGCACTGCGGAAACGAAATGGAAGAAAACAAGGAGAGCAAGTGTGCCGCGTCGGCCAGAATCGCTAAGCTGTTGGCCATGAATCCTCCAATCACTTCCACCACAAATACAGAGAAAAAGGAGAAAAATCCAAGCTAGAATTCTGGAACGATTTTCTTGGCGGATTGATAGACGACCATATGTATACATTGCCTGTGAGAAGCAAATCTGTGTGATCGTGGCCTATCCTTTGTAGAGAGTTCTCCATCCTGACAATAGTGTAAAGAGCATTGAAAGACGGCACTGCCAGTTCCACCTCGTTGATAGAAACACACAAAGATCGCCATTATTCTCCGTTTTTTTATTTAAAAAGAACGAAATATGCTCGCAGCTATAAGGCATTCGATTCAATCTCTGCTGCAAAGAAACAATAGAGTTTCCTTGTTTTCCTTCTTGTTCCCAAGCAAAAGAATCTACACACCATCGGACAGTGAGCATTATTTTTCCAAGATTCACTAGCCCTAAATATTTTCAAAAAGAAAAGAGAAAGCCGTTGCCGGGGATCGAACCCGGGTCGTCCGCGTGACAGGCGGAAATACTCACCAGTATACTACAACGACATTGACATTTATCAAAGCTGGCTATCTCTGTCTTAACAGTCAAAGGTATTAAGCAACTTTATTCCCACTTTTTAACCCTTTACGATTGGGAATAGTGAAAGACAATTTCATCTAGGTTTTGTGTGCCGAGTTGCTTCATTCTGCCAAATGAACACGCGCTTTTCGTTAGCATCTGTGTAAACTTTGGAGCTGCTATGGCTTTTGCAAATATAAAAGCCTCCAACTCTGGCCATGAATTCATCCTCCTCTACTTGCCTTCCAAATCAATAGATACTTCTAAGAAAAGCTCTTTAGATCACAAAGGTTCAAGAGATATGTCGATGGCTTACTTGCTAGTGTGCTCTTTGTTTCTCGCGGTAGGAGTTTTTGCCTCAGACCCGGAACTTGTCTCAGATTACGCTGCTGAACCCACCGCCACCAATGCGAGCTTCTTCACTTTCACTGCCTTTCGCGGCCATGTCAGGGCTGCGCCAGGAGCTTTCATGGTGAGGAAGGCATCGCTTGTGGAATTCCCAGGTCTTGCTGGTCAGGGCGTCTCCATGGCCCAGCTCTTCTTCCAGCCAAGCTCGGTCAATCCCCCACACATCCATCCCCGGGCGTCGGAGCTCCTCTACGTTTTAGAGGGCTCCCTCACCGTTGGTCTGCTGGACACCACCAACAAGCTCTTTGTCCAGACGCTCGGGATGGGCGATGCGTTCGTGTTTCCGAAGGGTCTCGTCCACTTCCAATTCAACGGAGCACAGTACCCAGCCAAGGCCATCTCAGCCTTCGGGAGCTCCAATGCCGGCACTGTTTCCATCCCCGCCACCATCTTTGGGTCTGGAATCGAAGATCAAGTTCTAACCAAGGCCTTCAAGGTGGGCACAGACACCATCCAGAAGCTCAAAGCGGCTATCCTGAAATTCTGAAATTGATATGCCTTAATTGGCATCTTTTGTATATCTGGAGCTTTTGCTTTCCTCCATAAATTAAAAGTGCATCATGGTTTAAGAGAATTTGGAATTTTTGAAGTTTGCAAGTTTGGAAAATATTGAAGAAAATGGGAAGTTGTGTTGGTCATATTAGGTCAAATCCTTACATCAAAGAGATGTGGAGCGTTTGATTGTTCACGGGATTCATTCTCCGCACCAAACTATTGTTTGAATTTAAAATTCACTGCAACAGTGGTGACCCATCCGTATAGAGTAGTCCTCAAGGGGTTCCCGTATAACAAGTTCCAAATCTAGGCTTAACCACATTGTCCAATTGTACTCTACCATTTGCCTTTTTTCATACATTAGGTTGATGGAATCTCCTATACTAAGCTGCCAATTTGTCTTTGTGTCTTTTGACAAAAAGAACTATATATCCACATAAGGATCTCCGTTGGAAGAAGGCCACTTTCCAAGACAAGAATGGAGTATGGTAAATTTGCAACTTTTGTATATGAACAAGTCCTCTAGCATATCCCATATGCATTGTGAAAGTTTTGGACCTGTAATTTCATGGCAGTTAGTTTGGAAACTGTAATAAGCAAATTGTGCTACCTTGACACAGTCTTTCACTCCCTCTTTCCATGTGCATCTTCAATGGAGAGAATAGGCTAGGTACTTGTAAATGTTCATCTCAGCAATTTGTTCTCCATTGTAGTAGCAGATTTTGGAGGTTGGGTTTTTAAAGATCATTAAAACCATCTCTACTAGATTCCCTTGCTCTTTTAATTGAAGAATCTTAGCTAATAACCTAATCAAGTTATTGCTCTATAAATCATCTATTAGCTTAATAACCCAGGAATAAAAATTACTTTGTAATATTACTAACACCTAATCAAGTTATTAATGTATTAATAGCCCAACAATTTTGCTTATAATGCATTGAAGTGTTGTTTAGTGCAATTTCTGGTGTGGCAAGTTATTGGCCAAGTCAAGGCCTGCCATCTAATATCAAACAGTTGTCCTGTTATGCAGCAATAAGCTTCTATTTTTAAGATTCCAAGGAGCTGGTCAGGACACACAAGCTGGGGGCATTTGTACAACTAGACAGGAGTCTGGTTCTACTTTAATTAAGTGGCTTGTATTGACTTATTGAGCTAGTTAAGAGCAAGTACTCTTGAGAAGTAGCTCTGCATTATCTTCGCTCTAGTCAAGGAACTGGATTGGCCAAAGCGTTATTGACTGTAACGTCGTTGGCAACCAGATAGTAGTTAAAGCTGGAGGGGCGGCAAGGGTTGTTCTGATCACCATACACAAACTGGAACCACATCTTTACCTCACCATTAGTCTTGGTGGCATCACTCACCAATCGCTCCACATCCTGTGCATAAGCCCCCATGTTGAAGTTGCCATTCTGTGGGAAGATGTTCCACTTGACAGTTCCCAGTCCTCCCTGGTTCTTTCCGATAATGTGACCAGCTTGATCGCCCTTCTTCCCATTGGCCGCCTTGATACCAATTTCGGCTACCCAGTCTCGCATTGCCTGATTCGTGTTTGTGCCTCCGCCCAGATCGCTCCTGCGAATTTCTGCATAGAGGTACTCAACAACATCCACATTGGGCTTGCATCGCTTAAAGTTGACTTCCTTGACAGGCTGCGAAACTCCCGGCCTGAATTCATTACCTTGAGGCATGGAATTCAACCACTCCCCTCCCATGACTATGTTGGGTGGATGCTGTGTGATGGCCTGGGTTATATGAGGAAGGAGAATCAATGGTAGCAGGAGAAGCTTGCAAAAGTGAGCCATTGCGAGACACTATATCTTGCTCTTGATTTATATTGAAAAACTGGGTAAGATTTTCAACACTCACGGGTTTGAACGACTTTAAGTCTGAATCAGCCACGTTGTTACCGGCAGAAAAAGAGACGGCTTAGGGTTGTTATTCAAATTTATTTGCAAATTTAAATGTTTAAACTGACGTTAATCAGCTTCTGGAAACAAAGAAGGAAAGTGCCATGGCGATGGCAGCGCTACAAAGCTCGTGAGCTCGTACCTCGAGCTTGTCCACGGTTTTCACTTGAAGAAGCGTTGTTGCAAGCGCAGCAAAGTTTTTGAAGAATTGGTAGCAGCTATAGTGCCAGAAGATGTCACCTCCTTGCTAGATCAAGAGGAAGCGGAATTATGCATGTTCATTGATGAGAACATCCTCTGGCATAATGCTCATACTGATTTTCACTCTTTCGGTCTTCTATGGTACGTGGCAAAATACAGCTCCGTCCTTGCCTTGGAAAATTTCAACACTCGTGTCACGACTTTGAAGTCTGAATCAACGGGGAGGATTGAATGGAATTCTTCTTTTTACTGACGTTAATCCAATTTTTGCTTAATCTCTTATTATCACCAGGAAAATCCTCGATGATTCACTAACCTCTTCGTAGGCCAGAAAAGGGACTATAAGAAAACATTGAAAATTACCATGGGATTTGCCACGGCAGCAGCGATGGCAGCGCTACAAAACGAGCTCGCCAGCTCGTACCTCACGTCGAGCTTGTCCACAGTTTCCACTTGCGAGTGCCGCACACAGAGCTTCTTTGACGCTCCCCACAGTGGTAAATAGATTGCATTAGACGGTCCCCATACAATCTCAAATTCCCTATAAAGGGCTGTCCAAAGTTCTAGCGACATCCAGAGATCCCTGTAAGAAATGAACCTTTGTTCATAAAGAGTTTTCCTTCATTTACCCCTTTCTTTCTTCAAAGAATCAAAGAAAAGTTACTCACTATTAGTCAAGATTTGACAGTGATGTGGCAATTTTCTAAAAATTCAAGTCAAATGAAAAGCGTGACAGCATCGGTTCTTTAAGCATAACGGCATTCTGAACGGTGAAATCCCTTATAGCCAGGCACTGTCCACACCTTTTAATTCCAACCTTTGGAATAGGAAAATAGATGGGAATAGTGAAAGAAAGACAAGATTTATCTATCTTATTATCCAGGATGGGAATAGTCAAAGAGAAATCTCATCGAGCTCTCTTCTGCTGGTATCCACTCCCTACAGTATTTTAAAAGCAATTATTTAATAACATTATCCTATATATGCCCTAGTGGACACAGGATTCTGAAGCGAGATCGCTTCTGCATAGAGATACTCAACAACATCCACGTTGGGCTTCCATCACTTAAAGTTGACCTCCTTGACAGGCTGCGGTACTGCGGTCCTGGGGCATGGAACTCAGTCACTCCCATGACTATGTTGGCTGGGCGCTGGCCTGGGCAATATGAGGGAGGAGAATCAGCAGGAGAAGCTTGCAAAAGTGAGCCATTGCGACACACTGCTGATTGAAGAACCAAGAATTCCATGCGTTAATGTTAAAGTAGTAGGATCTGTGAACATTATCATACCACCAGGAGCACCCCAGAAAATCCTCGACGTGATTCCACTCGCAAAGCCTCCCCATTTCTCGTTTCTCTGGCATCTGCAGGCCCAGTGTAAGTCGTGCAGCTCGAAATATTGCTCTTGCCTTGGACTTGTATCCTCATCTTGATCACGCCAGAATCCATAAGAAAACATTGAAAAGTAGCATGGGATTTGTCACAGTAGCAGCGATGGCAGCGCTACAAAACGAGCTTGCGAGCATCGAGCATCGAGCTTGTCCACGGTTTTCCCGCGCATAGATCTTCTTTGAACGTCTTTGGTGGTAAATAGATTGCATTATATGGTCCCCATACAATAACGCAACCCCCGGTAAAAGGAGCTCAGTCCGGCATCCAAAGATCCCTGTAATAAATCAGAAAATATCATCGAATTCCATCTTTTGTTCGTAGAAAAACGAGTACCTTGTAGCAGCCTTAAGGTTGCACCATTTGTCTCTGCCGTATAGCATCCACTCTGCCGTATAAGAGTGGCAGCTAATCCACCTCCAAATTGCACTGCGGGATTATCTTTACGAAATGGAAGAAAACAAAGGAAATACAGACGAAAAAGAGAAAAATCCAAGCTAGAATCCTGGAACGATTTTCTTGGTGGATTGATAGACGACCATATGTATACATTGCCTGTGAGAAGCAAATCTGTGTGATCGTGGCCTATCCATCCTGGCAATAGTGTAAAGGGCATTGAAAGACGGCAATTCCAGTTCCAGCTCGTTGAACCTGGGAAGAATTAAAAAAACAAAGATCGGCATGATTCTCCGCAAGAAAAAAGAAATTGAAAGAACATAAAAAAGGATTTGAAAAGAACGATTCAATACCAAATACCCTTGAAGCTTGCGGATGGCATCACATACCCGGTTGATGGTGTGTAGATTCTTTGGTTTAGGAACAAGAAGGAAAACAAGGAAACTCTATTGTTTCTTTTCAGCAGAGATCGAATCGTAAGAAAAAGAGACTGCCGTTGCTGGGATAGAACCCGGGTCGTCTGCGTGGCAGGCAGAAATACTCACCAGTATACTACAATGACATTGACATTTGCCAAATTAAAAGCTACGGTTATACCTTTACAACGTTATTCCTATAACCATATAGTCCAGAATCCACACCTTTTAATAATTCTTTACCATTTGAAAGATTGGGAACAGTGAAAGGAAGACAAGATTTGTCTATCTTATCCTGGGTGGACAATAGTCAAGGACAAATTTCATCCAGGTCTCGTGTGCTGAGTTGCTTCATTCCGCCAGACCCACACGCGCATTTCCTAGCATCTGTACGAACTTTGGAGTTGCTATGGCTTTTGCAAATATAAAAGCCTCCAGCTCTGCCCATGGATTCATCCTCCCCTTCAGCTAATTGCCTTCCAAAACAATAGACACTTCTAAGCAAAGCTCTTTAGATCGCAAAGGATCAAGAAATATGTCGATGGCTTACTTGCTGGTGTGCTCTTTGTTTCTCGCGGTAGGAGTTTTTGCCGCAGACCCGGAGCTTGTCTCGGATTATGCTGCTGATCCCACCGCCACCAACGCGAGCTTCTTCACCTTCACTGCCTTTCGCGGCGATGTCACGGCTGCGCCAGGAACTTTCATGGTGAGGAAGGCATCGCTTGTGGAATTCCCAGGTCTTGTTGGTCTGGGCGTCTCCATGGCCCAGCTCTTCTTCCAGCCAAGCTCGGTCAATCCCCCACACATCCATCCCCGGGCCTCGGAGCTCCTCTACGTTTTAGAGGGCTCCCTCGCCGTTGGCCTGGTGGACACCACCAACAAGCTATTCGTCCAGAAGCTTGGGACGGGCGATGCGTTCGTGTTTCCGAAGGGTCTCGTCCACTTCCAATTCAACGAAGGACAGTACGCGGCCAAGGCCATCTCAGCCTTCGGGAGCTCCAATGCCGGCACTGTTTCCATCCCCGCCACCATCTTTGGGTCTGGAATCGACGATCAAGTTCTAAGCAAGGCCTTCAAGGTGGGCATAGACACCATCCAGACGCTCAAAGCAGCTTTTGCAGTGAAAGCCTGAAATTGATATGCCTTAATTGGAACCTTTTTGTATTTGTGGAGCTTTTGCTTTCCTCCATAAATTGAAAGTGCATCATGGTTTAAGAGAATTTGGAAATTTTGAATAGTTTGCAACGATCACCAAGTTTGGAAAATATTGAAGAAAAACAGGAAGGATTTATTGCTTGTGTTGGTCGCATTAGGTCAAATCCTTACATCAAAAGAGATGTGGAGCGTTTGATTGTTCACGGGATTCATTCTCCTCCGCGCGAAACTATTGTTTGAATTTAAAAATCGCCCCGCGCAAGAGACATTCGTGGAATATTCTTGTCACTGGTAAGAATATGCCATGCTTAACGGAAATCCTGGCCGGTGCTTTTAACGGACCGACTAGATAGTGCCACGTCACCACCCCAGGAAAGGGTTAAAAAGAAGAGGCCTTTTTGTGTGCCGCGAGCAAGCCCGTGATGCAGAGGACGATCGGCGCCAGACCGACGAGGTCTCCTCAATCCATGGCGAGGCAGCGGCTCCCAGCAGCTAGATCGCGCGTTCTTGACAATGATCTAGAGGTGGAGATCGACGAGGAGCACATTTTCGTCCTCAGCAAGGTAATCGCTCTCGATCTCATAGCGTTTCTTGAAATTTTCCCTTCCGATCGATCCGACAGAGGCAAATGGCGAAGTATTCCGGGCGGGCGAGGCATCTCATCGCGACGAGCAGCACTGGCGCAGCCGGCAGCCGGAAATCCAAGCGGCAGCGGCTTGTTCTTCGCGATTTTCCTGGCGGAGCCCCGGCATTCGAAATGGCGGCATCTTTTTGCTACTCCGGTGGCCAGCTCGAGATCGCCCCATCCAATGTCGCCGTGCTCAGGGCTGCCGCGGACGAATTGGTGATGACCGAGGATATTTCGGCTGGAAATCTCGTGTCCAGGACCGAGGAGGCGCTCGGCGGCGTCGATTCCTGGCAGTGGCAGGATTTGGTAGCGGCGCTCAAGGGGTGTGACAGCGTCCTCCATATAGCCGAGAATCACCGGATCGTCCAACGGCTAGCATTTGCCACAGCAGGGAAAATCTCGTCCAGCATCGAGCTTCTTCACACCGCCGGGGAATCGCCCATGTCACCGGATCAAGAGCTCCGAGCGTCCACGAGCCTGTCTCCAAGAACTTGGTGGTTCACGGACGTTTGCGGGCTGTCCATGTATCTCATGGAAAGGGTCGTGCGAGCGCTCTTCACAGTCAACATGGAGCATCGCTATATCTCCAGGTTCTTGCTCTACTACTTGAAAACGAGCTTGGCTTCGCTTGGGTATAGCTGGGTTTCGTCCAGGCACAGTGCTAGTAGTGCTACGGGTGAGAGTGAAGGCAAAGATGGTGGGAGCCGGGAAGGTGGTCAGCAACTCCAGTGCGAAGTGCTGGAAACAATTGTGAGCTTGCTGGGTCATCTGGAACCAGGATCGACGACGTGCCGATCGCTGTTCGTGATCTATAGGATGGCCGTGGGGATAGAATCGAGCAAGCTGTGCCGGTCACAAATCGAGAGGATGATTGGTTTGCAGCTACACAACGCCACCCTCGACAACCTTTTGCTACCGTCATCGACTTCCCCGAGGTCCGGAGGCCCGGTCTACGATGATGATGCTGTGCTGCGGCTGCTCTGGTACTTCCTCAAGAGCTACGTTTCCGAGAATTCGTGCTCCATTGGGGAGGAAGCGCTGATCAAGCTGGGAACGCTGGTGGATATGTACCTGTCGGAAGTGGCGCCAGACCCGCATTTGCACCCGCAGAAGCTCCTCCGCCTCGCGAAAGTGCTACCGCCTTGGTCAAGAGTAACCGACGACAGACTCTACAGAGCGGTGGACATCTACCTGGAAGTAAGTGAAAAAGAAATGACCGAACGCTGATTCAATGCTCTTGGTTTGTTTTGCAGGCTCATCCGTTTATCAGAAACGCGGAAGCGCTGAGCCTGTGCAACGCGGTGAATTACCAGAAACTCTCCCCCAAGGCGTGCGCTCACATAGCACAGAACCCGCGGTTTCCTGCTCCCGTGGCCGTGCGTACGCTGTTGGCACAGAAGGAACTTCGCAAGCAAACAGTCTCGAGCGCCGTGAACAACAGTCCCAGCCAGGCCAAGAACATAGATCCAGGAAAGAGTCCAGGCAAAAGTCCAGGCAAGAGTCCACAGAAGATCGACCACCACCAAGAACAAGGAGGAGAAGAAGAAGAGGCGAGCAGGCTTCTTGACGCAGAGAAACAGCAACAGGCAGGGCCGATCGACCCGAGTGTGTACCGCAGGGCTCTGATGCAAAACGAGGAGCTGAGATGGGGGCTGCGAGCCATGCAAACCAAAGTCACGAATCTGGAGAAGATGTGCAAGTCGATGCGATGCGAGGTGGTGGAATCAGTCCGGATGAAGGGGATGATCTGCTGACAAAGAAGCTGAGACAAATCGAGCCAAGGAGCTTAAGAGAAGGAAGGGAGGGGATGATCGATCTTATCTTCGGGCTTTGGAGCTTGTAGCCGGCGGACGCCATAGCGTGCTCGAAAGAAGCTGGGTCACAGGGAAAGAAGAGGCCACCGTGGTAGCTGAAATGGGAGGAGGAGGCGCTCTCCTCCATGGCCAGCAATTCCTGGAAGCGTTGATCGTTGAGGTAGATGACTGGAATCACGAAGCGCTTGCGATCTCGTCCAACGTACACTGCGAGGCTTCCTTTTGGGACCAGTTGTGGCGGCTGCTCTGGCGATGGTGCTCCACAAATAAGGTCCGTGAGGATTCCTCTCATCGTCCATCTTCTAGACATTCTTTCCTCCTCGATTCGAACGAATCTCTCTCCGTGCAGGAATAATTCTTGTGGATTTTCTCTTCTTATATCCATGAGGGGATTTTGCAGGCCTGGACGAGACCGTCTATAAACTTTGTCGTTTGGTCGGACGCTTTTTGTACGGGAAAAATGATTCTTTTTTTTTCCCTTGATTTCTCATGAAACAAAAACAGGATTGTCGTTTGATCCAATGATAAATCGTATATTGTATGAGCCGTTGGATCCTGGCTATCCAGCGGCTCATGCGAGAGCATTGCATCACGATCGTAGGAGTCGCACTGGAAGGGTTTCAAACGCCACCTGCACGGACAAACTGGTTGAGAGCTGAATTTATGGCGCAATCATGTTACCAATTGTTTTGAGTCGGCCTCGAGTTGCGTGCTCGGCCTCGTGTCGAATGTGATCTTCATGCAAAGCTCGAAGTTCACGGAGAAAGTGCTGCGCCGACGAAACAGGAGACAATTACGCAAGCCTGGGAAAGAAAAGAAGGAAAAGCTCGCTGGCTTACTTGGCTGAGAGCGTTGGGCATGTCAAGAGGCGAGGAAGAATCACGTAGATGGGTATTGCGACGCCTCGGTATACGTCTCCATCGGCTATCTGGTGGAAAATGCGATGCTGAGATGACAGTGTTTAGATTTTTTTTGTTTTCGCTTACTTGTGTTGTTTGGATTTCGGTTCTCTCTATTGAGCTCCTGTCCGAAACGAGGATGGATTCGACGCGAAAGAGTAGAACGTCGATGGACAGCAGTGGAGTCTTCGAGTACTCGACTGTTAGTTCTCCGGTAAGAGGTTCTGAAACGAGGCACTGAGTCGCCACCTTGCCAGTGACCTTGAAACCACCTTCACCATCGACAGAAGAGTTTTTTTTAGCTGTATGCAGGACTCAAGAGGTGTAGGAGCTTACCTGAACGAATCGCAGGCAAGAGAAAGTGGTTTTGAGTGTCGTGAGTGATGTAGAAGCTGACGAATTCCGGCCTTGAGAGAAGCCTCGCTGTTAGAGAAAAGAAAAGCAGATTAAGAGAAAGTTTTGGTAGTCCCTACCTCGGTGTCCTTCAACAAAGAACTCAAAGTTTGCGGTGTATGGCTTTTGTAGATAGCCTCGGACCACCTCTACAATCACTTGATACTGCCAGTAGAAGAGTTGAGCAAAAGTCACGCGAAAGGGAAATAAGAGTACCTGGATATTGATGTATGCACCGTGATATGTCTCGTATAACACACCCAGAACACCGTCTCCCTGGGAGCTTTGCGACTCCAAAGGAAAATCGAAAGCAAGCTGTGGATTTAGGACACGTTAGACGAGAGAGAGAGAAAAGAAGACGCAAACCTCAGATTTTCCAATGCCAAGTTTTCCTGCTCCGCTCAAGTCCATCGCTTTTTTCCTGGACAAAGCTCTTGAGAAACTCTGGACAGAAACAACCGAGAGAAAAACTTGTACAGGATCACCATAGGCTTCACGGAGCTGTAAAGAGATTCAATGACACCAACTGCTTTTGGGCTTGGCTGAAAGAAACCATCCAACCATCTAAACAAAAGAAGAGAAATGGTCCCTCAAACTAGCCTGAATTATGACGGAGCCAAGAGCGGTGAGACGAATCCCTTGATGGCTCAAGCCCGAGAGGCTTGTGATCGTCACTACCCCGTCCACGACTTCCTGCAAAGACGATCGATCAGCCGAGCAAAGCAAGAGCGCATTTTCACTCTTACCGAGGGTCGATAGATCCGAGAAGCTCTGTGGAGCTTCACATCGACTCGCACCATACCAACACTACTAGAGCCCTAGTATCTCGAGTAGAGTAAGAGAGAACAAAAAAGAATTGTTTTGTTTCAAAAGAACCAAAGACCCTTGACAGTGTTTCTGATAGCCTTTACTATGATCGATTCAAGCGCTTGAAGATCTGGTCGTATGTCGTGAACATGATCATGCTGGACGGAGCCACCCAGAACATCCTGGACGTGATGCCGCAAGTGAAACCTTTGAATCCCTCGCGTTTCCAGATTGCCTTGGCTGCGTCCACAGCCCCGTTATAGTTCGTCGAGTTTGAGACGTTGCTCTTTCCCTGGACTTGCAATCTCGTTTTGATCACGTCCTGCGCGAACCAAAGTTAGTGACGCGAAAGGCGAGTACAGTGTCAGCTTACCATGGGATTTGTAATCGCTGCTGCAACCGAGGCACTGAAGAAGGAGCTCCCAAGCTCATATCCGATGTCGAGCTTCTCTACGCTGTCTACTTGCGAGTAGCGTGCAGCAAAACGTTTGCACGTCTCCCACAACGGCAAGTATATGGCATTGTAAGGCCCCCAAACCATTTGTGCGAGGAGAAAACCCCGGTAGAGAGCACCGAAACCTTCTTGCCTGTATACTATCTTCACCGTGTCTAGCGATCCCTGTAGCCACCACTTACTTTGGTCACGATCTAGATGAAATGAGCTCTAAAACAGCAACATACCTTGTAAGAGCCTTCTCCCGCTCTTTGAACCATTTGTCTCTGCCTAATGATCTCCACAGGGACGTTAATGAGCGATTGAACGAGTGTCGCGGCTAATCCACCGCCGAATTGAACCACGGGATTATCCTGCCCACCTAGGAACAGAAGTTGAGCTGAGAGTTTCGGTTTTGAGCGAGTAAGTTACCTGGAACAATTCGCTTTGTCGTCTGATAAGTCGCCATATACAGTGCTTGCGCAGTGGCAACCTGAGTAAGCGTCGCATATCCCTTGTACAAGGTTCTCCAACCCTCTTGGCTTGCGATGGTCTGGATCGCATGCATTGGCCCTTTATACATATACAGCACAGCACCAGAGTTTCCTGCGCCAGCGGACCCTTGGACCTGCGCATTCGCTCATTTTTAGCAAGATCCAAGCAACAAAAAGCGAGACCCAAGTACCATCATGCGCGATTTCACAGTCATCATCGGATATGTGATTCCGTCCGCCAGAGTCCCAGCTATCCCAGCTGACAACATCTGCCTGAGAAGAACGTTACGAGCTGTGAAGTCCTGTGACGCCTCCATCGCTGCGACCCAACAAGCTGAAAGGACAATGTGAGCTCCTAGGACAGCCGCACTAAAAAGAGAAAAAGGGGGGAGAGGAAGATCAAAAACCTGGAAAGTAAACCGCCGACAGGGTACCAACACGCAAACCATCAACCTCGCGACGTGTTTGCCATCCAGAACGCCCACGTGTAGCGAATGGGGAGCATACAGGTGTTGGTGACTCATCTCAAGGATCTCCTGTTAAACGTAAAGTTAAAACAAAGAAAAGCACAAGACAGTTGCTTACGCTGGCTCGATGGAATAAGCCCGACTGAACATGTCGAGGACATCCCGCATACTTGGACGGTCGATAGGCAGATCGTTTGTGCAGTGCAAGGCAATCTTTGTGCACATCGTGATTTGATCACGAAAGTTGTAGTCGAGAATCTGTGGGTCCAGCACAGAGTGGAGCTTATCAGGAAATGCTTGCCTGACCATCGCCTGGAGATTAGAGTCCATTGGCATGGACGCGTCTGGCTTTACTCCAGTCAGAAGCTCCATCACCAGAGTCCCAAAGCTGTAGACGTCACCAGCTTTTGTGGGAACGGTCGAGAGTGCATACTCTGCTTATCCTTGTAAACAGGAAAAGCCTTTGGTTAGGAAACTGGACTAAGCAATAGCAACAATAGAAAAGGAATTCACCTGGTGGCATGTAACCGATAGATCCGCTGAAGGTACCGTCGCTGATAATAGTACTGCTCTGGTTTGCTAAGCGGACGTCAGTTATGTGTGCGTTGAACTTCTCGTCCAGCAAGACACTGCTTGCTTTGAGGTCGCAATGCATCGGGTTAGCGCCTTGCCACTCGCCATGAAGATATGCCAAAGCCTGTGCTACTCCTCCAGCTATATCCATTCTGTGGCTCCAAGGCAGGTTTGGATGCATGTCTAGGTTCCCATTCGGCATGTTCTCGAGAATGAGAACCTTGAGGTTCCCGCTGTTGCATGATCCAAGAACTTGGACAATATTAGGATGCTTGACGTCGAGTAGCAGCTTGCGTTCCAGATTGAAGTTCGTGTTTGTCTTTGCGTTGTAAAACTCTGGCCGGAGACGCTTCACAGCTACCTGGTTTCCATCCGGAAACACACCTTTGTAGACGGTAGACATGCCTCCTACACCTATGAGATTAGTGTTGTTGAAGTCGTCGGTGATCATCCGGACCGTTTTGGCAGAGTACTCGCCGTGCGGAAACAACCACAGGAAGAGTAACGCCCCGAGGAGAGCTGTGACGATCGGAACGAACGTTCCTAGCACAGCCTTGGCCCACGTTGGGAAGCCTTTCTTCGGACAGCTTCTCTGGATAACAGCTCCACACAGCAGAATGTTGCCAGGAAGGAAGCCATCTGGCGAGAACCGTCTCATTGCAGAAGTGTCCGGGATCTCACCGCTGAGCGCGTTGCTTGCGACGGAGAAAAGTGCCATATTTGCAGAAGCAAGAGCCCAAGGAATCTTGTTCGTGAGGGAATTTCCGGTGAGGTTGACGGTCTTGAGCTTGGCAGAGTTTCCCAGTTGAGACGGGATTTCACCTGTCAGACTATTGTATGCCAGCGATAGAAACTCCAGGTTCGGTAGGCTGCCATACACCTGCGGTATAGATCCTACGAAATTGTTCTCTGCCAGGTCGAGCTCCACAAGACTACTGCTAAATTCGAGAAGAGCGCCTGTTAGGAGATTTGACGACAGATTCAAGGTCTTCAGCGACAGCGAGGCGAACTCCGCGGGTATCTTTCCTGTCAAACTGTTGCCAGATAAATCCAGGTAGCTAAGGTAGGCCAGATTTCCAAATCCCCCTGGAATAGTCCCGTTCAGCTGGTTCTCACCAAGGCGTAAGTCTGTCAAGTTTGTGCATCCCATAATTCCCATGTTGATAGTCCCAGTGATCGCATTCCCTCGCAAGTCCAAAACCGACAATGACTGTAGCTTGTTATAGACCGTCGGGATGACGCCTGTCAGCTGATTGTAGCTCATGTTCACGTAGTACAGGTTTGGACAGAACTGAATCTCTACTGGAACATCCCCTGTCAAGTTGTTTCCCCCGAGATCCAGCTTCTCGAGCCCAACGAGATAGGAAAGAGTCGAAGGAACCGGCCCCTGGAAGAGATTGGACCCCAGCAAAAGCTCCTTCAGAGTCGAATTGAAGTGAGTGAGATCTTTGCTGTCGATGACACCTGAGAAGGTGTTGGATCCCAAGTTGAGGGACACGATGTTCTTCAAGTTGACGAGTATGTCGAGCGGGTAGCCGTTGAAGTTGTTGTGCTCCACGGACAGGTCCGTCATGGCGGTCAAAGACGACGGAAACATGAGAGTTCCCACGAACTGATTGTATCCCAGGTAAATCTTCTGCAGCGAAACAACCGATCCAAGCTCGTTGGGAATGACCGCACTCATAGCGTTGTGGCTCAAGTCCAGCACCGTCAACTTCGTGCACTGTCCGATAGCAGCAGGAATGGCCCCCGTGAACCCGTTGTTGGACAGATTCAATTCCCTGAGCTCCGAAAGCGCCCCTATGTTCGAAGCAACCGGTCCGACTAAGCTCAACCCCGTCAGCTGTATCGAGCTAACTCTATAAGCCGTCAAGTCTGCGCACTTGATCCCGTTCCAAAAGCATGCGTGTCCCACGGCCGGATCCACTTTCCAGTTGCTCAGCGAAGCGTATGGATCGTTCCATATCTGTGACTTGAACCCCATGAGCGAATACGCATCGTTGAGACTCAAAGCATCTGGAACAGCACCTGTGTAATAGACCCCCGCTAAGCCCACCAAAAACACTGTCCACACTGCTGGCCTCCACATTTCCGAGCTGACTCTGAGCTACTAAATCCTGTCCTGGCGTCCCCCAAAACCTTGTTTCTAGCTGGCCAGACGAACTTCCCTGTAATTGGAACTCCATGAGCCAAAAGCCGTTGGCATTATCACGGTTGTCTCAGCTTCGAAGAAAAAAACGTTGCAAACTCTACTGACCAGCGCGCGACTCCGTCGATTACAGCCCCGCTCCCGCCACGAGCCCTAAACTTTTGGATCACGACAATCCAAAATCCAGCATTGAAACGTCGTGTCCCATTGCTGACATGGACGCCGGCATGGAACTCAAAGTTCTTTATTACGCCTCGGTAAAGTACATGCAGCCAACAAACAAGTTGACTCGAGAGAGGAGTGAAATGAAAAGACTCATCGTTCACCTGGAGAAATCGTATGGGTTGTGGAACTTGTTGAGGAGGTCTGGTATGTCTTGAGCCAGCATTGTCTCCACGGCTTGTATGAGCTTGGGCTTGTACTTTTCGAACTTGTCGATGTTGTACCGGGCAAGTATCTCTCGGAACTTGTCAGGATTTGGCATGTCCCCGGCTGGCAAGTGCAGCTCACGTTGAACCTGCGCAAGCAAACTCGACTCTTAGAGCTAGGTAGAAAAGAAAACGACGCTTACCTTCGCAAACTCGTCTTCAAGGTTAACCATTAGACGTTGCTGAGCTTTGTTCTTTCCCACCATTGCTGGCATTTCCTTCTTCAAATGAGCAATGATGTGTGCATGGATCTTAGCGGCGCGAGCCCGCTTTACAAACTCGTTCACCTGAAAGAAAACATTCCCGGCTAGTGAGTACTGGCTCAAACCGGCAAACAGACATGTCACCTTCCGATCGCAGGCCTTGCGAGGAATGTCCATCAGATCGATCAGAATGTCACTCTGTTCCTTCTCGAACAGCTCCTTTCCAATCGGACCAAGCTTGTCATTCAGAGGCTTATCGTTGAATGAACTGCAAAATGCAAAAACATCATGACTGTCATTGAGATTATAAACAGTTGCATACCCAATGTAGACGCGCATTACTTCTGGTGTGTTCAGGACCTTTCCCAGAGACCACATGAGCGCGCCATACACTCTCATAAGCTGTCAAAAAGTTAGTGAGACGATAAAACAACACAGAACCTTCGAGTTACCTGCTGCGTGTCGACCTGATCAGCTTTGTTAAGGACCACTTTTATCTTATCGTCATGGCCGTGAAGCGAACCAATAACACGCTTGAATTCGTCACTTATGTCGAGCTTATGGGGATCAAACAAGAGGAGTATGAGATCACACTTCGCAGCGAACCATTCGGTTACACCGGTGAAGTCATAGCTCCGCTGAGTCCTCTGCTTCTCTCCAGACAAGACACCAGGAGTGTCTACAAATGTGATGTGTTCCAGGAGCTATACAATGAGCTTATATCAGTAAAGACAGACTCGTAAATCAAAATTTACTTACCGGGTGCGACAACAGAGAGCATTCAAACTTCGTCAGAAACGCAGCTCCAAACTTCGAAAGTCCAGTAAATGGCATTTCTGACTGGACAACAGCAGTATTTCCAGGAATGGTTCGCTCGTCGGGCCCTCCCTGCGAGTCATGTCCATAAACATAACGCTTGTAAATAGAGGAGCTGAGCTATTACCATGACCACGATGAAACGATCAGTTGTTGGTTCCGGACCAACGTGGCAGCCTGGAAAAATGTCAGTCGAGCTTTACAAACGGTGCATCAGCAAACCTGGATAATCGACTTTCAGAAGATGCTTTAAGAACGTGGTCTTTCCCGTGGAGTACTGGCCCAACAGCATCACCATAGGCTTCGCATCGAAGTCGCTCTCGGTCTGCATAAATCACAGCGTCAGTCATGCAGTGCCACCGGCAACAACTTACCAGTGCAGGGAGAACGAAGTCATTGAATTGATATGCCATTTCGAGAGGCTTCAGTTTTTCGAAGTACAGCTTTTTCAGTCCATCGATTATCGACGTCGCTGTATCTTGCGAGACCTGCAAAAATAAAAATCTGAGCCCGGTGTATAGAAAACAATGTTTAACCTTCTGCGGCGTTTTCTGAAAGAGCCAGTTTGTAAATGAAGGCTTTGGTTCAACTTCTGGAAAGACAAAAATATGAGAAAAAAATTAGAGGACCAAGTTCTCAACAATTTACCTTGAACCTCAACTTCGGGAGTTAACTTTCGTCCTTCCTGAAAAAGAGAACGCAGAACACATAGTTGATCTTGTGAATTCTGAGCCACTGGCAAACGTACTCTTATATGATCTTCCACAAGCTCCATGCTTGGCATGCCAATGTTTTCCCAGTCTGCAAAACAGTTGTAAGACATTTGCATGAAAGCAGCTTGTTTACCTGTTCTTTTCAAAACATCTCCAGTGAGCTCCACGCCAGATTGTGCGACGGAAATTATCTAAAAGCTCACACAAAGTCTAGAAGTTCCATAGAGAATTCTTGAGATAATTTACCTGCATTGCGGTGATAAATTCTTTCAATCCAAGGTAGCCCTGCCTGTTTGAGTCTGCCATAGCCCAAACCTGAAGCAGAAAAAAATAACGAAGGTGAAAGACTAGATCACGCTCAGCAAACCTGCTTGAGGTCTGATTTGGGCAACTTGGACATGGCGAAGAACTTCACAGCGTCTGCTCCGGTAATTCTTCCATCGCCATCTGTGAGATCGATCCCGTAATATCGAAGCCATAAAGGAGTCACAGCAAGATCTTACCGGCATCTACATACTCAAACCAGCGCTTGTAGCCAGCCTCGTCTTGCTTGGAAATCTCTCGCAATGGCAGGACCTCCATTCTCCCCAAAAATCCCCAAGATCGAAGACGATAGATAGATCCAGAGGCGGCTCCTCGAGATCTGGAGAACCAGCTACCCTAGCTAGGCGGAGAGCCGAGACGCTATTCGAAATGAAAGAACCAGAGAGAGAGAGAGAGATTTTAACCTGATCTATCGCAAGCGTCAGTTGCATTAACCACAGTCCAGCGGCGGAGATCGTTTGTCGCCTAAATCCAACGGTCTAGATGTTCTTCCCGTTTGAATTCAAGGCGGCAAGTCTATCTGGAGTTCGATTCCCCACAGCTTAGGTCATCGACGTTATATATCTTAATTAAACTTTCCTTTGGATTCCAAATTATTTATCATTTGCATGGTGCATTCATATTCCAAATAAATGAGCATAAAACTAGAATATCCAAATAATAGAGATCTATTTAATAACATAGTGGATAATAAAGGTATATTTGGTGATCGATATAATTTATAATATAAAATGCAAGAATAAAATTTATTAATTATTAGAAAGATATCCTATTGTTTTTATTAATTTCTTTCTCTCTCTCTATATATATTAAATTAATTATCCCCGTTAATTTATTCAAAGATAAAATATGGCGGGGCTCTTTGCAGTAAATACTTTAGGGCGAGAAGAATGGGATGCATCCTCGCCGCCTCTCCACGCTGCTCTCAAAGCGGCAACAGCTTGGCCAGATCGCAGCGGCAATCGACGCGCTCCAGAAGCGCAAGGACGCGGATCTCAAGGAGTGCGTCAGGGTAATCCAGTCCTGCGCCAGGCTCGGGGCTCTAGCGGAGGGGCGCCGGATCCATCAGCTGATGCGGAGAGTCGGGCTGGGGTCCGATGTCTATGTTTCCAATCATCTGGTGATGATGTATGGAAAATGTGGGAGCTTGGAGGAGGCCAGGCTCGTCTTTGAGGCAACCCCGGCCAAGAACGTCTTTAGCTGGACGATCCTTATCACAGTGTGTGCTCAACATGGGCGATCTCAAGAGGCCCTGGCTCTCTTCTACGAGATGCTCAAGCAGGGAATCCAGCCACACAGCGTCTCCTTCACTGCTGCCATCAACGCTTGCTCCGCCGGGCCCGAGTTTCTCCCCGCTGGGAGAGCTCTCCACGCTCTACTCCGCCGCTATGGCTTCCAGGACGCGGTGGTGGCAACGACCTCCTTGGTCTCCATGTACAGCAAGTGTGGAAGCCTTGAAGAGTCCATGAGGACGTTCGAGAGCATGACCGAGCCCAACGCTGTCTCCTGGAACGCGATGATCGCGGCTTTTGCCGAGCACAGACGCGGGCTGGAAGCATTGAGGACGCTGCAAAAGATGTTCTTGGAGGGGATCAGAGCTTGCAGCGTGACTTACATCACGCTCATGAGTGCCTACGACCAGCCTTCTCAGCTCAAATCTGCGAGGTACATTCACGATTGTATCTTACGAACTGGATTTGATCAGGACGTGGTTGTAGGCACTACGCTCGTCAACATGTACGCCAAGTGTAGCGGCTTGCATGATGCAAACGCGGCCTTCGTCAAGCTCCAGGAACCCAACATTATCACCTGGAACGTTCTCATTTCGGCCTACGTCCAGCACTGCTGCTTCAAGGAGGCAATGGAACTCTTTCGGAGGATGCTGCTACTTGGTCTGGAAATGGACGAAGTTACTTTCATCAACATCCTGGGAGCTTGCTGCGTTCCTGTGGCACTGGAAGATGGTAGAGCTATTCACGCTTGTGTTCGCGAGCATCCTCTAGCTTCGAACCATGCTCCACTGGAGAACGTCATACTCAACATGTATGGGAAGTGTGGGAGTTTGCAAGACGCGGAAGCCATGTTTAAAAGCATGTCACAACCGGATGTGATCGCGTGGAACACTATGATCGCAGCTTACGGCCAGCACGGGCACACCAGCGAGGCTCTTCGTTTCTACGAACTCATGCAAGAAGAAGGCGTGGTGCCGGACGACTATACCTACGTGAGCGTTATAGACGCTTGTGCCACCTTGGGTGATATGGAAGTGGGGAAACGGGTTCACAGGAGGCTGGGAGACAGAGCCTTTCAAGTTACAGAGCTTGCAAACTCGCTCGTCAACATGTACGGGAAGTGTGGGATCCTGGACGTGGCCAGAAGCATCTTCGACAAGACTGCCAAAGGCTCTGTGACCTGGAACGCCATGATAGGAGCCTATGCGCAACACAGTCACGAGCAGCAGGCGTTTGAGCTCTTCCTTTTAATGCGGCTTGACGGGGAAGAGCCAAGCTACATCACATTTATGAGCGTGCTATCAGCTTGTGCCAATGCGGGCCTTCCGGAAGAAGCACACGCTTATTTCGTCTCTATGCAGCAAGATCACGGGGTTCGTCCAGGGGGTGGCCACTACGGGTGCATGGTCGAATCTCTTGGCAAAGCTGGTCGGCTGAGCGATGCCGAAACTCTTATTCAGTGCATGCCTTTCGAGCCGGACGTTTTGACGTGGACATCGTTCCTTGCCAACTGCAGAAGTCACGGTGATATGAAACGAGGAAAGCTTGCTGCAAAAGGAGCTATTCGGATTGATCCGGAGGCGTCGACAGGCTACGTGGCTTTAGCACGCATCCATGCCGACGCTGGAGATTTTCAGGAGGCCTCCAGGATCAGAAAGTTGATGCTAGACCGGGGTATCAGAAAAAACGCAGGGCGGAGTATCATCAAGCTTGGAACTAGCGTCTATGAGTTTACTGCGGGGGATCAATCCAATCCAAGAAGCAAGGAGATATTTGATGAGCTCAAGAGACTTGACAAGGAAATGAAGAGCGCGGGATATGATCCTGATATGGCTCACGTTGCTCATGATGTGGAGGCTGGGCAGAAGGAACCGCTGCTCTTCGCTCACAGTGAAAGGCTGGCTATCGCATTTGGTATCATCAGCACGTCTCCGGGGACTCCACTTCGTATCATGAAGAACCTTCGTGTATGTGGCGACTGTCATACCATGACGAAGCTGACGTCGAAGATTACACGACGAGAAATTATTGTGAGGGACTCAAATCGGTTTCATCACTTTAAGAACGGCTCCTGCTCCTGCAAGGACTTCTGGTGAGACTTCTTTTCCTTCGAGGCCGTATGGAACAGGTATGTCTCTGGCTGATACTTTATTGCGAGTTTTGACTCCTCCGCTTTGACAGGAACTCGTCCATACGTTTCGCTATCATCAACAGGCTAATAGATACGACTAGAGCAAAGCTGCACTTTGTACGCTGTAAGCCACACAGCCCCGGTGCTCGAAATCCGTCTGACATAGATGCAAAGGTTGTCGTCGATTGATGGGACTGATTTTTGCCGTGCTTGGTTGCAGGAGCGTTGTTGCAGTAGCTCGTGGAAGCTACAGTGTGGCTTCCACCTGAGCCCGAGTCTGATATAAACAGGAGAGGCGACAGCCCCAGAATGCAACCAAAGGTAACACCTGAAGCCGCTCCAATGGTCTCCGCCCATTGCGCATTGTTGGACTTCAGCTGCGAGGGCGAAAGATCAAGCTCGGGCATAAACTTCTCTGAAGCTCGCTCTATATATCCACATAGAAGCGATCCGAGCAGATCGGACACAGCGTTTCCAAGGCCTGCAGACTACCAAAAGGAGCTTACAACAGGTTAGCATGTCGTCGATATTTCTGTGGATTCTTTAATCAGGAATTTTCTTTGCAGTTCAGGCGTCGCGGAAGAATTTCTTACTGCCATGGTGGACAAGCCAAAGGTATCACCAATTGTGTTTTGGATAGCGTCTCCAGCGATGATCATGATTGAGTTATCTGCTCAGGGCGTGAGCTCGATGAATTATGGGGGCTGTATAGAACGACCACTCACCTATAAAGCCGAAGCCAACCATTCCTGCAAGGGAAGTTTTCCCGGAAATTCATTCGGGTGATCGTAACACTCGGGGTATTAACTTACCAATTGCAGCTTTGAAAGTGAGTATTAACGTTTCCTTTCCAGTGATAGATCTCGAGTCATTGTCATCGCTTTCCTCTGAAGCTGTAGCCTAACCAACAAGAACCAAACGCGCGCGTAAGTGTGCTCTCATTCCCGAGAGTAGAAAGTGTGTTTTTTCTTCGCTGTTTATTGACGCGAGGACATTACCAGAGAGCGCTGTCATCACGGCCTTTCTGCTGCCGGGATCCAACGCAGAGACCAGCTTCTCCGCAGCTTTGGCGGGGTTGTGATCGAGTGCCCGCCTCATGCTTCCCGCCGCTTCCTCGCACTCGTCCTTCTTGGCCCGCAATCTCCTCACCCGCCGCCGCCAGCACTCCACTGAAAAACGCGGCACCGGCGCTGCTCGTAAGTTTTTCACTCTACTTCTCAGCTCGGTTGCGCTGATCCCTCCGTGAATTGCTGCCAGGCGAAGTGCTTCCATAGCGCGCGAGGTAAGCAAGAATTCAAAGATTTGAATCTTGCGAGGCGGTTTAGTTTCGCGCGCCCGTGACGGGCGGCCGTTGGATGCTGCCCCGAGATCGGACGGCTGAGGCTCGCGCTTCTAGAAAGAAGGTGACGTTCTCGTGACCTTTTCGTCGTGCCTGTGATTAGAAAGGCCGTATGAGTTGCATGGGCCAACTTTCACCAACTTTTTTCAATTTTTGCGGTACATTATTTGGTTTTTTTCTCTTCTTGCGTGTTGAGGTGTTCATCACAATTCAACACTTGGCCGATCTCTGCGCTCTCTCTCATATTGTTTTTTTTTTTCTGATAATTGCTAGCGCTTGCGTGAGACGAAGGTTAACTCTGTGATTTCCTGTTCCATGTTCCAGGGAAGCCAGTAGGCCGACAAATCGACAAGGAAAAGGCAGCAGCAAAGAATTTGGCATGAACTTGGACACTCCGAAACAGGGGGCCGTGGCAGAGTCAAGAAAAGAAATCGTTTTCTAGTTTTTTCTAGAAGTCAAGCGGAGAGAGACTTCCGAGGAATCAGCGGCCAACATGTTTCGAAGTCATGGTCATGTTGCGCTCGAAAATGGAGTTCCATGCACCGGAGGAGACCCCGATCGAAATATCATATCAAATATAAGCTCTTGGAAGACGAGGATCGAATCAGCAAGGTTTGGGGGTGGTTTTGGATTATTTTATCTCGTGACACTGACATTACTACTTGGTCTATAGACGGATGGATTTGGACGATTCACGCGGCCAAAGGGATAAGAGTTGAGCTGGATCGATGAAACTGGGATGCAAAGGTTGCATGTGATGCAAATCCTGCAAAGGATAAGAATTCACCCCCTTGGGACCACCGACTTGCCAGATCCAAGTTGCGACCTTGACACGGGGAAATTTCTCGTCCTGTAAGTGGCGAGAGATCAGAAATCTTTACGCGTTCAAGAGCCTCTCAAGACTTTACTCGCGTGTAAGTTGCAAGAGATCTCTCAAGACAAAATCTTTACTCTTGTGTAAGTTTGCGAAAGACTTACAAGTGAAACTCTTGACTCCTGTGTAAGTAAGTTGCGAAAGATTGTCACGGGAAAAGTCTTTACTCTTGTCTTGTGTAAGTTGCGAACAACAAGAAAAACTCTACTCCTGTGACGATTTTCTCCAAACGAAATTCTTGCTAGTGGAGGACAAGGGGAAGCTTCGAATTGCGAAAAAAGCGCTCTTTGGAGAGCCACGAAACTCTGCGAGTTGCAAAGCAACTCGTCCTTTTGATACAGACGTTTCTCTATTTACAAAAGTATGCGAGAAGAAATTTCTCGGGGTCGCAGAGATCTTGCCAGGGAAATCGCTTGACATCGCCTGCAATCGAATGACATCTCGATTGATCGATTCCTGAGTGCTCGCTGAGACCCCCTTGATCTGATCTGCGAGGCGAAAAAGCCCCAAATTTTTGTTCTTGTGTTCTTCCTTCTCTCGCTCACCAGCACTGGTCGGTCTCCCAGCTCCTACTCGTCTTCCACTGCGTGGATGGCGATGGCGATGGCGATGGCGAGGCCCTCATGGGCGATGGCGCCATGAACGAGTAGCTGTCGTACCCAATTCCCGAGAATCCCCGTGGGCTGCCGAATCGCGGCAGGGATTGCAGCGAGAGCTGGAGATCATACCTGGCGCGGCGCTCCGGGTCGCAGAGAGTGGTGTAGGCTGCGTGGATTTTCAGAAACTCCTTGGTGGATTCCTCCTTGTTCTCGGTCGCCGCCACGTCCGGGTGTGTGATCCTGGCCAGATGCCGGTAGGCGCTGCGAATGTCCTTCACGTCCGATTGCTGGGCGACGCCGAGAACGTCGTACAGGCTCTGCTGGGCGGAGAATCGCGTCGCCACTGGCGAATCCATGCACTGCGACGCCGCCGCGGACACTTGGATCGAGCGGGGGCGGACTGGGGGGCTGCGGACTGGAGAGGATTTGGCGAGTTTGCTCGAGAAGCTGGGCGAATTTACTCCTGCGATCGGAGAGCTCGGGGCCGCGACGATCAACATAAAGAGAAGAGGGAAGAATCGAGGAGATCGATCGAGTAGCGCAAGAACAGAGGAAGAGGAAGAAAAGAGAAAGGAATTTCTTTGCTCTTGATCTTTCGCGTCGGTGAAGTTCGTGTGTATCGGTGTTATGTGGAGGAATGGCCCTTATAAGCAAACGGGACCCGAATATTCGAGGAGAATCTGAATGAGAATATTCTCGTCTTTGCGGCTGATTTGGCGGCTTAAGCGCGAATGACCTGGCGACGCGTGTCCGTGCGCCCATGTGGCGGACAAAACTGCGTGTCTTATCCGCTTGCCACCTCGACAACGACAATAACTGCCGCCATCGAAGCTTCTAAAATCTGGGGAGAGGAGGAGGTGCCATCAGTTTAGTGGCCACTTACACTCGCGTATAAGGCCAGTGCTTCCAGAACAGCAGTGTGAGTGAATAATATGAGTGAGTGACGGGATCAAACTTTTATCGAATTGACGTTGATATTTGATTCGCTACACCACTGACCAGCGAATGCGCGAACCTAATTTGCACGAAAGGAAGCTTCCAATTTCTCTGTTGATCTTAATAAACGTAGCATTCGCTTCTAGAAACCTTGTACGAAATCCCCGTGCGAGCACTATAGAGGTTGTGTGTGCTTGATAGGCCACTTCCCTCTTTTTCCCCTTCTCTCCTCCAATCTCAAACTCGAGATCAACGCCTCTAGAAACTGGGAAGTAGGCACCATTAGTTACAAATCCCTGTTGCGTCCTCATGAAGAAATCATTGACTTTGCAACCCGAAGCTTCGAGTTTCTCGAAAGTATGCTCGAGATTGATGAGAGAAACGTATGCGCACCTGGAGCTTCTTTTTCTCCCCTACTTGTACTTTTCCATGATCCTCCTGGCTTCCTCTAAGCTTGACTCCGTGCTGCTGGGCTGGCTCCTTTTGCCACCACTTGCGTCTCTGCTAAAGTAGACGTACGCAAAATACGCAATTCCAGCGATTCCCTGAAACAAAAACAAGAGTTTGTTCCGTAGAAAAGAGGAAAAGGCCTTACCAGGGCCAAGCTCGCGAGCGAAAGTAGAGAGCTAAACAGGAAGGAGGTGGCCACGATTCCTAGAACGGCGACAATTGCCTTCGCAGCAGGCCTCGGCACAGATTCCTGGAAATTAAAAAACAAAGGTGCTTAGCCACCAAATCAAACGCTTGAGAAGAACAAAACGAGAGACTTTGACAGTCAAGCAACACGACTCCAGTGACAAAAAAAAAAAAACACTCCAGAGAACTTTCAAACTCACGCAAACAATTCGAAACTAGACTTTGCTTGCCACTAACTAAGATCACTTCAACGATCCATGGCAGAAAAAAAATCCACTCACAGGCACCAATTTGCTTCCGGCCTCCAGACTATCGTTCGCTGTCCTGGCGACAATACGTACCACTGTAGATAGAAGAACAAAAAGAAACAGTAGAAACAAAGAAGAAAGTTTAAAAATGAAAGGCTAGCGGCTAACCTCTTAGAAAATCATTGAGCTGCGAGACAACGATGTTCCCAGCTTTTCTTGTGGCCCCTGGACGCCTTCTAGCGACATTGACCCTGCGACGCATCGAAATACCAAATTTGTGGTCGACGCCATGCAAGAATCTATAGCTCGAATTGCCAGGAATCGCAGCGCGCGGCGCGGTGTGAGCTCCAGTTGCCGCAGCCCTGCCGAACCGGCAGGGAATAGAAGGAATCGAAGGAATCGAGGCGTGCATTCTGCGCCAAGCGCTCAGGAAGCCCTAGAATGTGCGCGCCGTTAGATCAACGGTCATTATTCTGACAAGTGGCTTGGTTTTAGGGTTCTTCGTAGCTATGGAGGACAATCGCGTGGCGGGATTGCGCTTCCACTCTACGGCCGGTATCCAGGAATTTCTCGATGCCGCCAGTAGCTCGGCGTCTCTGCTGCCCGATCGCGTCTCCGAGCTCGCTCTGAGGTACAAGGATGCGTCAGTGGTGCCGTATCAGGTCATTCGCGATGTGTGGAGTAATTTTGCTCCCGAGGCGCGGCCGAGCTTCCGTCGATTGCTGGAAGGGGCTACATTCGCCTTCCATTCCCCTAAGCCGAGAGAAAAGGTTCGTTTCCTCTCTCATTTCCGCATGCTTTGCGATTTCTTTGATGGGTGGAAATCTTTCTCACAGCCCAAGGAGCTACAAGAACGTCTTCAAAAGCTACAAGAGCTAGCAGATCAAAAGGCTTACAAAGATCTAGTGAAAGACGTGGTAAAGGAGAACGAAGAGATGGTTCCACTCTCCACCTACAAAGATCAAATTGGTTTCGGTATGTATTTCTCTCATTCTTTGACAAGGAAGAAGGACGCGAAACAAGTCTAGATCGCAGGTCTTCATGTGATTGTCACAATGTTCACTGGCTTTCTCTTGGGCTTTGCGTTGTTT
This sequence comes from Selaginella moellendorffii, assembly GCF_000143415.4. Classification (NCBI taxonomy): domain Eukaryota; kingdom Viridiplantae; phylum Streptophyta; class Lycopodiopsida; order Selaginellales; family Selaginellaceae; genus Selaginella; species Selaginella moellendorffii. Next base: position 513,556 of record NW_003314285.1, on the reverse strand, counting down.
AGATCCCAGTTTGAGGAATCCGTGGTCCTGGTACGTGATCTTCTCATTTTTTCCACTTTGGTTTCGCTGGTACGATTCCCGTGTAGCATGTCGCAGGGGGGCTGATCGGCCTTTTTGCTGGGATGATCCTGGAGACGGTTCTCTTCATTGTTCGTGACTACCAGTACCAAAACTCGTCGAAATTCAAGAAGAGGAGGATCAACAGAGATGCAGTACGAAACGCTGGCGTCGAAAAGAAGAGACAGTAGGGATCATTCAGCGCATGAAGTTGATGGATTGAACGGTGGTTTAGAGATCTTCGAGTCCAAAAAACGTTTTTTGGCCTACCACCTCTGCATGTTTTGCTTATCAATCATCCCTCGAAGATGATCTTCACTGAAAATTCTAGCTTGTCAAAACAAAACATCTTTTGTCAAAACTTCGCTCCAATAAATCTGAAAGAGAATGTTTTCTGGATGGATGGATATACGACAATGATTCCAACAGGATCAAACAAACATTGACGCTTTGCTCGAGGCATTCTTGGTGGTCTTTGTCAAGGTGAGCCCATTTTACCGGAGGATTAACGCGGTGTTGGCAGCAATAACACAAGAGCTTTTGGAGCTTTGCTCCGGTATAAAACCCGGGGTAATTCCAGCTTGTGTATCAGTCAGGATCAAAGTCTGCAAGCTCTTAGCCTCCTTGTCTCGAGCTAAGTTTGCAAACACAGTATCATGTCGACGACTAGTTTGCAAGTGATCTACTTCTTCTTGTTAGCTCTTGTTGCGGTGGGAGTCTTTGCATCGGATCCGGAGCTTGTCTCGGATTTCGCTGCTAATCCCGCCGCCACCAACGCGAGCTTCTTCACTTTCACTGGCTTTCGCGACGATGTCACGGCTCCAGCGGGAACTTTCCTGGTGAAGAAGGCATCGCTCGCGGAATTCCCTGGTCTGAATGGCCTCGGCGTCTCCATAGCCAAGCTCTCCTACCAGCCAGGCACGACCAATCCCCCGCACATCCATCCCCGGGCCGCGGAGCTCCTCTTCGTCTTACAGGGCTCGCTCAGCGTCGGCCTGGTGGACACCACCACCAACAAGCTCTTCGTCCAGAAGCTCGAGATGGGCGATATGTTCGTGTTTCCAAAGGGTCTCGTCCACTTCCAATTCAACGATGGACAGCACGAGGCCAAGGCCATCTCGGCCTTCGGGAGCTCCAATCCCGGCACCGTTTCCCTCCCCGCCACCCTCTTTGGGTCTGGAATCGACGATAAAATTCTCAGCAAGGCCTTCAAGGTGAGCACGGACACAGTCAAGATGCTTAAGAATGCCCTCACAATGAAGAAATGCTAAGAAGTTCTTCGATTCTTTCAAAGTTTATGAAATTCCTTTAATTCATTGCGCATTTTCCTCTCCTTGGTTTCTTGGATTTAATGGAGGAAGTGATGTCTCTTATGGAAATCACGCTGAGAAACAATCTCCCTGGAGCGAATGGACTCTCGGTGGCTAATTATTTCAGTGATTTTGCAATGTACTACGGACAATCTTTTATTACAAGTAAGTCTGCACTACGTGATTCTGGCTTTGTCATCGAAAACGAGAGACTGACCAAGCCAAGGTCAGACAAGAGCTATCTTCATTCTCTGTCCTTTATCCAGTGGTAATGCTTGCTTCTGGAAGGAGTTTATTGTTCCTACTGAAAGAATCCTCAATACACTACAATCTTAAACCTTGCTAAAAATGTTAGTGTCAGTCGCAAGGAATTGTCCTTGGATTTCAAATTAGTCAAACCCTGGCCAGTCCAGGTCCATTCCACTGTCACATTTAACCCTTGATTTGCAAATGATAAACATTCATTTGGATTGTTGCAAACAGTTAGTTTATGCACAAATATGCTGTATTATTATTCATTTTCAAGTATCCTGCAACTTATAATTTATAAATCCATGCTTCTTAATTATATCATCACTTGCAAAAAACAAAATTATCATTTTTATTGTTAATATCATTTGTTATGACCAATAATTTATTAAATGATCAATAGCATTTCTAGCTTCAACAAGACATCCAAAAAATTGTCATAATGCATCCCAATAGCATTAGAAATAATTGTAAATAACTGCATAATGAAAACATGGAATATTCATTACTAAACATTATATAGTGTAATTTATAAATCCCACTCCTAGAATTCTAATATTCATTACATGTGCAGAATTTAGCACGCCATAACTAAGATCACTACCACCAATCTTAATATATGAATTTTTGTTTATCAAATTTAAAGTTATTTTAATGATATTTGACTTTCAGCATATAATATATGAGGATTAACAAAACATAATTATAAATACTTTGTGGATGAAAAATTTCCCACATTCAAACTTTAAAATAAGTATCACTATAAGTTAAACTCGGACGTTTACAAGTTAAATAATTAATAAATATATACCTATCACTAAATCCTTTTGTAGAATTTCTTAATGTAACAATATTTGATAAATGTTTAGAAAGCCGAATAAAATAAAATACAAGTAAAAAGAAAATATATTTTAGAGATCTTATAGTATCAATTGTTCATATAAACATAAGGTCATTGAATTTCAATTTTAATATATTATTTTATTATATTTATTTATTATAATCAGTTTTGGAGTTTTTTTCCCTTACCAGAAAGTGAAAATAAAAAAATAAAAATGACTGAAAGCGATTTTGACTAACAAAATAATATGATTTTAAATTGTAATTCAATGACCTTATGTTTGTGTGAACAATTGATCCAAAATGTATATTTTCTTTCTATACCAGAATTTTCGGAAAAGAAATCTAAGGAAAGGAAAATAAAAACAGATTTCTTTATTAGCTAGAAAGTTCTAGTTAGCAAGCTTGTAAAACCATTTAGAGCCAACCACCACAGAGATTTCTACAAAAACAGGGGAGTAGAGAAGTGTCTCTCGCTCTCGTGGATCCTTGCAAACTCGATCTACGAGCTGGAGCTGCAAGTCTTCGAGAAAGTTGTTTCCGACAGTAAGGTTGTGTCCGTGTCCGTAGTTCCACGCCTGGAGGCGAGCTTGAGATCCATATCACTCGACTGGCTCGACAAGCATGCTCCAAATTCCGTGCTCTACATCTCCTTCGGCAGCGTCAGGGTCTCGAGACCAGCCAGCAGCAGTTTCAAATGGTTGCCTCGCGGATCTAGCTTGAACGATTCTTCCGCGAGTTCCGGGATCGATCGGGGTCTGGAGTCTGGTGAATATTTCCTCACAAAGTATCACCGATGGTTTTCCAAAAGCCGTGAAACCAGAAGCTAAGCTACTTGAAACTACTTTAAGGAGAAAAAAACGCTTAGGCAATGTCGATGTCGTTGTAGTATAGTGGCGAGTATTTCCGCCTGTCACGCGGACGACCCGGGTTCGATCCCCGGCAACGGCGGAAAAAAGAACGTCTCATTTCGTGATGTTTGGGTTATGCTCACTCGGAGCAAGTGCCTTGATCTGGTCCAGTCTTGCAAAACGCTCCCCTGCGCGCGCCAAATCCATGCCACTGCGATCCATATCTTTGGGAAGGAGCTAGATTTGTTTCTCGGGAACAAGCTCATCGAGATGTATGGGAAATGTGGCAGTGCTGCGGAGGCACGCGCGATTTTTGACGGGATGAGCAACAGGGACTCGTTTTCCTGGGAGATCATGCTTGCGGCTTATTCTCGGAACCGTCAGCTCGATGCCGCCACCGAGATCTTTGAGACAATGCCTCACAAAACTCTGGTGGCGTGGAACATCATGCTGTCTGCGACCTCGGGAAACGTTTCTCGAGTGGAAGCATCTTTTGAAAGGATGCCGCAGTGGAATCTAGTCTCTTGGAACTCCATGTTTACTGCATATGCCCGGGCAGGGTATCTGGAGGAAGCGCAAATTACCTTCGGTAAGATACCCGAGAAGAATCTTGTTTCCTGCAATGCAATGCTGGCTGTGTACTTGCAGATGGACGACGTTGAGGGAGCACACGAGATGTTCCATTTGATGCCACTGCACAATCTCATCTCCTGGAACACTCTCCTCGCCGTGCTTACCCGGGCCGGGGAAGCCAACGCTGCCAAGATGGTCTTTCTGGAAATGCCAGAACGAGAGATAAGATCATGGAACACAATGCTCGCTCACGGTTTGAGCGTCGAAGAGGCAGCGTCGTCATTCAGCGCCATGCCCGAGCGCGATCTCTTCTCATGGACAGCGCTGGTAGTGGTGCTCGCGAGAAATGGCCGCGTGGGCGATGCAAGGCGAGTGTTCTACGCAATGCCCGAGTGGAGTGCGTGCTCTTGCACCGCGATCATCTCCGCGCTCTCGCAAGAGGGCTCTCTGGACGAGGCGCGCTCCATCTTTATCGAGCTTCCCGAGCGGGATAGCATCTGCTGGAACGCGATGCTCGGTGCTTACATCCAAGCGGATGATCTCCAAATGGCCAAGTCTCTCTTTGAATCCATGCCTTGGCGAGACATCCCGAGCTCCAACACAATGCTGGGGGCGTATGCTCATTCCGGGCATCTCTCAGAAGCTCGGAGTATCCTCGAAAGCCTCCACCACTGCGACTTGATATCGTGGAACGCGATGATATCGGCTTATGCTCAGGCTGGGCATTTGGACGAAGCCAAGGTTTTGTTTGATACGATGCCGCAAAGAGACATAGTTTCATGGAACTCGATGTTGGCTGCCTTTGCTCGTTGTGGCCAGCTTGGAGAAGCCCAGAAACTTTTTCGAGAGAAGATGCTGCGGCATAATCTCGCTAGCTGCAATGGAATGGTATCGATGTTGTCCCAGCATGGGCGTGTGGAAGAGGCCAAGTGCGTGTTTGACGAAATGCCGCACAGGAATCTAGTGTCCTGGAATTCTATGCTCGGAGCTTACGCTCGAAGCGAGCTTTACACCGATGCGACTGGGCTGTTTGATCAAATGCCGGAGCATAGCATGCTCTCGTTGAATCTCCTCCTGGTCTCACTTTCCCGAGATGTCGATGCCTTGTCTCGTAAAATTCTCAGCCAAGCAATGCCTGAGCGGGACTTGATCTCCTGGAACACCTTGCTAGCTGCGTATGCCGAGAACCAAAAGTTTGAAGAGGCATGGAAACTCTTCCAAGGCATGCCTGAGATTGCTCTAGACACTTACAATCTCATGGTTTCTTTCTTCCCAAAACCGATCTTCCAAATGCTCTACATGGAAGGCTTGCAGCCAAGCGAGACAACTTTTGTTTCTGCTCTCCAAGTTTGCAATTCGAGAATGGATCTAGCGCAGGGAAAGCAGATTCACGCAAGTGCTCTTGATAATGGGTTTGATTCCAGTGCACACGTTTGCAACACAGTGATCAAAATGTATTCCACCTGTGGAAGCATCCCTCTCGCAAGACAAGCTTTCAAGTCGTTGAGCTCGAGTAAAGATGTGGTATCCTGGAACTGCATGATCCAAGCATATGCCCAACACGGGTATAGCCAAGAGGCGCTCGAGTTGCACAAGGAGATGCAGCTGGAAGGAATCAAACCAAACGAGCTCACACTCTTGGGCATTCTTTCGGCGTGCTGTCATGTTGGGTTTGTGGAGCTAGGACACAGGTACTTCGGGGAATTCGTCCTAGATCATGGGATCAATCCAAGGCAAGAACAGTATGGATGCCTCGCAGATCTCCTGGGAAGAGCCGGATCTCTGGAAACCGTGGAACGATTCATCAAAGCCGTGGCTTGTGAGAAAAATTCGGTGTTCTGGAAAGCATATCTCGGAGCTTGCGCGACCCAGAGCGATGCCAAGCGAGGGCGGAGGGTCGCTGGAATGGCTATGGCCAAGAAGAGCGATCCCGCCTTCTACATGCTTGCGTGGAAAAATCTGACGGTCAGCATTTAAACCGAGAGGAAAATGCTCAAGGAATTAAATGGGATCGACGGTAGAGTTGGACCCACGTTATCAATTTTAAAAACATTGAAAGAATCAAAGCTTCCTCGCAGTTTTCTTCACTGCGAGAGCGTTTTTGAGAGTCTTGACAGTGTCCGTGCTCACCTTGAAAGCCTTGCTGAGGATTTGATCGTCAATTCCAGACCCAAAGAGGGTGACGGGGAGGGAAACGGTGCCGGCACTGGAGCTCCCGAAGGCCGAGATGGCCTTGGCCTCGTGCTGTCCATCGTTGAATTGGAAGTGGACGAGACCCTTTGGAAACACGAACATATCGCCCATCTCGAGCTTCTGGACGAAGAGCTTGTTGGTGGTGTCCACCAGGCCGACGCTGAGCGAGCCCTGTAAGACGAAGAGGAGCTCCGCGGCCCGGGGATGGATGTGCGGGGGATTGGTCGTGCCTGGCTGGTAGGAGAGCTTGGCCATGGAGACGCCGAGGCCATTCAGACCAGGGAATTCCGCGAGCGATGCCTTCTTCACCAGGAAAGTTCCCGCTGGAGCCGTGACATCGCTGCGAAAGCCAGTGAAAGTGAAGAAGCTCGCGTTGGTGGCGGCGGGAGCAGCAGCGTAATCCGAGACAAGCTCCGGATCGGAGGCAAAAACTCCCACCGCAACAAGAGCTAACAAGAAGAAGAAGATACTAGCCGTCGACATGATACTACTTAACTCAGACAAGAACACTAAAGAGCTTGAAGCGACTGATACTCTCACAAGATGGAATTCACCTGGCTTTTATACCGGAGAAAATTGCTGGCAATACCGCGTGAATCTATGGTCTCCAACGTTGACGCTCTATGCAAGGGCCAGCCTCGAGTAAAGCGTCCATATTTGTTTGATCTTCTTCGAACCATTGCCGCATATCCATCCATCCGGGAAACATTCGACTCTTCCATAGCGTTTTTTGGATTTATTCAACTTCTAAGTATGTGTTCTTTCGACAAGCTTGGATGGAGTTATCCATCCACCAGCTTGAAACTTCATGCGCGACCAGATGTCTCTACATTACTACTGTCCTCTTTTCGAAGCCAGCATTTCGACTACTGGTCGTCACGAACAATGGAGAAAATCGTCTCCAAGATCATCAAAGTGGTGAGCACTGTCGAGCTTCCAGCCCACGGCGAGAACCGCGTCCTCAAGCTCCCGGACAGGATGCGCGATGATGATGGCAAGCGCTGGCGCTGGAACTTGGATGGCAACATCATCCATATAGACTCCAGCCTCTCATCACTCTCATCCCGGCAAGAATCTTGAGCAGCAGCTGCGCCGGCTTGCCCTTCCACAGATCCGGATTCATTGGTACCAGATCACTCTCTCCCTCCATCCAGAGAGTGATCTTCTTCTTCTTGCTACTCCAGCTTTGCTAGCCTGAGATAGAGGTCCTCTAGGCGCCCTCTCCGCCATACCCCTCTCCAACAACATACCTCTGCATGCTTTCGAAGAAAAAGGGCTCGCGGGCGTCGCCTTCATTGGAGCAGTCAGGCTGAAAGAGAGTCGAAAATCTTCATCTGGTACGTAGAACGCACCAGGTGTGTATTCAGAAGAGATCGCGCTCGGGCATGTCGCTGAATGCCGACGCTGCCTCTTCGACGCTCAAACCGTGAGCGAGCATCCCATAAAATACCGGCCTCGGCAGCACCGCCACACTTGCGATTCCCGAAAAGATGGATCGCAGTGGAATCGCCCCGGGGAGCGATTTGCAAGACTGGACCAGATCAAGAAAGCACTAGCTAGGACCAGGGATCGAAACATGACAGGCGGAAATGCTCACCACTATAATACAACGACATTGACATTGCCTGAAGCCCAATGCAGGGAAGATTTCTGAAGAGACCATGTCGCAGCATGGTCGATGCGGAGAAGGATCGTTACTTGGAGCTCTGCAATCGATGGTTACAGTTGTCAGGGCGATAACCGGGTGTCTCATCTGTTCGAGAAAAATGCAAGAGGACAAGCTGCAAACGGTCACCTTTCTCTCGGTTCTTCGCGTGCAGCCATGCGGCCTCGTTAAGAGTTACTTCCGGAGAATGAACTCAGAGTTTTGGCATCGCAGGCATTACACTTGCATGAAGCCATGCGTGGTGATTTACACGGTTCTGTTGAGCTCATGCTGGAGTGGAAGAAACAATTTGAGCAGGTGATGAAGTGGTGCCCGGAAAAGTTTGCGGTGGCCTGTGCTCTCTTGAACTCTCCTCTAAGCTGGAGCAGCAGAGATCGTCAAAGACAGCCGCGAAATGGAATATGTTCGTGTGGCGATTGCTGGTAAGGTCTTTTCTAATCCTCTACAAGTTTGTTTTTTTTTCTTGCTTGCAGGGTCACGGCCGGCAGCTTTTCATCTGGTAAATAATTTTTGTCTATAGCGTAATGGCTACTCATTTGTCACTTATCACTATGGACACTTTTGGCGTATAAGTCATCAGAATTTGAGGCATAAGGCATAAGCTACGATGGAAAATCGCTCTTCTCTTTCAACTCTCTTCTTGTTAGTGCTGATTTGTGCTTCGTCAATGGCTTCAGCAACAGATCGATCCAACAAGGCTTTGAATGCTTCGTGCCACAAGGACGACCTCAAGGCCTTGCTCGACTTGAAAGCCACTATCACTCTCAGCTCTGGGAGGCTTAAGGCCTGGGGTGAACAATGCTGTTCATGGCCAACTCTGAAGTGTAACAACGAGACTGGGAGAGTCATCGCCTTGGAGATCACTGATCCTTACGACGCCGGCGATTCCATCAGTAATAGCTAATAGCCTGACGGGGCATATGTAGTAAACATGAGTTCCAAGAGATTATAGAGTCTACTGCAGCATCCTCTCAAAATCTTCTTAAACGTTACCCAATTGCAACAGGATGATCTACCACGCCACCAGAGTTTTGTGAGGCATTTTACCAAATATCTCGGTGGTGGCATGGAACTGAGCAAGAGTAAGCTGCAAGCATGATCTCCCAAGAAAACAAGTCCCTATTGCTCATCCCATCAAAAGCCTCTGCAGCACCACCACACTTGCCATATATCTTGATTGAGCTTGTTTGCAAGAAAAATATCATTCTGCTCCTTCCCAAAGAGATGGATCACAGTGACATGGATTTAAGATCAAGGCACTCCAAACATTGGGATAGAAAATGAGAGGATCGTTGTTGCCGTGGGTCATCTACATGACAGGCGGAAATACTCACCACTATACTACGACATTACATTTCTCATTCATCTTTTTTAATTTTTCTTTCTGCTTCTTATAGATTGCAAGGCCTTTACTTTCAAGTAGTTTCACAGCTTTTGGAAAACTATCTCTAAGGAAATAGAGTATTAACAAAACAAGAGTTTCATTTGGTTGCAAACTGATATCCATTCTCCAAATATTCTGGACAGCCTCCAAAAAAAGCTGTCAAGGCTGATAATCCTTTGAGAAACTTGAGCCTTATGATCTGTAAAAAATGTAATCTATATGTGTTAGTGGCTCTTGGTCTGCTTTATGGAGAGATTAGTTGCAATCCAAGTTCCAGCTCTTGACATGATATACCAACCTTATCAAGTATGAGTCTTCTAAATGTAGCAAAGCTTGCTAAAAAGATTGACAATAACAACTACATTTTTGTAAGTGATTAAAACATTAGGATTAGGATATCATACCTTTCTTATATAACTATATACATTTTTAAGTAATAGTAAAACTTACATGCCCCACAACTTAGCCTCAGCCACAACTAAAACCAAAACCATATGAGAGCTTGCCACAACCACAACTAGGCTATTGGGCTAGCCACAGCCACAACCACACCCAGAAGGGTTGGTCATAGCCATGGCCAAGAGGACTCCCAAGCCACAATGGTTGGCAACTGTTTATTAAACATAATTAAATTTTAATTTGTAAGGTACTTTTTAAGTTAAATTACCAAGTTTATAGTAGGAGGGTGTAATGCATATGGTTTTTACCCTTTATTTTATAGTAATTTATTATAAGATAACCACGAAGCAAAACTTAAACCCTTCATATGCCAATATACCACATGTTATATAATGCCACATGTCACCAAGAATAATGGAGTGGAACTTAAATTTTAGAGCTTTGGGCTAATAAACAAAAGAACGAAGTCAAACTCTTAAGCATGGAGCCAAAGAGTGACGGAACTAGAGCACAGAATAATTCCCAAATGTACAGCCCAAGGAGTAAAGGGACAAGAGTACGGAATGACTTGGAACAGTCCTAAAATATTTAATATCCCAATGCTAAAACTAACACGTAAAATAAAGCTAAACAAAGTATAGTGCTATTTTAACATATCAGTGGCATAATGCAAGGATATGGGTACTCCACTAACTAGCATAGTGTGGAACTTGGGCTTAGACCCAAGCCAGATGCAAAATAAAGAGAGGCATGCAAACGGAAATTAAACTATATCTCAAGTTTATCAACTATGCCCAACCTACCCATTATTCCTATTATACATTTGGAACGTTCCACCCCCCTAAGGAATCTATACTTTGGGCTTTCACCTTTAGCAACCATTAATACCAAGAATTAATCTTTAAGATAAACTTAAAACTTACTAAATATGAAATGTTTTTAGATTGTGAATTTGAATATGGGATGAACACCATTGTGTTCAAAAAAATTTCTACATTCCGTAGATATGCCAAATGAGCAAATCTAGACATTTTTTATAAATAGCATTTAAAACTGAAATAAGACTAACACAAAAGGCATGATAGCGAAGATGTTTGGCAGACATGGTAAACTATCATTTAATGAATAATGAGGGACCAAACTCAATATTGTAAGGGTTCCCAATACTAGCAAGTGCAAGCCAACAACATGAGTTTCTCATGACCATGTCAAATATGTTTGACTAAATGACAACTTAGGATTTTCTTCCTTAGTGCCTTTTTGATCTAAATACACATATGATGATTAGTTTCTCAACTGACTAATAAAGTGTCTAACAATACCGAGCTCCTACCGTCATGGCAATAAAGAAAGATTCCTAATCTAAATAGATTCCAGTCAATAATACTAAGAAACTTAAGTTGCTTAATTAAGTGTTAGCATTATCCTACCGACATCTCAAACTTAAGAGACCAATGTAGAGCAAACCACAAAAGAATATGTAATAATACGAAAAGCCAAAATCAATTAAAGAGAATAATTATTATGAAAGATCATCAATCATCCTATCATAATCATCATTGAAGAAAAAATCCACGATCCTGATAAACAACAAATCATTCTAGATTAATAATAATCAAGCAAAAGTTTTGATAAACTATCCTAGATGATAGTCAATTATCACTAATGATTGCTATATGTAAAGTCAAATTTGAATGTCAATATTGAAGCTAATATTAAAGCTAATGAGCCAAATGCCTTCCTTTACAACAAATGGATCACAAGCATGAAAACTCAAGAAATCAAAAATTAAGTTTTGCTTAATAATGATCATGAGTTTCACATAAACTAACTTTAATGATAAAGAAGAAATCATGGTACAACCCACAATATCCTCCTTAACACATCCATAAGCCAAATTTTATAATGCCAAAGTTAATGAAGAGCATGTTTGTATCAATCCAAAAACCAAGCATATTAAAGTTATATTCAACAAATGATTACCAAACGATCCTTCATGAATCCATCTATAGCAAGATGTAACTCATTTCATAATAAGCACAAAAAGAATCATCAATGATTGATATATTCTAACTCAAATTCAATAAGGATTTAAATATTCTAATATCAATCATTAATTCTTCTTCTCGTAAAACTAGTATAGTTCTCAACTGAATCACTTTTCAAGAAAAAGCTCAAAACTCAACCCCTACTAAAAAATCTCATTTAGAATACAATTAACTCCACTTGTCACTCAGCTTGTTTAAATGCTAATATAGTTACTAACTAGCAAATGCATAAATGCTAATAATATAAAGCTACAACCAAATCATCAACATTATTTATATCAAAACTAATGAAACTCAATATTAATCATACAAAAGGACATCTCATCTCACTCAAATCTTAATATCAATATTATCAACAACAATGCATCACTTTAATAACATCAACATTAAAACAAAGCTAAAAAAAAAACAAAAGTGAATCATCATTTAAAGCTCTTTAGCAACCAAGCTAACTTAAGTCAAAGATATTTTAGTCAGTATCTGAGATCAATCCTTCAACAATATTCAATTTTAAAATAATATATTGATTCACTACGTCCAAGATTTAATGAAATCCAATATCACAGACTAAACACAACTAAATGATATTAATAAAGGTATAATTAATATGTCAACATGGAAAAACCATGCAAGCCTAATAACACAATCCTCCACAACACCATCCGGTAAAGTAAGTTTATCATTATTAAATCATCATCGAGTGAAGCAAGTGTTATCAGTCCTTAACAAAATCTATAAGCAATTATATGACTTTGTAGCTTTGTAATGGGCATTTATATTATTTTTTCATAGTGTAATATAATAATTTGTTGCACATTGCATGCAATAATGCTAAGTTTATTTAATATTAGTGTTATTTTTTGTTGATCAATCAAAAGTTTATAACTATGTTTATAATATATAAATACAGTATTCATCTTATTATTATTAAACATTTAGAAATATTTAGGAAAGCTTATAACATAGTTATAAATTATAAATACAAGATTAATCTAAATAAATAACCATAAGAAGGAAACCATGTCTCAATATACTTAGTTTGTTAATGAATTAATATTATAAGCCATCTAAATAAAATTAATTAAGTAATAAATAATTTGTTACATCTTACATGTAGTAATGCTTGATTTGCTTAATAGTAGTGTTATTTATATTTATTATCCAATTGATAATATGGAAGTTTATAATTATAAACATGTTTATATTTTATAAACACAAGAGTAATCTTATTGAATATCAACCATTAGATAGTAGAGTAAACTAGAATATACTAAAACATGTTTAGAGAATATTCAAGAAAATTCCAGGTATATACGTTTGCTTATGTCAAACAACTTTGAGTGTCTTATTTGTGCTTTATGGATAGGACCGCATGTTTGACTTTTATAAATTTAACCGAATCCTCATTTGATTATTACTCATAGTAGTTTTTTTACTATGATAGATTGCACTTTTATAGAACACAACTTATGTTATGTAAAAATGCAACTCATTAGGAAAATTATTATGTTATATTGAATAATAAATTATAATCTGCCAATAAGGATTTAGTCAAACTTACAAAATCCATTCATAACCTATGTATGTAACATTCAAAAAACTCTGTCCTATGTCCATTTATATATTACCGGGTGTTTCTCTGCTTTCAGGTTACTTCCACTCCAAAGTGGTTTTTGAGAAGGCTACAAAGACATTCAATCTCTCAAGTCAAGGATTGAGAGGATACGAGTGAGTAAGTCCAAGGTTGATAAAAATATTAACATTAGCTGTTTGCAGCTGAGATCTCCAAAGTTGTGATCCCAATACAGCTGCTTACAATTGTTCTAGCAAATACCTTTAGGAAATCTCAAGGTGAGTTACGAGTCTGACAATTTTGGGGCTCCACAAGAGCAGACAATTCATCTGGTGGAACAAGTAAAAATGGCGACTTTGAATAGTATGAAACACTATTGCAAGGCGTCAGATTTTAGTTTAAAAACGAGTTAGAAGGTTTATGGATCCTACCTAGGAAAAGCACCAAATGCAGACTCTCGAGGAGTACCTTGGCAATGGTGTTCTCGCGGGAAGCAGTAAGATCTTCACCACAAATGGCTACGACGACGTCCACTCGCTCAAGTCCATGACCAAGAATGATATGAAATCTCTCGGCCTCACTAAACAGCAGCAAGTAAGTACACAAGCATCAACAAAGCTTTACTTGTCCTACCGAATTCGTGATGTCGTTGCAGAATGCCTTGGAGCTGAGAGCTTTCTTAGATGATCACGGGCTCTTCGAGTACGCAGACGCCTTGGAGGCAACTGGAAAGACTTTGGCCGATCTCCGCAGGGGCAGCTCGTCCGTCTTGAGCACACGTTACGGCATGAAGAAGGGACACGCTTCTCGCTTCATGGAACAGGAGAACCCTCTGGGTGATCCGAAATTCACTTCTCGAGGGTGCTGCCTTTTCAATTTCACATATGTGAGCAATCGATAATCTGGGAGCTTGCTAGATATTTAAGAACGAGCGCTTACACTATGCTTCTTAAATTCATCGCCGCTTTTAAAAACATTACGTTTCTCGCCGCTTTGGGCCACTGCGAAGTCGTAAGAGGTGAGATTGGATTGAACTCCCTTATTTTTAATCTAGGCTTGTGTGTCTTGGTTTTCGGTGGGTAATCTTTGGCTAGAAGATTACACTAGTGTTGCTTGGACAATTCTTGCTTATGTGACCTTTCTTCTTGCAAAGGAAACTATCTGCGAACGAAGTGCCCCCTGGGAAACATAAAGAAAATATATTTGTATCATTTTTCTTTCAAAACTAGATAGGACTTGTTTACCTTCCTTGAGAGTTGCAAACAATGAGCTAGTCTGTGTCCACAGGTATAGCAAACTTAGCTGCCTTGTCCTTGACATCCCCAGCCCGGCAATGCTTGAGAGTGTTCGGCATAGAGAAATCGAGTTTTTGTGAGATGAACTGAAAGAATTTGCTAACCTTCTTGACACTGTTTTCTTCGGACACGTCTTCGCATTGTGGTCCTTTCCCTTGCAAATGTAACGTCCTTCCCCAGGCTTCATTCCAGGAACTCGAAGAGGCAACTTCTTTGGTTTGCTGTTTGGACTTTGCGACTGGCATGGGTTCCTCTTGGGCTTCATCGGAATCGATGCCTCTTGCTCAGCATATAAACCCTAAAAATCGTACGGCTTATTATGCGAATTCTTCTGAGCTGCTCCACTCCAAACAATATCGGCTTCCAAATCGTCTTGCTTCACCAGCAACTCTCCCGACGAGTACCTATGAATTCGTTTACATTGCATAAAACTTCACGAAAAGACCAGCAGCACTAACTCCAGCATTTTGAACAAGTGCTATGTCATCTGGTGTGGAGAGTCCAGACTCTGCAACAATCTGAAACGATCATTAGAACAAACTTAAGAATGAGAATGACACATACAAGAATCTGTTTCCCCCAAATGATTTCGCTCCTCACTCACTAAGTGGATGTGTAGAGCTGCTGTGGCTCCATCGCAAAAACAAGCACACACAAACTTGTATGGAACAGTGGATGAACCAAATGGGCTTGTAGATCAAACAAAGGTGGTCTCTTTGCTTGAGGTGATCTTTCTGGGAGACTTGTTTGACAGGGGAATAACGCGGGTATAAAAGCTCCAAGAATTCCATGCGTAGGGGTATTAGCTCAAAGAGCTTCCTTTCCTAGTCTTGAGTGAGCATATAACTTGTTTGTGGCGCCAATGTCTTCGCTAGTGATCTTCTTCTTGCTATTGTTGTGGTAAGAGTTTTTGCCACAGACCCGGATTACGCTGCTGATTCTGCATCCACGAACGCGAGCTTCTTCACTGTCACTGGCTTTCACAGCGAACTCAGCCCTCCAGCAGGAGCTTTCATGGTGCAGAAGGCATCACTCGCAGAATTCGCAGCTCTGGGTGGTCTCGGCATCTCCGTGGCCAGGCTCTTCTTCCAGTCAAGCTCAGTCAATCCGGGAGCATTTTGCAACACTGGTTCCGAGTGAGCACGATCATTATGAAAAAGAGCTAGAAAATGGGAGCATCACCGTTTCTGGGATCGAACTCGGATGGCCCACATGACAGGCAGAAATATTTACCAGTATACTACTACAACAATGACAATGGTGAAGAGGTTTAGCTTTCCTCAATTATTATATTTCCTTTCATAAAAACGTTGATCAAATGTTGACTAACACATTGACTCGAGATAAAACAGATTGCATTATAGAGAAATATTGATCGTGTAGAAATATCTGCCTGTAAAACATAAAATGAGCTGGGAGAACTCATAGTTGCGTTGCAAAAGCAAGTTAATGAAGAGACATTAGTTGTTTCTGGCTTTGATAAATAAGTTTCGTTCATGACAAACTTGACTAGCTAGAGGAGCCGTTAATTTTCAACAAATGCGAATATGCTTAAACCGGCAAATGAAATTGGCAGGCTTGAAACTGAAAGCGCTTGGAAGGGAAAATTTCTTGTCCAGGCTCTTAGGGGCAGCAGAGTAAAAACACTCGATTTTCCCGCACTTCCAGACCAAAAACAAAATCAGGAGACACAAGCCAGTACTTCTTCGCAATTTTTCTTGGCAGCTTTTTATGCTGTGAGGGCATTCTTGAGCGTCTGGATGGTGCCACTGCTCCCCTTGAATGATCTGATCGTCGATGCCCAACACAAGGATGGTGGCGGGGATGGAAACGGTGCCAGCATTGGAGCCCAAACACCGAGATGGCCTTTGCCGCATACTGTCCATCATTGAATTGGAAGTGGACGAATATGTTGCCCATCTCGAGCTTCTGGACGAAGAGCTTGTTGGTGGTGTCCACCAGGCCAACGGTGAGCGAGCCCTCTAACAAATAGAGGAGCTCTAAGGCCTGGGGATGGATGTGTGGGGGATTGACCGAGCCTGACTAGAAGAAGATGAAAGCTCCTGACGCAGCTGTGACATTGCCGCGAAAGGCAGTGAAAGTGAAGAAGCTCGCGTTGGTGGTGGCGGGATTAGCAGCGTAATCCGAGACAGCTCTGGGTCCACAGCAAAAACTCCTGCCATGACAACAGCTGACAAGAATCTTAAGACATTTGTGCCGCAAAGTAATTGAGAAACTTGGATAATTACTATTATTCTCCTAGTAATGGAATTCGTGGAGCTTATATACCTGGACGATCTTCTAGCAAGTCCTCTGGCAAACAAGTCTCCCAGAAAGATCAACTCAAGCAAAGCAATCACTGCTGTTTGGTTTACAAGCTCATTGTTCCATATGAGTTTGTGTGTTTTTTAAAAATTATTTTTCTTGCAATGGAGCCACACCATAGCTCCAAGCTAACTAACACTCTCTCCCACACAGATTTACCCAGCTCTTCACATCCACACAGCAATTGCCAGAAGAGACGCTAGGAGAACACAAGCAGCTCGTGTTGTAACTCACCACTAAAGTGCCACAGCAGCTCTGGAGGAGGCGGCCAACCAACTGGAATGCAGGCCACAGATCGGTCGTCGAACCAATTACGCGTGGTAGCGGCTCGAGCGCGCCAAGTAAGCCATTGGAGCACCGCGTTGCCAGGTCGACGATCTCGGCCTTGTTGCAGTCCCTCCCTTGCGCATCCGCAAGGAGAACAGCCAAGCCTGTGACGAGAAGGATGGAGAACACACTCTTCATCTCCAAACTCTAGGCACTGCGATGCGATGCCAACAAGTGAAAGAAGAAATGAGAAAAGAGGGGAGAAGCTTATCTCTGTGAAGTGAAGTAATGGTGCTTCTCGGACATGTGTCACGCAGAGCGCTCCAAGTGTTCGTCAATTCCTGGGTGGAACTATAGAAAAGGAAGAAAAAATGTGAATGCTCAGAGAGTGCGCGCCAACTGTTCTGGCAGGAACAATAAGAAAGGAAGAAAAAAATGTGGATGCTCAAACTGAGTGAGAGAGAGAGAGAGAGAGAGAGATGGTGATGATGATGATGTTGAGGACGATGGTGGTGGTGGTGGTGGTGGCTGCGGCGCTGTTAAGCTGTGGGTATGCCCGTGCCGCAAGGTGTGATGGTAAGAGTGTCTCGGCCGAGGCTTCTGGATGCTCCAAGAGGATTGTCAAGGCACTGCACTCGCTTTCGTCCCAAAACCAGCGAGAGGTTTTCGGGAGCTTGAGGAGCGGCGTGTTGAACGAGTGCTGCTCGAGCCTCTTGCGATTTCCTCTGCCATGCCTGTGCAGCCAAGAGCTCCAGAAGGGCTGCGTCAATGTAACCAAGTTCGTGCCACTCTGTGGAAAATCCTGTCACTAGCTTTCACTTTGGCCCGTTCAAAATAAAATAGGAACGAGTTTATTCGGCGTACTTGCATTCCAAAGTGAAGGATTTTGAGAAGGCTACGAAGTCATCCAATCTCTCAAGTCGAGGATTGAGAGGGATAACGAGCAAGTAAGTCCAAGGTTGACAACAACTCGCAAATACCTTTAAGAAATCTCAAGGTGAGCTAAGCACTACAAGCGACTTTGAAGAGTATGAAACACTGTTGCCAAGGCGTCAGATTAGAGTTTAAAAACGAGTCAGGAGGTTCACGGATAAGCACGAAATGCAGACTCTCGAGGAGTACCTTGGCAACGGTGTTCTCGCGGGAAGCAGTAAGGTCTTCACCACAAATGGCTACGACGACGTCCACTCGCTCAAGTCCATGACCAAGAACGATATGAAATCTCTCGGCCTCACTAAACAGCAGCAAGTAAGTACAAAGCATCAACTTGGCCTACCCAATTCACGATGTCGTTGCAGAATGCCTTGGAGCTGAGAGCTTTCTTAGATGATCGCGGGCTTTTCCAGTACGCAGACGCCTTGGAGGCAACTGGAAAGACTTTGGCCGATCTCCGCAGGGGCAGCTCGTCCGTCTTGAGCACCCGTTACGGCATGAAGAAGGGACACGCTGCTCGCTTCATGGAACAGGAGAACCCTCTCGAAAATCGAACCTCCATTCGAGGGTGCTGCTTTTTCACGTTCACATGTGTGTGCAGTTGAGGGCGCTTAGCACGGGATGTGAAGAGTTCCCAGTTAGTAATCTGGGAGCTTGTTAGATATTTAAGAACGAACGCTTACACTATGCTTCTAGTTCTCCAAAGTCGTCCTCTAGATCATCGCCGCTTTTAAAAACAGTACGCTTCTCGCCGCTTTGGGCCACATCCTTGCCTGCAAAGTCGTAAAAGGTGAGTTTGGATTGGATCTAAACTGCACTCAGTACTCACTTATTTTTAATCTAGGCTTCTGTGCCTTGGTTTTCGTCGGGCAATCCCTGGCTAGATGAGTGACCTCGCCGCATAACTTGCAGCATCCACCCTGGAACAGTCCCAGTGAAGTCTGTCCCGAACTTAAGCAGCATTCACGTACCTTTGGATAGATTCCACGAGTGTTGCTTGGACAATTCTTGCTTATGTGACCTTTCTTCTTGCAGAGGAAACAATCTGCGAACGAAGTACCCCCTGGGAAACATAACGAAAATACATTTGTATAGTTTTTCTTTCAAAACTAGGTAGGACTTGTTTACCTTCCTTGAGAGGTTGCGAACAATGAGCTAATCTGTGTCCTGTTTCACCACAGTTATAGCAAAACTTAGCTTCCTTGTCCTTGACATCTCCAGCCGGGCAATGCTTGAGAGTGTGCCCACGCTCTCGGCATAGAAGACACACCTGAAAAATCGAGTTTTTGTGAAATGAACTGAAACAATTTGCTTACCTTCTTGCTTTCAGACTCTGTTTTCTTCGGACACGTCTTCGCAATGTGGTCCTTTCCCTTGCAAATGTAACATCCTTCCCCAGGCTTCATTCCAGGAACTCGAAGAGGATGCGTCTTCAACTTCTTTGGTTTCTTCTTGAGCTGCTGTTTGGACTTTGCTGCGGCTGGCACCACCTTCTTGGGTTCCTCCTCTGAAACTTGGGCTTCATCGGAATCGCCATGAAAGCGCTTCTTTGCAAGCCTCTGCCTCTTGCTCACCATCTCGAGCAGAGCATAAACCCTAAAGCGGAAAATCGTTCCAAACTTCCGATCGTTTGCTTATTATACGAAGATTGTTTCATTCTTCTGAGCTGCTCTACTGACATCCTTTCCAAAAAGGCTTGCAATACCAGCTGCCGGATCGTCTTGCTTCACCAGCGACTCTCCGACGAGTACCTGCGAATTTGTTTACATTGCATAGGACTTCACAAAAATACCGCAACACTTACCGCACTAACTCCAGCATTTTGAACAAGCGCTATGTCGTCCGGTGTGGAGAGTCCGGACTCAGCAACAACCTGCCCAAACGATCATTAGAATAAACTCAAGCACGAGAATAAAACAATACAAGAATCTCTTTCTCCCGAATGATTCCGCTCCTCACTCCTTGTAGCAAACTCTCAGTGTTCGTGATGTCAACCTCGAAATTTTCTACGCGAACTCCATTAAGTTTCGAATAGAACATTGAACCCGACTCACCTAAGTTCCTGTTGTTTATCCCAATCATTTGTATCCCTGGAAGACGTAGCACACGATCCATTTCCACTGCATTGTGAACCTGAAATGTACAATCCATATAATCCATATGAGAACCATGCAAAAGGATAGGAGTGCTTATACCTCAACAAGTGCAGCCATCTTGAGAGCTTTCGTAATTTTTGTCATGTATAATAGATCCTGATCCGGAAGCACAGCAGCAATCAAAAGAACGGCATCAGCACCTTTAATTCGAGCATAGTAGAGTTGCCAGGCATCAATAATGAATTCCTTGCACAGCAACGGGCACTGCAACAGCACATCATACATGTCAACTGGAAAAGTCAAGCTCGTTTGATACCTGAACCCCGGCTTCACGAATGGCCTTCAAGTTCTCAAAGCTCCCCTGAAAAACCATAGTTTTGAGAGACAAACAAAACCACGTCTAAGAACTTGCCTGGAAATATTTGGTGTCCGTCAAAACGCTGAGACATGCCGCTCCACCTCTCTCATATCCTCTTGCAATACGCACCTGCGACACAAAACTGGAAACCATCTATCACACACGCTTGCTCACAGCTCCGCAACCTTACCGGATCAAAGTCGGGCTGGATGACTCCTTTGCTCGGGGATGCCTTCTTCACTTCGGCAATAAGTCCTGGCAATCCCGTCTCAGCCTTCCTCGCCTTTAGAGCACCTATAAAGTCCCGCGGAGGATCAACAGCTGGTAAAGCTTTATGCAAAGCACCCAACGGCGTCTTCTCCTTCATCTACATCCAGTAAAGAGAAAACGACCATTGAAAGAAAAAGAATAGAATACCTCTGTGACCTCTCGCTCTGTGTTCCACACAATCTCTTCGAGGATGTTTCGAGGAGTATTTCCTTCGTTCTGGAGTTTAAAATCAAACGGCCCGCAAGCGTGAGTCGGAGGTCCAGTCGGGGGCCGCCGACGAATCGAAATACCCTGCTTGGAAATAATCTCTTCCTGGATTCGCTTCTCCTCCCACCCTTTCCACTCTGCCGGGGTCTCAGGCATGGTGCTTGGCGGAGCAAAGACCGCCTTCTCCTTGGCAGAATCCTCGTCGGGCTGGAAAGACAGAAGAGTATCGCTCCAGACATCGCTGCAAATCCAAGAACATACCCGATTCGTGGCGCGCATGGAGACGCCGGAGCTGGAATTTCGCGATGGCGCCCCAAATCCGGACCCGATGCTCCAGCCGCTACTCGCCCCGGGGCGCAAGAATGCCGTCATCGCGTGGAGAAGTCCTGGCCTAGGGCTTTACCTCCATTCTCAACTTTAAATTTCACTCAAAGTTATGAATTGTTCATCATAATTAACTTACATTTTGTGTTAAAAGATAAAATAACAGTGAATTTTGCAATCTCGGATAGAACAGCATGCATGCACAACGGAATCCACAATTGGACGAGATGAAAAACAAGGAAGAGCTCTCTAGACAGCAATTTTTTCAAATGTCTAGTAGGGAGCCTTGATCTTGCAAAGGCTAGTTAATAATTAAAATGCCTCCTATTATTATTAATATTATTATTGTTTTCCAACTCTAGATGTATCTCTAGATGGAGTCATACATCGACGCGAAATCTAGCCCAACTAAAAACCCGTCTTTCTAAAAATTTATACTCACGAGACAAAAGGGTAGCGCCAGCAATTTCCATAGAAGTTGCAATTGCGTAAGCAACTTTGTTCCGTACACTTACCTCCTGCCGTATAGTATAAATGGCAATCTTCAAGCATCCATATGAGCAAAATGAATTTAGCAACGTATTTCATTCGAAAGGTCAATATGGCGAGAGCTTTGGTTTTCATTGCGCTTCTATGCTTTGTGCTTGCCCAGTCCCCTTCCAAGGTGGATGCAACCAATTATCTTGGGTACTCGGGTGGCAATTGTGCAGGCGACTATCAATTCATCAGTTGTACCAACCTGTTTTCTGGTTTTCGGGACGGGTATCGTGTGGAATATGATGGAAGAAATCCGGCCAGGTTTTACACCACCGTGAATTGCCACAAGAGACACCAATGCTTGGAACTCGGGTTTCGGCGCAAAGTGTCCGTATCGGCTGAAGTGTTAAGGCAGCCCATCTAGAGGCATAAGACTAAACACCTGATGAAGTTTATACTTGTGAATCGGCCTTTGTGTAAAACCAAGCTGAGCTGTTTGATCTGTTTCGGTGCAGCTGCTGACTGAGTGCTGCAGATCATCTTGTTCTGAGGATGAAACAAGCCCTTTGCTTCCTTTGCTGATATTGTGCATTTGGCCATCCATTGGAGATGTGAATGCCAGCAGTCTGAGAATCAAGCCTTCCAAAATTTCTTTGCCTCTATCTTTCCAGGACAATATTAGAGAGCTCTTACAGCCATAGTGCAAAGTTTCATGGACCTCAGGTAGTTAGTCTCGTTCATATCAGTTTCTACTCACATCAGTAGGTATTTGTTGATAGGGTAAGTTATGCAAATGGATCAATCAGAACTAGATGATGTTGCAGCAGCCTATGCAGTTAGTGCCATGAGATATCCTCACTGATGTCTCACGGAGCTCCCCGTCTGAAAGGAGGAAATTCCGAAAGTCCGAAAAGTTACAAATAATTAGATACAATTTGGCTTCACCAACTGCATTGATGTCTTTTTGACAAGAATTCAAACAGGATGAGAATGAAAAGTGTCTTGAGATTTGTTCCGATTCTGTGGAATAACGTAAGAACTGAGTTTCGAATAAAGGATACGTTCTCTTTTCCAAAATCGGGGTGACTAAAAAAAATCAGCCTTCAGAATAAGTGCAATCGATCACGAAGGGCTTAGTCAAGGCGATAAACTCTTGAGTGTTGATGCCAAGCTTAAGATCAACATCGCCACCACCCAGCCAAAAGAAATCGGGTTTTAGATTGGCAATCGCATCGGACAAAATCACCTGTGAGATAAAAATCGTGAGAACCTGAAGCATCTTTTGGAAAACTTACAGGAATGTCTGTTCGCATACCAATCGGCGTAACAGCATTGTGCTCGTATCCGGACAATCTCTGAGACTCTTCCTCTGGTGCAAGCCGCACTGAAAAACAGAGAAAACCAGTTCCAATCGTACACGGATTTTCATACGAGAAAAGCTTACAGTTAAATCTCTTCTTTGGTATTTTTCCTTCGTTGAGATCGTAGATAAACTTCTTCACTTTCTCGGCGTTCAGACGAGCATTGTACTGCAAGATTGAAAAGTTGAAGAGAAAAAATTGAAAAGGTAGAAAAGGTGCTACCTGGACAACTATGACGTAGTATTTAGAATTTTTCCGATCGCTACAATCCGTGATGTGTGATGGAGCCTGGGTGTTTACCTGCGAATGCAATGGAAAATGGATCAAAGAACAAATAGAAAATGCCGCCATCGGCACATACCATCACCATACTCTTGCAAAGATGATCGATCGAAGCCGCTCCAAGCACCTCCTTCCTCTCTTCGAGCGTTTTCTCATAGTAATCCGCAGGGACTCTCTTGAAGTGAAACGAGCTAACACCGGCATTGCTCAAAATCCCTCTCAGCTTCTGCTCCACATCTGGCTTGGAGATTTCATTACACTTCTGCTCAGGCGCTCGCTCGTCGTCGCTGCTTGTCGTGAATGCGTCGCTGATACTCACAGATTTGAGGCCTTCGTGGATTGGAAAATCCTCTCTCGTCATGGAGCTTCGCTGCCGGCGAATCGTCGCTCCTCCGGGAGCCCTAGCTGTGCTTCGCCCTAAAACTCTCGCGCCCAAAGCAATGTCAAAAAGAAAGCACGCCATAAAGAAGGACACGCGTCGAAATGTTAAGGCACATATCCGACGGTTATCACAGTCACACGTGTTGCGATCCTGACAATCGGGAGGCATTTTGTAAGAGCTATCTACTTAATCCATCCTTCTTCGTGTTAGCTAGGGCTCGGCGACTAGCAAGATCGTTTCCACGGCAAGAAATCTCTCGATCGAGGTCTAATCCCTCTTCTTGATGCCAGATTCTTGTGATTTCTCCCTGGAATCGCTGAGAGATGCACGAGAGATGAGATTCTAGCCGCATCGCACGAATGGAGCATGAAATTTCTCGTGGAAATGAGCTATAATCTTCTCATGGATGTAGAATGCAGAGCGTCGCGGGAGCTCTTCGTGCCCAGGGGAGGGTCGCGCAGCAAGGGATTCTCAAGCATCTTCGCGTGGCGGCCACGAATGATCGGTTCCAGCTCCCTCGCTGGGAATCCTCTGTCGCCAAACCGTCAAGCTTGGAAGAGCATGGCTTCGAGAGCACGACCATCGAAGATATCTTGAAAGCAAAGGGGAAGAGCGCCGATGGATCGTGGCTCTTTTGTTCCACCGACGACACTGTGTACGAGGCCGTGAGATCTGTGAGTAGTTTTTTCTTTTGGGGCTTTCTTTCTCTCGATTTCTAAAACACAGTATGATGTTACTTCATAGATGACAACTCACAATGTGGGAGCGCTCTTGGTGGTCAAGAAGGGCGAGAAGGGAGCCATCGCTGGAATTATCACCGAGAGAGGTCAGTAGTTTCTCATGCCAGCGGCAAAGTTTAGTCACGGGCTTTTTTCTCTTTTTTCCTCAGACTATCTCCGGAAGATCATAGTCCAGGGGCGTTCTTCCAAAACAACCAAAGTTGGGGATATCATGACTGAAGAGGTGGGTATCTATCGCAGACTCGCAGTAACTCACGTAAAATTCGCTCTCTTTCAGAACAAGCTCATTACTGTCACACCCTCCACTCGAGTTCTCCAGGCAATGGAGCTCATGACTGGTAACTTCGTCATCTTAGATTCCATTTGAGCCATTTTGATGTTCTTTCTTCTCGGTTTACCAGAGAAGCGCATCAGGCACATCCCCGTTGTCAAGGACAAGAAAATGCTGGGAATGGTATCGATCGGTGACGTTGTCCGCGCTGTTGTGGACGAGCACCGCGAAGAACTCAAGCGGCTCAACTCGTTTATCCAGGGCGGATACTGTAAGTCGCCGATCCCATTGATTCCTTTGTCTCTCATCTTTGATTTTAATTCTTTTGATATTCTTTCCGAGGATAAGTCCGAGCTTACGTGATGTGGGCCGTGCGTTGTTTCAGGAACTTTGAGAGAAGTCTTTGTTTTGGACGAGATGATGACGACGATAAAGGAAATGCCAAGTGGCAGGGTATCTGCCACGTCGGACCTTAGATGCTTTAAGAATCAATGCGCTTCTCTTCTTTTCTAGGGTTCTTAGCTAGGGTTTTGCGCAGCCGCGGCGGCTAGACTAGAGGAAGTGTGCGCCACTTACCAATTTCAGGGGCTCTCTCTATACCCTGTGATCTAATGGCTTTGGCGCTAGATCAACCATGGCCATTCTGGTTGATGGGATTGTTAGTTCTCATCAACCCGGGAAACTCCATGAACATTTTCTTCTTGTTTGATACTTTTTCTCGAGTGAGTTTTGCCCAACATTGATCTTGGGCTTTTAGATCCGACAGAGACTTTCACCGCAATGCGTGGAGGACGAGTGCAGTGTGTTCGATGCAATAGCCACGGAGACGCCCCGTTTCCAAGGCGTGTGCGAATGCCAGCTTGAATTCCTTGGTGCTAGAAAACTTTTCAACCAGGACTTGATCGCCGCTCTCAAGAACACCCGCGTAGATCCTGCTGTCCAGGTGCTGGGCGATGATGGAGGAGAAATCCTTCGTGATTGTGGCTATGGATTCGACCTGGAACTCCGCCAGCCGATTGTGCTGCGGGAATGATCTCACAAAGCTTGTGAGCTTTTGAAAGTAAATGCACCGACAGATGAATGCCATGATCGCAATTGCTGAGAACGAAATGCCGACGATAATTACTACTTCCGACATCATGGGCGCTCTTGCAACTTTTGCTGGATGCTTGGAAGCTCTTCTAGCTCTTTATATTTCTGGTCGATCCAGAAACAGTTTGTGAC
Source organism: Selaginella moellendorffii (assembly GCF_000143415.4). Lineage (NCBI taxonomy): Eukaryota > Viridiplantae > Streptophyta > Lycopodiopsida > Selaginellales > Selaginellaceae > Selaginella > Selaginella moellendorffii. The sequence goes on along the minus strand of NW_003314285.1, from coordinate 487,601 downwards.
TAAATGTTGCCGCCGTTTGGGCGAAGAACAGGGAATCTAGAAATTTGACTTTGCTGGTTGTAACCTGTTTCTAAATGGCGGGAGAGAGAGGTTGCGCTGTTAGACTCCATGGGATGGCCGGAGTTCCATGCTTGCCATGGTGTCTACGTTAAAATACGTAAGGGAACTATTGCTAACTCGTGCCGGAGAGAGATTTCTCATTACATTGATAGTTATATTGGAAGCGATGGAACAAACAAATGCAACAAAATACAAAGGACAAATTATTGACTGAGAGATTGAAGACAGGATACTCTCTGGATATCCATAGGAGAGAGGTTTGCCAGCATCAAATTTTAACAAGGGAGCCCACTTTCACAAGCAAATACAATGGATATTTCTTAGAAATAACACGCTTTATCAGAAGAACAAGCTTCGCTCAAGAACACTGTTGGAAAAACTTTCACTGCTGCGGTGAATTAAGAACGATCGCGCTGTATCGAATGCAGTAGCCGCGGAGACGCCCCGAATTGCAAGCTTCTGTAAACGCGCGCTTGAATTCCCCGTTACCAGAGCATTTCTGGACCAGGACTTGTTCCCCGCTCTCGAGAACACCTATGTAGATCGTGCTGCCCAGCTGCTGGCGGTGGATTGACGTGAAACCCTTTGTGATCCGGAGGATGGATTCGTCCTGGAACTCGGCCAGGTGATCTTGGGTTTCCTGCGGGAATGATCTCACAAATTGGTAGAGATTTTCCATGAAAATGCAGCGAAAGATAGCCAGCGCAATCAAAAACACGGTTAATCCCAGGAAGAACCAAAACACAAGCATTCTCTCCATGGGATGTAGACTTTTGTGTGTCATGTATTTTGGTGTTTGTCGCGGCTTATGTTAGATTATAAACAATACCGGCACTTAGGGTTTGTCGACGTGTATGAAATCTCCACCGTTTATCTTGTTTTAGGGTTCTTGGAGGCATTAGGGTTTTGCAGAGCCGGAGGAGCAGCAGCCAAGATGCAGATCTTTGTGAAGACGCTCACGGGCAAGACCATCACGCTCGAGGTCGAGAGCAGCGATACCATCGACAATGTCAAGACGAAGATCCAGGACAAGGAAGGTGTGTGGATTTCTTGGGAGATTGGATTTTGATGGGCGGCTTTCTCTTCATTTCCAGGCATTCCTCCGGATCAGCAGCGGCTCATTTTCGCCGGCAAGCAGCTGGAAGATGGCCGCACGCTCGCGGATTACAACATCCAAAAGGGTAGAAAGCGTGTTTTGGGGCTTTTCTTTCTCGCTGGCTCTGATTGAGTTTTTGCGTTTTTTTGCCAGAGTCTACGCTCCATCTCGTGCTTCGCCTCCGCGGAGGAATCATCGAGCCTTCGTTGATGGCTCTGGCGAGGAAGTATAACCAGGAGAAGATGATCTGCCGGAAGTAAGTGATTTTTCTTCGATTTCCAAGCGCGTGGAGTTCCTGATTTCTTTCTTCGCAGGTGCTACGCAAGGCTTCATCCTCGGGCTGTGAACTGCCGGAAGAAGAAATGTGGCCACTCCAACCAGGTAAAGCGTTTTTTTTTGCGAGGATTCCCTTCTTTGTATGCTGTAGCTGAGATTTTGGTGTTTCTTTGTTTGATCGCAGCTGCGTCCCAAGAAGAAGATCAAATAGAGAGACTACCAATGTAGAAGGAAAATTTTCTCTCGAAGGGAAAATTCAATCAATCGAAGCATTCTATAAGCCCATTGTGTTGTTCTAAAACCCTTGTTAAAACCCTCTGTGTAAGCTCTAGGGTGCGTGGCGGCGATGGGCGAGACGACGCATCCTCCCACAATGGTACTCGTGGAGCATCACGCCGGGCACCACCATCTCCACGAAGCCGCGAGGTAAAGAAAGAGCAAACTTGCGCGTGATTCTTGTGAACGATGATGAGATGATCGCTTGACACAGGGCGAGCAGTAGATTCCTTGTGTCGGCATCGACGTGCGTGAAGATCGCGGTGGTCAGCTTCGGGATTGGCGTGATCGTGGGCTTCAATCTAAACAAGCGCGTCCGTAAATTCGCGTCGCGGATGCTCAAGCGCCTCAAGGAGCCCTAAAAAAATGTCCATGTGTTAAAGGAGTTCGAATCTTTAGAGAATATGCGGTATTTTTGTCCCATTGCGATCAGGTTTAGGGTTTATCGTCTAGTAGCGAGGGAATGGCGACCGCTGCTGCAGCCGCCGCGGGAGGAATCAGTCTCGTCCTGGGAAATGCCGGCTGCGGGAGGAGGGATTCGGCAGTGGCGATGCAGCGCCGGATCATCTCGTCGGCTTTGAGGCTCCAGCGGGGGAAGATTGTGGCGTCGCCCAGGGCAAGACATGCGATTGCGGCTGTTTCGACTGAGGTGCAAGCTGAGGCCGCCGGTGCCGAGCCAGAAGAGGGGCTCAACATCGCGGAAGATGTGACGCAGGTAAGAGTTTCGCTGGAAAAAGGAGGAAAGAAGGATTTTTTTGTTCCTTGGGGGTTTGTCTTTGTAGCTTATCGGAAAGACGCCGATGGTTTATTTGAACAGCGTTGTCGATGGCTGTGTTGCCAACATCGCTGCGAAGCTGGAAATCATGGAGCCGTGCTGCAGCGTCAAAGATCGGTATGGATTTTGATGAAAGAAACCGATCGCTTACTTTGTTTTGCTACATTCAGGATCGGATATAGCATGATCTCTGATGCTGAGGAGAAGGGGGCCATAACTCCTGGCAAGGTAAGCCTTGCTGCTTTTTTTCGCGTGCTCTACTCATGAGCCTCTGTGCCATGCAGAGTGTTCTGGTTGAACCTACGAGTGGTAATACTGGAATCGGACTGGCCTTCATTGCCGCGGCGAAAAACTATAAGCTGATCCTAACAATGCCTGCATCCATGAGTCTCGAGAGGCGCATTCTACTAAAGGCCTTTGGTGCCGAGCTTGTCCTCACCGATCCCGCGAAAGGCATGAAAGGAGCAGTACAGAAAGCCGAGGAGATATTGAAGAAGACTCCAAATTCTTACATGCTCCAACAATTTGAAAACCCCGCAAATCCCAAGGTGCGTTAGTTGTCTCTTTATCCGAGTTTAACACTCCTTTTACGTTTCAGGTGCATTTTGAAACCACTGGACCTGAAATCTGGGAAGACACACGAGGCAAAGTTGACATTCTTGTAGCTGGAATAGGAACTGGCGGTACCGTGACTGGTGCTGGACGGTTCCTCAAAAAGAAAAATCCGAACATCAAGGTAGTGGTGGTTCTGGGTGGTCTGCTTTTCCAGCTTACAGTTGTCTTGTACAGATTTACGGTGTTGAGCCCACAGAGAGTAACGTGCTCTCCGGCGGAAAGCCAGGTATGCTTGTATTGGCTTACGTTGAATTGCTCATAGAAAGTGGTGGTCTTGTCAGGTCCGCATAAGATTCAGGGTATTGGTGCGGGATTCATTCCAAGCATTCTAGACGTAGAAATCCTTGACGAAGTCATTCAGGTACTCTTAAATGCAAAGCTTAAAAAAACGATAGTTTTGGTGATGCTTTGTAGGTTTCAAGTAACGATTCTGTAGAAATGGCAAAGCAGCTGGCGTTGAAGGAAGGCCTGCTGGTACTAATTCTTACAAAATGGGATTGCAAAGCTCTAATCTCTCTTTGTAACGGCACCAGGTGGGAATCTCGTCAGGAGCTGCTGTGTGTGCCGCCATTCAGGTGGCAAAGCGACCAGAGAATGCAAACAAGCTGATCTGTGTAAGTGCGATAGTGTGTTCCACGTTAGTCATGGCAAGACCTGATGAGCTTATCTGCTGCAGGTGGTTCTTCCTAGCTTCGGCGAGCGCTACTTATCGTCCGTTCTGTTTCAATCTATCAGAGAAGAGTCCGAAAAAATGCAACCAGAAGCTTGAGGTCTTTGTTGTTCATTTTTTGTTTCATCAAGTGAATATGAAGGTGCGTTTGTAGTCTTGTACATTCTGATTTGTCTCCACCTTCAACACCGGGAGGCCTTTTTTACGAGCAGTGTGCTATAACATGGCCAAGAGAGAGCCAGACAAGAATCCTATTGTGGAAAATTCCAGGGGTAATGGTAACTCTTTACCAGCTTTTCTAGAAAAGATCGAGATGAAGCTGGGCGGTAAGTCCGTGCTGCTTATTTCTAATCAGTGCTACTTTCATGTTTGCATATGAACAGGTTCTACGTTGGCCTGAATGATAAAACAGAACGAGGACGACTGCAAGACAAATGCGCAGTATCTGACAGCAAACCATGTCTCTTTGTCTTTGGAGTGATCAAGGCGGTCACACACCGGCGATGATTGACTAAAATATGGAAGAAGGTACCCATGGCTGGTATGTAAGTTCGAGCGAGGTTGGTCTTGACACGAGTTTTAAATATTTTTGCTTACATATTTGCCGTGTCTTGACTGATTCGCTGGCGTGTTTTTACTCTGATAGGGATCGAGACTGGGACCACTCTGGAGAATGGCTTGCGAGCAGTCCTGAAAGGAGGAAAGCACTGAATTCAGAAGCGTGAACGACGGAGCGAGAATTCTCGAAAAGTCGGGTTCAATACGATGAATGATGGCTCTTCGAGTGAAATTTAGCAGCTCGTCGTCTCGCAAATTGTTGCTATCGTCGGAAGGAGGTGCATCGTTCCTCCTTACTTGCTGCATTTTTTTCTGTATGTCCGCGAGCTTTGGGACTTACTGGGCATTCTCTTCCTCCTACAGACTCCACCCGATCAAGTTTCTCACGTTTCCGGAGCAACACAAGAGTTCCAGTGCTTTTTTCGAGGAAGTCACAAACAGGGACAGAGCACGGCATCCTTTTAGCCGGGGCGATCATCACGAATTTCCAGATGGCCAGGACTTGCACTCGTGTCAGGGGAGGCGGGTGTTCATGTACGAGCTTCCTCGCAAATTCAACTTGGAAGTCCTGGAAAAATGCGACAAGATGGTCTCCTGGCTTACGTTCTGCGACCACTTCATCAACCATGGCTTCGGGAAGGCGCTGGCTGGAGCAAATTCTTCGTGGTACGCCACCGATCCTTACATGCTGGAGGTGATCTTCCACGAGAGGATGCGCAGGTACAGGTGCCTTGTGAATTCTCCCCGTGAGGCCGATGCGTTCTTCATCCCTTACTACGCAGGACTGGACGCTCTCAGGTTCCTTTACGGGGCGGACAACTTGAACAGGCACGAGCAAGGGGTCGATCTCGTCAAGTTTCTGGAGGCAAACTATAGCTGGAGCTGGAGAAGAAATCTCGGCCACGACCACTTCATGGTAACAGGAAGAACAGCTTGGGACTTTGCTAGCTACCGCGGAAAGTCTTCGTGGGGGACTAGTCTTCGGCTGCTCAAGCAGATGGAAAACGTGACGACTTTGGTGATGGAACGACGTCCCTGGGATCGGACAGAGCAGGCAATACCGTATCCAACTTCCTTTCACCCGGCAACCAAGTCGGAGCTACAGGCATGGATCGAGAGAGTCAAGGCAAGCCCGAGAACCAACTTCATGTCCTTCGCCGGAGCTCCGCGGCCTCAGCAAAACGAGAGCATCCGGGGGATCCTGTTTGAGCAGTGTCGCAAGTCCCGGAGCTGCGAGGCCGTGAATTGCTCGAAGCTGAGGTGTGCTCACAATCCTCTCCCGATCGCCGAGAAGCTGCTGTCCTCGATCTTTTGCCTCCAGCCGCAGGGAGACACTTCCACGCGGAGGTCGAGCTTCGACTCGCTGGTTTGCGGCTGCATTCCCGTCTTCTTCCACGCCGACTCGGCCTACACACAGTATACTTGGCATCTCCCTCGCGAGCGCGAGAGCTACTCGGTGTTCATTCCCGAGGAAGAGATCCGCCGGGATGGGCTGGAGGTGGAGGAGTTTCTGAGGAGCAAGTTTAGCAGCCAGAGGATTGGAGAGCTCCAGAGGAACATCCGGAAGATCATCCCGCGGCTGCTCTATACTGGGAAGCCATGGAGCTCTGGCGATGGTGGTCGGGATTCTCTCGATGGGGAGGACGACGCTTTCGACGTGAGCGTGAAAGAAATGGTGGAGAAGTCGCAAAGGACCCAATTTTCCAGTACTTGATCATTTGTTTTTGTTTTGCATGTCTCCTTAAAGAATCTCAACGGCCACGATTGTTTTCCAAGATTTGCATCCGACGGTCGGCATTTGTTCAAGATGAAAATGGGGTATATTCGCTGAGCATCTTGATGAGCCCTAATTTGGCAGGGAGCGTTTTGATCTGATCCGATCCATGCGCGAGAGGAATGATGCGCCTCCGAGAATGGGGCACCGCATTTGGACGTGGCTGATGATCCGGTATTGATCGAGGTAAAACAAGCAGCCTAGGGCTCTTCCAATCGAGCGATCGTTCTCTCTTTCCTTCAATCCAGTTGAAATCCAACATGCTGAGAGGAGAACCATGCTAGGCCCCCTAGAGTGCCCGGTTTGCCTGGAGTTCTTCAACGATGGATCGCACACGCCCAGGCTCTTGTGCTGTGGACACACCGTTTGCCAGTTGTGTGTGGAGCGCCTCGTCGTCAGCTCCTCGCTGCCGAGGTTTCGATGCCCGGAATGCCGAGCGCTGTCCAAGTGGCGAGGAATCCACCACTTTCCAAAGAACTACATCCTTCTCCACGCTCTGGGAGGATCACTCTCGACACAACCAACAACATCGACTTTAATTTCCCCGCCGTCGCCACCAGGAAGAACTGGAAGGATTTTCTCACTACTCTTGCAGTCACCGACCAACTTGTTCCAGCTTAGAGGTACGCTTGTTCTTGTGTGATTCTTTCGGTTCTAGGATCTAACTTCCATTGTTTCATCCATCCATTCCAGGTGCTAACGTTCCTGGTGTTTTGGAGCGCAAGCTCTGGGAGCTCGGGAAGCTAATCGCCGCCAGCGTCGTCTTACTCGTCTTTCTACCGATCTCCATCCTCCATCTCTGCTTCTCGTGGTGGACGGCACTTCTCGGGTTTGTGGTGTTCTCGTGCTTCTCCATCGGAGTGGTGGGGATTGCCCTTTTTCTGCTCTTCCTCTGGTGGACACAGAGCGTTGTGCTGACACTTTACAGTTTTGCGAAGTTCTTGTTCCGGCCGAGCTCGTCGGAGCTGTCCAAAACGTATAGCTAACAGGGACGAACTACTCGTTTGCGAGAGAAACAACGAGACTGTAAACAATGAAGCCTGGTCTCGGGCTCTTCTTCTATAATATAGCAGATATGCAAGCTCACTCGTGCTCGGAGACTTTCAGAAAAACGTCTTGAAGTGTCGTTTGCTCGATCTGCCACTCTCGAATCCCGTGCTCGAGTTTGTTCGCATCGTCTTCTAGCAACTGGAACAGATACTTTAGATCGAAGATCTTGATGGAAAACTTGCGAACTCGGCGCCATCTATAGAACGATGGACGTTAGAACCAAAGAAAAAGAAAAGCACCAACACTTACGAGTAGACAAGAGTGGCATCTGGAGCAGCTCTTTTGATCAGCGAAGCAATTGTCTCGGAGCTCTCGTGGTCATCTTTCTGCATCACAACAGTGAGAGTGTAGCCATTACTGTAACGATTCTTGAGATGAAGTGGAGCTCCAAGGCACTTCATTTTCCCATGAGCCATGATACCAATCCTGGTGCAAAGAGTATCAGCCTCTTCCTGCATAAAAGAAAGTTTCTGAGAGTCCATCGAGAGCTGGAAAGTTTGCTTGATTACCATGGAATGTGTTGTGAGTAGAATCAAGCGTCCAGCATTGGATTGCTTGTTTACAACATCCCAGATCGTTGTTCTACTTACAGGATCAAGGCCTGGAAAAGAAAGCTGAAGCATTAGTGAAAGCTTTGAGAGGATGATTTACCGGTTGTTATTTCGTCCATGAGTAGAATCGAGGGACTCCCAACGAGGCTAACACCGAAAGAGAGCCGACGCAGTTGACCTCCAGATAAGCTCGACGCTTTCTTGTGAAACGAGTCGCCATTGAGTGAAAGCTCGGCAGCGATTGTCTGAATGGAAGCTCGAGCTTGCGCGGAACTCAAGCCTTTGATATAAGCGTATATCATGAAGTGCGACCACACCTGGAAAAATAAACAAAGCTAAAACTGAAGAGGAAAAGAGAAAGCTTTCTCTTACCGAGAGATCCTTCCATACGACATCCGATTGAGGACAGATGCTCAGCTGGTTGGGAGAGAGCTCGTTCTTCCCGGTAATTACTTTACCTCCAATCTCTATAGTTCCTGCCGAGGGTGCGAGAGAGCCGGATAGCATCGAGAGTGCTGTAGTTTTCCCTGCTCCATTTGCTCCTAGGAGTCCAAAGATCTCACCATACTGCAAGCCGAGCGTGAGATTGTCCACTGCTACTTTGGCTCCCTTCCCGCTCGAGGCCGGATAAATCTTCCTCAAGTTTTGTGTCTTGATCGCCAGTACTCCAGGCTGAGCGTTTCGAACTTTGTCCACCTCCATAGCAATGTCTTCGGAGTCGGATGTCCCATCTTGTTTTGCTTCCTCGTCCAAAAAGTTATTTTCCCTCGTGAACAATCTAGAGAAGCACCCGAAGGGATTGAGCGACGCTCTAGCCTGGTTGACAAGCACTCCAGCGACGTATAACAGCGTGCTGCCAAGAAGAAGTACCACAATATCCGTAATAAGCTCGCCTTGCCTCACTCCAGCAAAGAGAAGATAGAGAATTCGAGCCAAAGCCAGGGGTGGAAAGATGGCGGCTGCAGCAGGCATGGAACTTTGATCCTTGTACTTCACATTGACGAAGACGCAGCCAGCAGCAGTGATGATGATCCCGATCGCAACGAGCGACGCGGCTCGAACGCTGCTGAAAAACCCGGCCGTGAAAGTTGACATGCCATTGAGAGCGTGAGCCCAAGCCAAGATGATCAAAGCGGACATGAGCGGATCGGCGTGGACGAAGCTACTTCCGACTAGTCTTCCAATTACGAAGAACACCACCCCGTCGATCACTGAGAGGATGAAGTCGTAGAGATAGTTTCCAAGCCAGTACGCCGATGGTTTCATCCCAGCGATCACCATCAAGTGGAGGAGTCCAGTTTGACGCTCCATGACGAGCCTCCGGACGTAGAGAGGGAAGAAAGTTGACAGTCCCATGATGGCGAAGAGGAGCGTCGCCGGGTTGTAAACACCATCGTCCTGTCGGTTGCCTGCGAACTCGAGATCCGGATAAACTCTAAGCCTGGCCGTGATCGCTGGAGCATTGCTGTCAGCCGTGGAAGCTAGCCCGTTGCTTATAGCATTCATCGCGAGGAAGGGAGCTACTGAGGCGACCATGTAGGAGGAGGTCGAGGATGGATCGGTGTAGAGCTGAGCGAGATCTTTGTAAGTGCTGCTGCTGCCGGAGAAGCCACACAAACCAGACGTTACGTTTCTCATGCGTATCCAAATCCTTGTTGCGTCGTACGAGTGGAACCTGGATTTGTATCTCACAGTAGCTGCGACATGACGATCGCTAGAACCTCCCGACGAGTAAGTCGACCAGGCCAGGCCGGAAGTCGGGAACAAAGCATCATAAGTTGCGGTGGCCGTGGAGAGGTCTTCAATATAGACTCGATCGCCGTCACTGGCTCGAGCGTTGGATGAGCAGAACGGAACTCTGACTCGGACAGATTTTCTCTGGAGATCTTGCTGTCCGGATACGAACAAAGCATTAGGATCTGGATTCTGAATTTGTTTGAGCGCCACCACCGTAGACTTGTTGCTGCCAGTGAAAGTATAATTGAGATCGAGGTCGCCTTGGGAAGAGTACCATACCACCGGTGTCACTGCCACCCTCGAGCTTGGATCTAAAGTCGAGTTGAGAAGCATTGGAGCGAGAGCTGAGGAGAGAGCAGTCCACGATAGATCAATGTGGAAGAAACCAGCTTCAAAGTTTTGAGCGCTGCAGTAGCCACTGTCAACCAGATCGCTCCTTCCCGGACAGACGTTCTCGGAGAAACTCTGGCGTGTCCCGGAGATCGATCCTCCGAAAAGCTTCATGAGTAGCACGTATACCACGAATGTAAGAAAGTAGAAAGCGAAGGCCTTCTTCTGTGCCAAGTTGAGCTGAAAGTTTTTGTATAACACCGCGCGTATCTGCGATCGGAATAACCCAGCGTTGCTCGTAACTGTCGTTGGAGCTGGATCGTTTTGATTTTCCCCATTGTTTACGTGGTTCTCACCACGGACTTGAGTGTTTGGAGGCGGACCAAAACTCTCGGTGAGCTCTTCGTAACTTTCGTTTAAAGGTTGGCTTTCGTGGTTCTCATCTTCTGCGATGGAGTCCATCATAGCTGGAGCTTGCTCTGCCAAAGCACACGTTAAGCACACCGCATTTGGTACCTTGACGGAAATCCCAGAGCGCGTGTAGAGAGTAACAACGTCGGCTCTTTTCACCCCGCACATAAGGCACAGCTTCTCAACATCGGGACTCTCGTTCTCGTTCTCTTCAGTCACTTGGTGGTCGTTTCGAGCGCTGAGCCGGAGAAAAACTTCTTCCAGGGTTGTGTTGGAGATACCCCATTCTTTGAGATATTTGGACGAAGTCGGAGGCTCGCTTTTCTCTCTCCCGGGTAGCCTCACTCTGAGCTCGGTTAAAAGTTTTGGAATGGCTAGTGCTGTGTTGTGGTTAAGTGAAACCTTCAAGTTTCCAGCCGCGGACTGGACAATTTTTGATCCCGGAAGAACGCGTTTGACAATAGCCTCGACTTCCGGCGCGTCTTCGGGAGAGGCTAGAAGCAAAGAGATCTGATAACCAGAACCAAACTCTTTCTGGAAAGTAGTAAGATAAATAAGGAACCAGCATTGCCTGGATCAAGAAAAACACACTGACCTTCAAGAATAGAGATGAACCAACGGCTTTGAGAGTTCCTTGGTGCAAAATTGCGATTTTATCTCCAAGAGCGTCGGCCTCCTCCATGTTGTGTGTTGTTAAAACCACTATCTTTTCTTCTTTGACCTTCTCAATGAGCTCCCAGATTCGTTTCTTGTTTATTGTATCAACGCCTGTGGTTGGCTGCAACGGAAATCATCAATCCTGTCTACTTGGACGCAAAAACACTTAAGCTTTTACCTCGTCCAGGAAGATAAGTTTACGACGGTCACCCAGCACGGACATGCAAACTGATAGCCTTCGCTTCATGCCTCCAGAGAAGGTAGTTGTCATGTTTTTACCCTCCTCTGAAAGATCCACTGCTGCAAGAACACGTTTGATTTCTTCAGCAGCGTACTTCCCGTGAAGACCCTGTAGAAAATATGAAAAGTAAAGATTGAAAGTTTCATCTTGGGAATGAAAACATTATATACCTGCATGGCAGCACACACGTACAAGTGCTCTTCCGCGTTCAGCTCATCCCAAAGAGCGTCAAACTGAGGACAAATTCCACACACTGCTTGAATCTGTGCCATGTCTGTTGAGAAACTGTAGCCTCTGAAATAAGCTTCTCCATAAGTTGCATCCGTCAAGCCAGTTAAAACGTTAATCAGAGTCGACTTTCCAGCACCTACAAGAATTACGGAAAGTCAGTGAGAATTAACTATCCATATTAAAGTGCGTACCATTGTGGCCAAGGAGAACAAAAACTTCTCCGTTGTTCATTGTCACCGAAACTTCGCGTAGAGCAGTTCCACGTTTGTAGCTCTTTGACATTTTTAGGATTCGCAAAGAGTTTTCTTGCTGCGACTTTTGCCTCTCTTCAGCAAATGTGTCACCTCGAGTGTATGATCCAGCAGCCGCAGTGTATCCCCAGTATCCCCTTTGAAAAGGAAACCTCCAACTTCTTCTTCCGTTTGTTCTTCCAGCAAGAGCCTAGAGCAAAATAACCAACTTATAAAACACAAAACAATGGAAAAAAGAAGGAACAAATAAAAACCTGTGAAAGGTACCATGCTAGTGGGACGCTGACGATCCAAAGACCAAGCATCAGAAACACAGAAGCAAGAAGAGATGGTGCTGAATATACAGTGGCCACCTCGCTGCCGGACTTTAAATAATGCATCGTAGATTGGAGATCTATCACATATTGTCATGTTAAAAGAAAATCATGAGGGAAGGACTACAGCTTACCATGGAATGAAAAACTTTTCCTGCCGTAGATCGTGGTTGCATACATTTCTAGAACTATCCGTCCGTAACTTATCCACGGAAACCAGAAAATAACAAACTCCATGAAGTGAGTAGCTTTGTGAGGAGCCCAGAATCCACTGTAAGGATTGTCCATTCTCACGCAATTCCCAGACACATCAACGCCAAACCTGTTATCACCAAACATAGAAAGGATTAAAAACGACAACCATTGCACAAAAGCAAGAACTCACATGCCCATGGTCAAACTAGTAAGGTTCATCGTCATTGTCGAGAAGAGTATCCCCAAGAAAATCAGGGACGAAACTGTCATGATCCACACGGGCTTTGTAAAGAGCGCCGCAACAATCAGCGCTACCCCGATCATGGCTATTTGAAAAGCGTAGAGAGTTACAAAAAGCACCTGGGAAAACAAGGTAAGTTTCGTTTGCAAGAACTCAAGGATAAACTTACACCAAATGAAGTGTATTTGAAGGCGAAGAGCTGGTGTGATCCCGAAACGAGCTTCATGATAATCACCGTAAGCAGGGAACTCACAAACGAGAGCAAAAGAAACGCGATCGTCCAAGAAGCAATGTGTGCGCTTTCTTGCAGCCCCATCTGACGTAGTTTTCCAATCAATCGCTTTTGTTTCTCCGAAGCAAGGATCATTATCACCTGAAAAAAGAAAAATTTACAAACTCGTAAAAGTATTCTCGAGGAAAAAAAGAAGCTTTGCATCATACCACAATAGTCGAGATCCCAACTCCAGTTGCTATCAAGGTGCCTCCCATGAAACCAATCACGACTTGAGTTCTCACCCGATACGTAGGTTCGTCACATCCGGTCTCTTGCCCGGCACCAACATTCGATTCTCTGGAGATTTTCTCGTCGCTTCTAATGTCAGTGAAAGCTCCAACCTGCGTAGCAAAGTGTTACAAACAAAAGAAACATAGAAAGCAATGCTCACTTGCAACGAGAAACGCTGTTGGCCTCGGGATGATGTCGAAATAATAGCAGTATCGAGAGATTTTTGGAGTGTGAGCAGCCTGCCAGATAGACCTTGTGACTTGAGAAATGGATCCAGTTTCTTGAGAGCACCGAATCCGTAGGCTCTCGTGTAGCTTCTGTTCATCCAGACATCATAAGCGTGGAAGTTGTCCGGGAAAAAAGAGACAGCGAGATCGACATGGCCGGGATTCTTCCACATAAACTCGGACATTCTCTGGTTGCTGGGGAACTCCACCACGTCAACACCATACTCAAGGCCCACCGAGTTGGCCACCTAAGAACAAGATCAAACTAGCTTAGCGAGATCGAGGAAAGAAAAAATGAAAGAAAGGACAGACTTTCACCTGTTGCATGACGACTTTCGCGTTGTTTCCAGCGTCAGAAACAAATCCAATCGTGATACAGTGCTGGAGAGATTGGGACGAGTTCGGTGCTGAGAAGCTCTTGAGCTCCATCCGGTTTCCTCGAGCATCCACAACAACGCAGCGAGTCAAGCCATCGGGAACGCTCTGGAGCCGGTCGTCGTTCTTCAAGTCGGAGTCATCGAGCGCAACGGTGGAGAAGAGGATATAGAGTACTATCACCGCGAGGGGAGGAGCAAACACATAAGCCGCGAGGGAGATCTTCCTGTGGAGCAGCACCTTCCAACACTTTCGGGTGAGCGCAGCAAATTGCAGCCACCAGCTAGATCGCTGCTGCTCAACCATCTTCGCCAAGAGAGTAGAATTCGCTCACCAAGCCCAAAATCGCTAAACCATCCTCGCGAAATGGAGTGGAGATCGCTGCTCAGTGAGCTAGAGCTCCGCCGTGTTCCATACTTTTTGAGCGCTCTAGTTCCTCCTGTCGCTAGGGCAGCAGCGTATACGGACAGGAAGTGACGGAGTGGACGATTTTCCATAGTCAAGCCAAAAGCCTCGCGAGACCAACAAGGAGGATTTCCAGGGCGGCAATGATCTGGAGTAGCTCTAACACACCTGGTTGGAGAAGTCGTCACCAGCATTGCCCCTATCGCGCAAAAGACTCCACCAGTGCCACCATAGCTACAGCTTGTACTGCGTCGTCTTGACCTAACGATTGTGGAAAACTTTGGTTTGCAAAGTTGCAAGTGGCTGGAATCATATCCGATATCTCCATGAATTGTGGAATAATAATGCACACACAATAAAATTATAGCCATAACTATATTCTTAACATTATACCAACATAATCACAAATCACCCGATTTTTCCGCCTTTTTTATTGTATGAAGCGCATTAGAACCTTCCAGGGGGATCTTTTGTCTGCCAGAAGTCAACAAGTGTCCCCCCGCACTATCAATGTGCCAAGCGCCAGTTGGTGGGGTTCGATTGGTTGGAAAGGCCAAAGGTAAGAAAGGACAAGAGAGGTACTTGTACGGCCGTGGCCACGAGTGAAACCTGGACCACTATTCACACCGTCCAACCGAATATACCTACGTGTCGCCTACGATTGATATGGTCAAACACGGAATTCTCCCCAACGTAGTGCATTTAATGGCTCCACGCTATAGCTTTGCAACACAGTTTGAAAGAGTCATATTAATCCAACTTTCATTTGGTATATAATTTAAGGCTTGGCTTTCTAGTGTATTGTGGATTGCTTCTAAAATTGAGTCTCTTCACAATTTCTCCCCTCAAATTCTTCCCTCAAATCGCGAGTGGCCGGCTCGAGAGAAAGAATTAAAGCTTGTAAGCTTCAAACACACATCCAATTTCTTTTCTAGGGGTTGTATCTTCACTGTAGTTCTTCTTTCCCCGGGCATCCAGAGAAGAAGAAGGGAGAAGATGGTCTCAATCTTACGAAGGAGCCACAGCCACCATGATTCCTTGGATCCCAACACAGGCTTTACAAGAAATCGCAGCACAAGCTACTTGCGAAGGAAATCCTCTCCACCATCGGATGTTCCAAAGGGATCGTTGGCTGTTTATGTGGGCGAGGAAGGGAGGAGATTTGTGATTCCAATTTCTTATCTCAACCATCCTCTCTTCCAGGAGCTTCTTAAAAAATCGGAGGAAGAATTTGGCTACACCCACTATGGGGCAATGCACTTGCCATGTAACATTCTCGTGTTTTACAGAGTTTTAGAGAGGATTGAGAGTGAAATATTGTTGCAACGAGTGAAATTTCCCAGGGGGCCAATTGGTCTCACAGTTCTCATGTGATATAAAAGGAAAATTAGAATTGCAACATTTCTACAGTGGTTTGGAGTTTTTTCTTATTTCCTTGCAATCAATTAGAATTTCCATTGCAGCATATTGCTCATCATCACTGACTGATTAGCTGAAAACAGAGGAAAACTTTGCCAATCTCACCAGCTTAAAAGATTTGATGGCCGTGGAAAACAAGAGATTTGATCTCAAATTCTCCGAAAATTCTCCCTTTGTAGATCTGCCCTAAATTTTCAAAATGTAGGGCTTTCATGCGGGCGAGCGCGTTGCTCTTCCTTCGATGGCGGCAGCTCGTGCTTTGTGTCTTTGGCGCCCTCCTCCTCCTAATCTTTCTCTCCTCGATCTTTCCCTCTCGCAGCCGCGGCCACAGCAGCAGGAGTGTGGAGCTTCTTCCAATCCTCGGGAGCAAGCATGGCAGCGAGTTCCTCTGGCAGATGCCGCCGCGACCGGCTCGCGCGATCCTCTTCCTGGCTCACGGCTGCCACTGCAGGGCCACGTTCTTCTGGGACAAGAGCCCTAATTGCCCTCACTGCATCGGTCTTCCAGAGGATCGCCTCTACGTTCTCAAGGCGCTGGAGTCCAGGTATGCCGTGATCGCTATCTCCAGCACGAATACCTGCTGGGATCGCCAGGCCGACACGGGGAAAGTGGTGTCGATTCTCCAGGGCTGGATCCGCGAGAACCGCCTCGATGGCCTCCCAATCTTCGCATTGGGTGCCTCCTCCGGTGGCTACTTCGTCTCCACTCTCGCGCTCCGGCTGCGATTCAACGCCACGGTTTTGATGATCTCCGAGGGACACTTCGAGGTGATGGATTTCGATCGCGACTATCCGGCGACGCTCTTCGCTCACATGCCCAGGGACGAGCGGCGAGCGATTGGAGTGGCCCGGTCCATGAAGTTGCTGAAGGAGAAGGGGGTGGGGACTGAAGAGATCCAGTGTTTGGCATTGCCAGTGACGCCTCAGCTCTTGAGCGACAGGATTCCCGGGGTTGGTGATGAAGCTTCACGAAAGATCTATCAGGCGCTCAAAGAGGCGGGGATCCTAGACGAGAACGATTTCATGAGGAGCGATGGACGGAGGTTGGTTTGCCGGGCTGTTCTCGACCGAAGGAATGCTTTTCCTGTGAGCCTGAAGAAGTGGGAGCATCACATTCAGGAGGAGCTCAATGCAGCTTATGCGTACCACGAGATGACTAGTGTGCCACTGGAAAGGACTTTTGACTGGTTTGCAGACCATGGCAAATAAAGGTTCTTATGTAAAACATACTTATGATCTAGAGTTGCGAAGAAAACTCTGGAACCTATCTTTCTTTTTTACCTCTCGTGTCACAACACATCCCTTGCTTGCCTTCCAATCACAACATTAATCTCTGCCTCATCTCAATCGGATAGGTGGCTGTGAGATTGGAGCGTTAATCTGGTTGGAACAGGGACCAAAAGTGTTTGTATATTCAAAGTTTACCCAAAAATAAAGTTGATTTAATTGCCTGGCAGTCGAGAAGAGAAGGAAGGATGTGCGTCAATTTTATAGTGACTCTGGGAAAGGTGTGCATGGCTTTTTATGGTCTCCCTCGGACTTGGGCGACAGTTAGAAGGTAGAAGGTGACGATCCAACAACCTGTTACAAAGAGAATTCCATCTCTTCTTCCTTGTAGTAGCTTCCGTGTTACCTTAGTAGCTTTAGCACGTCTCTATGATTTTGGAATCTCTCCGGAAGTCTAAATTCCATCCAAGCTGTGCCTGCCATCAAGGCTGTGGAGAGACATACCTGGCCTGTGCCCTGAGCCTATAGGACCGGTTTGAACGCCATCACCGCCAAGATCCTCCCAAGAACATACTACATTTCATCGAAAAAATAAAGCAGTCCAGAATATTTGAAAATAGATCTCAACGGTCATCTTCACAACAACGCAGAGCACTCTCATTGATCAACCCTTCAGACTTTGCGCCTCTAGGTCCTCAGGCCATGGATGCAAATCTACTAGAGATGTTTTTGCTTAAAATATAAAATTAACTCGGGTAATTTTTATCAGTTATTTTTTCCTGGGCTGGAAATACAAGGGCCCCTTTGTCATTCCCACACAACAGAAAGGTGGTAGGCACCCGGTGCGGCATTTGCTAAATATTTGTAAGACTTATGCCCCCATGGGGCAAATGCTGGGGCGAGAGACAAACAGTGCTGGGGTTTGCGCTTTGAAAGGCAGTAAGAATTGCGGAGCGAGGCAGCTATAAAGAACTCCTGGTAACATTGTGTGACCAACTTAGCTATGAATTTTTCTGAACGCATTGTCGCCCATACATTGTTGTGTGATGCCTTGAAATGGCTTCACATTCTTTGTACTTTTGAAAGGAATATGCAAATGCAATAACAACATTGTGTTTGGATAGATGGATTGTGAAAAAACACCAAAGATTCATTCGTAAGAGAATACAATTCCTTGCCAGGAACTCAAAAGCACAGCCATTTTTAAGATCCAACAACACCGAGAAATACATCAGTCATGGCGTACTTCCTTGCTTGGACCTTGCACTCTGGGAGATCAAGCAATCCCTCAAGGATCAAGCACCCAAAGGAGGCAGAGTTTGATGTGTGTCTGGGTCGTGTCAGATGCGTATTGTTCGACGGCAACGAATAAGAGCCTCGCATACACCGGACACATCCATGTGCACATGCCATGCAAATGCCAACACTCGGCATCTGCTACTCACAAATGCCCCAAAGCACCACATGTATGGGGTGGGGTCTAGTGGTCTTTTTGCCTGAAATAGGAGAAGCTCTGGAGCACATGATATATTTAGCTCAGTAGCTGTCTCGTTTCCTGAGCTGGAAATAACAGGCCCCCCTGTCATTCTCGTGGAACAGAAAGGTGGCAGGTACCTGGTTGCGGTATTTGCTGGGCACTGTTTGTAAAACTTATGCTTTCTGGGGGC
>NW_003314285.1:467384-469174 GCF_000143415.4 Selaginella moellendorffii | reverse complement strand
CACTATTGAGGAGCAGGGTGGCTTACTTCCTTGCTTGGACCTTTCCCTCTAGAAGATCAAGCGATCCTTCAAGGATCAAGAACCCGAAGGAGGAGGAGTTTGATGTATGTCTGGGCGCACTAGATGTGTACCGCATGTTCAAGAGCCTCACATACACCAGACACATCCCTGTGCACATGCCATACAAATGCCACGACGCGGTATCTGCTACTCACAAGTGCCCAAAAGCACCACATGCATGGGGTCTGGTGGGCATAAACATCTTCTTGCTGGACATGGGAGAAGCTCTGGAGCACATGACGTGTTTAGCTTGGTAGCTGTCTGTCTAGTTTCATAGCCTGGAAATAACAGGAGAGACTGTCATTGAGAGAAAAAAGAGAGAGCACCAAGGGATGTAGAGAGTGCTGAGATCTTGACAATGGTGCCAAAGGTAATTGTTGAGATAGCTGTTTTTCTTGTTTGTTTTCTTTTGTTATGTGCTTTTGCTTGTCCAACTCTGCAGAAGGCACATCACCAAAACAATGGCCACCCCATCAGGCAAAAGGAGGCAAGGCAATTTTGGTACATGCACGAACCACACTTGCTGACCCTTGCAAGGACCAAGATGGGGGACAAGGGGTGGGTAAGTCCAATATGTGTGAAAGCCAAATTTCCTCACCTTTTTTGTTTGCCAGTGACTAGCTTCTATTCAAGGATTTCATCATTACAGAGTTTACAAAGCTCAAAGATGATTGGTTGCAAGAGAAATCAAAAGCATGAATGAATTTGTTTGAAAACAACTTAAACTCCATTTGGGATATATCTTTCATTTTGCACTTCAAATATCTTTGATATAATAGAGGTTTTGGCATTCTCCTGAGACATGGGTGAGACAAAGGTATGTACTTGATAACAATAAAGTCAGGTTACCTGAGACCCCAAAGTCATTTCTGTATGGAATCTTGTATAAATGCCATACTAGTGGAAGCAAATAGAAAAAATGTTCAAACTCTCATGTCTCATGGACTGAGAATTTTGGTCATATTGTTAGATTTGGGCAAAAAGTTCAAAAAGAGTAGTGGCACACTAGTGAGCATGGGGGTGTCGGGATTGTGTAGTGGCAGGAGGGTGGGACACCGAGGTGGGGAGCACTCTGGAGGTTTTTGTAGAAGGTGTAACTTCTTCCCTCAAAGAGCTTCTATGGGCAATCCTTCATGAGAAAATGAAAAAACACAATTGGCTATGTATTTCTAACCCTTCTGGATATATTTATTAATTGCAAAATAAGTTTTCAAATTTATTCATAGTGTGAGTGCTTGGAATATGGAAAGGGAATACAGAAATGTGCATATCAATTAGCCCAAAAACCCTAGCTTATATACAGGAGCGAGTGGTCTGGATTGAAACTAATCCGACGGCTACCAAAATCCCACTACGCTAATATTAGTATACGGCATCGTAGCCGTACATTTGGCCCTCACATCATCCCCCCCTCTCAGGATAATGGAAGACCATCAGGGTTCTCTTGTAGACGGGCCGGGATCTGGAGGAACATCAGGAGGAGGCATCGGCGGATCTGTAGATGGTATTAACTGCTCCTGATCCCTTTGTATGAAGCGTTTCAACCACTGCACATGCACAATCTCTGGAGGATCGGCCTGCTGGACGTCATGCCGAACCTCATAAACTTGTGGTCCAACTTGCCGCAACACCCGATACGGTCCTTTCCACTGTGCAAGGAGCCCCTTAGATAAACCACGTACCCTAAGATGGGGAAAACAGACTAACACCAAATCATCCACTTTGTACTC
>NW_003314285.1:461369-467274 GCF_000143415.4 Selaginella moellendorffii | reverse complement strand
GATCCCATGACCTAGCATCCGCAGCTCGTGGCAATTGCGAAGGTAAACCCAGCTCCGTTGGTAATATTGAATCATGACCATATAGGAGTTTATATGGTGAAGCACCAACAGAACTCTGCACCCCAATGACATATGCATACCGAAGATACGGCAAATAACCATCCCAATCCAAATGCTGAAAGTTCACATACTTCGCAATCATCCCCTTGAACGTCCGAACGAGCCGTTCCACTAGACCGTCTGATTGTGGATGATAAGCACTCGTGAAAGTGTGGCAAATCCCCAACTGAGACGTCAAAACATGAAACACCTCAGCCATAAAAGCGGGACCATTATCCGAAAGAATCCGCTCTGGACAAGAATGCTGGAACACCACTCGATTGAGGAGGAACTATCCAACAGCAGTTGCAGAGGCACTAGCAAGAGCACCAACTTCCACCCAACGAGTCAAATAATCAGAAGCAATAATAACATACTCATTGCCAGCAGTTGATCGTGGAAAAGGTCCCATAAGATCAAACGCCACCAATTCAAACGGACGGGAAACTGCAATTGACTCCAACCGTCCTTTTGCAGTCTGAGGGGGAGTATTACGAGCTTGGCACCAAATGCAGCTACGCACATACCGGATAATATCACGTCGCATTTCTGGCCAATAGAAAGACCTGCGTAGCTTCTCGATTACACGACGATGTCCCATATGCCCACCTAGAACAGGAGAATCATGGTAGGCATGGAGAAACCGCGGAATAAAGATAGAAGGCACCACCAGCCGTAAATGATCATCAGGATCTGTCCCCACAAAATAAAGAAGGCCACCTTCAAGACGATATTGAGAATGTAAATGCCGGAAAGGCAAGTCATCAGTAAGTGATGCAGGATTCTCAAACCCATCTTGAAGCCTTCGAATCCATGGCTCAATCTTTTGAGCCTCGCGAACCTCATCAAGCGAAGGTAGATCTTGCTCTGTACCTTGTGGACACTGAACGTCAAGTATAGCAACCACCGATGGCACAGAATCCTCGTCTAGAAAATCCACAGATGCTGGAACGACTGGCTCGTTAGAAACATGGGAAGAGAATGAAGAAGGAAGAGGAGCTCGAGAAAGGGCATCAGCATCAGCCATAGAACTCCCTGGGTAGTGAACAACATCAAAATCATATATCTGAAGCTTCAAAGCCCATTGAGCAGTACGACTAATTAGGTTCTTTCGCTTTAATAACGAAGTAACAGTAGCATGGTCACCTTCAAGTACGTCCGAGAACCATGTAGATATATATGAAGTTTCTCGAAACCCCAAACTGCTGCTAAACACTCCTTCTCTATTGTGGAGTAGTTCATCTCCGCTGGTTGTAATGTACGGCTTATATATGCAATGGGATGGCACTGACCAGGCACACTTGAGCTCTCTTGCATTAACACACCTCCAAGACCAATGTCAGAAGCATCCACGCATAAAATAAAAGGTCGAGAGTAGTCAGGATATGCCAAAATTGGAGGAGTTGTCAATAACTTTTTGAGATCCCCAAACGCCCGCTCACAATTTGGAGACCAGATGAAAGATGATGTTGATGACTTCAGCAACGCTTGCAATGGTGCAGTGCGATCAGAAAGATGATCCACAAAACGCCCGAGATACTACACCTTGCCCAAGAAGCGCTGCACATCATTCACACACTTCGGAGTAGGGAACTTTAGAACAGCCACAAGTTTGTCAAGATCAACTTGCAAACCCTCACGAGAAATACGGTACCCAAGATAAGTTGTGTCCTTGGATCCAAACACACACTTCGACCGCTTCAGCTTTAAACCAACGTTGCGTAGCCGATCCAACACTTTACAAACATCATGAACATGCTCCTCCCACGTCCCCTCCGAGTGGATCAAGACATCATCAATGAAGTCAGCAGTCACCTCCGGCATATCGCAAAGAACCTCGTCCATCATCCGTTGAAAAGTTGCTAGAGCATTGTTGAAACCAAATGGCATCACCAAGAACTCATACAAACCAAATGGTGTACGAAAAGCAGTTTTAGGAATATTTTCTTTGGCCATCGGTACTTGCCAATACCCAGAAGCAAGATCTAGCTTGGTGAACCAATGACTTCGGCCCAGACGATCCAAGAGATTAGCAGTGTGAGGAAGAGGGTACACATCCGGGATCGTTACGTCGTTTAACGGACGATAGTCGATGCAGAAACGAATACTCCCATCAGGCTTCGTCACAAGATGAGGTTCACATGCCCAAGGACTTCGCGACTTCCGAATAACACCCTTCTCCAACATCTCCTGGACATTTGCATGTAAAATCTTGATCTCCTTTGGTGACCGACGACGAACAGGAACCTTGATTGGACGAGCATCCCCAGTTGGAATCGGATGACGTGTAGCAATCTTGGCTCCAGACGATAGGTCAAAGTCAAAGAGATCAGAATACTCCTTCATGAGCCGGTCAACTGCTGCAACACAAAGATCGTCGGAGGGATTGGAAAAGGGAAGAGCAGAACAAGATGGAAACATAGGAGGAAATAGTGGGGTAACAAAAGTAATGGAAGCAGAGGTAGAAGTAGAGGGACGAAGAGGTACGGATGTGAGAGGAATGAAGGAAACATAAGGAAGTATGAGACAAGGGGGAGAAGCCTCAAAGTCACACTTGGCATGATTGCGCTGCACCCAATCCATACCAAGAATGAGGTCAAAAGCTTGACTCGGCACCACCCGCAATGACTGCAACACAAGCTCGAGATCGCCCACACGCACAACCAGGTCTGCCTCATCCCATGCACATGCATGTGTACAGCCATTGCCATAAAGAATGAAAACTGGTTCCGCCGCACGATGCAAGTGTAGACGACAACGTGTGGCAACAGGTCGAGCAATAGAAGATAAACTCGAACCTGTATCAACCAACACGGAGAGAATAATAGGAGACCTCTTGTTATAAAGATGAGCTTGGAAAGTAAACACTGGATGAATTGGTGTCTAGTGAACCCCTTGATGATACTCCCGAAAGAAAGATGGAGGGGTCACTGACTTATTCGCGCAAGGTCCCTCCATTACTTGCGCGACTCCTCGTTTCCCGGATTCATCTCGGTGTCCAAACCTTCCACTGCAGCAGCACCAACGGGACGTTGTTGACGCCAAGGTCTCCACCTAGGAAATGGAGGTCGCCAATCCGGAAAGCGCCGACAATGCCGATAAGTATGACCAATTTCATCACATGCCCAGCAACGAACATCATGGCCACGACCACGTCCTCGTCCTTGTCCTTGGACTCGAGTAGCAGCAGCATCAACCTCCATGGGAACAGGACCATCACTCATAGAAAGTGGAGTGGAAGGACGTGCAGCGAGAAGTGGAAGAGGCGACGTCTCATAACGTTGTGCCAAGCGAAGAGCATCGTCAAGAGTGGTAGGAGCAAGTGCATGCACAAGGCCGACAAGATCTTGACGAAGTGCTGGCCACAACATTCCTAGCTTGATCCGCTCCGACATATTGGGCTCCGCACGAAGCAAAAGACTTCGGAAATGAACGCCAAATTGCATCACCAACTCAGATGGCCCTTGGCGAAGATGATGCAATTGTTGGAAGGCATCATCACAATCGTCGGCATGTCCGAAGGCGCGTTTGAAGACGTTTGGAAGAACACTCCAATCCTCACGAGTGGCCACACTTAATCCATTGTACCACTGCAATGCCGTCCCTTGGAAACACGTGGGAAACTCACGTAAATGTCGAGCATCATCCCAAGAATGATATGTGGCAATCACAGTGAAGTGATTGAACCAATGGTACACATCATCCCCGGGATTCCCACGAAAGAACTCTGGCCGAACGCGAGGATTGGCACCAAGAGCAGGAAGAGTTGGACCACGTGCTGTGAATGCCGCCATCAATTGAGTTGGGCTGTTCAATTGCAAGCGCATAGCATCAAGCAATTGGACCAACTGCTGCTCGAGAGTCAAAGGAGGAGATTGCTAATCTGCCATGGAGACGAATGAAAAAGAAAGAGCAAAAGAAGAGAAATGAAAAAAAGCTAGAAGGAAATGGTAGATCTAGACAATGCAAAAAGCTAGATCTAAACCAAAATCCTGAAAGAAAAGAACAAAAAGAAGGAAATGGAAAAAGCTAGATCTAAACTAAAATCCCAAATCCAAACACTCTTTAGGGACAATCAAAGGTGCCCCTCACCTCCACTAATATGAGTGCTTGGAATATGGAAAGGGAATACAGAAATGTGCATATCAATTAGCCCAAAAACCCTAGTTTATATACAGGAGCGAGTGGTCCGAATTGAAATTAATCCGACGGCTACCAAAATCCCACTATGCTAATATTAGTATACGGCATCGTAGCCGTACACTTGGCCCTCACAATAGCCCTTTTTTATCAGCAAGATAAATCAATTTTGGATTATATAAAACATTATAATATTACTTTAAATATATTAAAGTTTTCAATATAAGAAAATCAAAACAATGCCAAAGTTAATTTTTTG
Source organism: Selaginella moellendorffii (assembly GCF_000143415.4). Taxonomy (NCBI): domain Eukaryota; kingdom Viridiplantae; phylum Streptophyta; class Lycopodiopsida; order Selaginellales; family Selaginellaceae; genus Selaginella; species Selaginella moellendorffii. The sequence continues at coordinate 462,776 of NW_003314285.1, read as the reverse complement.
TTAAGTAGCTTTATTTTATAATTATATTTTTTAAACTTTTATTAATAATATATTAATATAGTTTAATTTTATTAAATGTAATAAAATTTATTTAATGATATAATAAATTGAATAACCATAAATAAATAAAAACGTCATATGAAGTGTTATATATATTTTTTTATTTATTTTAGTCTCAAAAGTATGTCCTTCTCAAATTGATGCAGGGGATTTCGATGCATTATCTTCAGAATCAGTTCATTTAATTATTAATAGTATTAGTGCTATGATTGCATCTATTCCTAATGCCATACTTCCAAGATGTCAAAGGCAAGATGGTGAGGTAGAATTAACAAATAATGATGGAACAAAAATAATTATGCAATTAGTATTTGGATTTATAGCACAATTGAGAATTCTTTTGCAAAAGATGGTACAGATCAAGGATCAGTTATAAGAGGTGAATTAAGTTTGCTTTTAGAATAATATTATGATGATATGATAGAGTTTGGTGTTTCATATATCACTGTGGTTGCTGAAAATTATGCTTTTCAATATATGATTAGAAACTATCGTCCTCATATACAACATGTAAAAACCAATTTGCACTTGAGAAATAGAAGATGTAATGTGTATACAACTATAATAATATCTGGATATCTTAATATGCCACATCAATATTTATTAGAAACACACTTCTTAATTTCTGTAAATCAAAAAGCACACTTGTATTTAAATATATTTTGTGAATTGATACTATATACTAACAATAAGATATTATGGTCAATAAAACCATCAAATAACGAATTTAATTGTGTTTTAAGATTACAAGAGGATGGAAACTTAGTTTTATATTTTGGTAAACAACATGGAATTTGGGCATCTGGTACTAATTGCAAATGTCTTCATTGTTTTCTAAATACACATTTTATTATGCAAGATGATTGTAATCTAGTTTTATATTCAAGTTATCAAAAACATTTTAGTACTCATCTATTGATAGATCCTATTTGGGCTTCAAATACATTTTGTTGATTCATCTTGAGTATAATAAATAAAATAAACAACTTATTATAATTATTTTATTTAAAAAGTTAGAAAATATATAAATAGAATGTTCAATTATTGTATAGCGATTAAATTTATGTAATTTTTCAAAATAAATATTAAAGTAACTAAGTTAGTAAGCAAGCATGTACATAAAAATATATTTTAATTAATTTAAATATTATTATTTTTATAATATCTATATGTAATTCCTTGAATATAAGAACTTTTGTATTTCCCACCTATAAGATTCTTGTTCATCTTATGCCACTTGGTTTTACAGCTTTTGGAGAATGTTTTCTAAATATAATTATCTCTAAATCTTATAAGTTGAACTCAAAATTTAATTTGATACACCTACACATGCACACACACACACAC